>NC_057809.1:233084599-233395827 GCF_018294505.1 Triticum aestivum
GATGGGTCGCGGCGGGCCGGCGGAGGAGGCGGCTCGGGGAGGCCACGTGGCAGCCCCTCAGTGGCTGCAGGCGACGGCGGAGTTCGTCCGGTGAGAAACGGACATGTCCGGTGCGCGCGAGGGGATTTTCTAGGGTTTCGGGGAGGAAGGAGATCCGAAAACGGAGGGGTTCTTTAAATAGAGGTAGAGGGAGCTAGGAGAGTCCAACTGAGGTGCGGTTTTCGACCACGCGATCGTGATCGAACGCTCTAGATGATGGAGCAGAGTTAGGTGGGTTTTGGGCCAAATTGGAAGGGTGTTGGGCTGCAACACAGACAAAGCCTTTTCGGTCCCACGGTTAACCGTTGGACTATCAAACGAAGTCCAAATGATACGAAATTAGGAAGGCGGTCTACCGGTAGTAAACCAAGGCTGCTTGGCAAGTCTAGGTCCAATCCGGAAATGTTTAATCCCCACACACGAAAGAAAGCTAGAAATGGCCACCGGAGGAGAACGAAACGCCGTAATGCAAAACGGACAACGGGGAAAATGCTCGAATGCATGAGACGAACACGTATGCAAATGCAATGCACATGATGACATGATATGAGATGCAAGACAACGACAACAACACACGGAGACAAAGACCCGAACCGGAGAAATAAATATAACTTAATGCCAGAAACGGCAAGAGTTGGAGTACAAATTGGAAAGTTACACCCGAGGTGTTACACTCTCCCCGCCTCTCCCGGTGGCGCCGGAACGCTGCCGGGGCCATCATCGCAACAAGGATCTACACCAACAACTTCACCACCGTCATCACCAACTCTTCCCCCCTCTATGCAGCAGTGTAACCCCTCTTGTACCCTCTGTAATCTCTACTTAAACATGGTGCTCAAGGCTATATATTATTTCCTAATGATGTATGGCTATCCTATGATGTTTGAGTAGATCCGTTTTGTCCTTTGGGTTAATTGATGATCGTGATTGGTTTAAGTTGCATGTTTTATTATTGGTGTTGTCCTATGGTGCTCTCTGTGTCGCACAAGCATGAGGGATCACTACTGTAGGGTTCGCAATATGTTCATGATTTGCTAATGGTGGGTGGCATGAGTGACAGAAGCACAAACCCGAGTAAGTAGGTTGTTTGCGTATGGGAGTAAAGAGGACTTGATGCCTTATATTGCTATGGTTAGGTTTTACCTTAATGATATTTAGTAGTTGCGGATGCTTGCTAGAGTTCCAATCATAAGTGCATATGATCAAAGAAGAGAAAGTATGTTAGCTTATGCCTCTCCCTCAAATAAAATTACAATAATGATTACCGGTCTAGTTATCAATTTCCTAGGGACAAATAACTTTCTCGTGACAAAAAGCTCTCTACTGAAACTAATTTAGTTGTGTCTTTATCTAAACATCCCCTAGATTTTATTTACATGCTCTTTATTATCTTGCAAACCTATCCTATCACACCTACAAAGTACTTCTAGTTTCATACTTGTTATAGGTAAAGCGAATGTTAAGCATGCGTAGAGTTGTATCGGTGGTCGATAGAACTAGAGGGAATATTTGTTCTACCTTTAGCTCCTCGTTGGGTTCGACACTCTTACTTATCGAAAGAGGCTACAATTGATCCCTATACTTGTGGGTTACCACGAGCTCACGGATTTGAGCAGAGTAACGAATGACGAGCCTAGTTGTAGTGCGAGTGAAGAAGAAGGGGAGCTAGGGTTTTTCTGTAGTAGTGAGGAAGAAGGGGAGCTTGGGTTTTTTGTAGGAGTGAGGTGAGGAACTTGGGGTACGAGTGGAGCAAGCTGACGTGAGGTGGGTGGGAGTGAGGAGGAAGAAGAGCACCCTGGTTTTTTGGTCGGGTGGTGTGTTGGGTGTGGACAGCGCCCCTCATTAAGTAAATATATGGGATTTTGAATTGATTTTATTATGTACTAGGGTAGATGGGCTATTTTATCTTGGGCCCAGGGAAACAATTACTACTAGTATAGTTTCATGATGGACTAAGGAGAACCAAGCAAAGATCTGCTGATGTTGGAGCAGACGCGGGAGGCTGATCCCCACGAGACAGAGAGCTCAAATAAGATGGAGGCAGCCACCGAGCCGACCCTAGATACGCTCACGGCCTCTACTGAGATGGTCAATGCCCCGTTTTAGGTTACAACCCCTGTGGCCCTGCAGGAGAAGTTCCCCCCTTCGAGGATGTGTCCCCCTTCTGCTGAGCTACGCAAGGTGATTTCTTCTTTGCCGATCTCGATTGTGGTTTTTCATCTAAGTATGTGGTGATAAGTAATGCAAGATATATTACCTTCAATGCCATGCTACCTTCCCTGTCATGCATACTTTTGACTCTACATAGTGGTTTAAATAACTTGCATTTCTTATACTGGAAAGTAATTCATAATTTGTTTCGGTTTCAATTAGAGCCCTGATGCAGACAAGGATTGTCTGGTTGTACATGCCACTCACTATGAGGCGGATGACCTGAATACACGCACTGGGAAAACACGATTCCTAGGCTGTTGGATCCTGGAAGCCATTTGCACTTACACCAATTTCGAGATGTATTCCAACCTCACTGTTGTCAGGCTTGTTGTCCAAGGTGTACTGAAGCACAAGAAGTTCAAAGCTACTCCTTCATTGGTGAGGCATACTGTTCTTGTCAAGCTTACGCAGGAAGATGACGTGGCATGCCTCCACAAACAAGTTTCTGAGTGGCAAGGCCACAAGGTTATCTTTAGGAAGGTTCACAGGATTGAGCTGCTGTCGGGCATCTTTGATGATGTTCATGGCAAGTTCCGTCTTGTGTCCATCACAAATTAGATTGAGGCATGAAATAGTTGCCCCGGCTAGTGTTTAATAGTAGTTTGGATTGTGTCTAATTATCCGAACCTTGCCTATTATCGATCCCTTAGGGTAGTACTCTGTTTGAGTCCGTCTATGGGAACTGCTGCTACTTTTGTGTTCCCGTGAATCATGTGAGAACCATCCTAATTGTTGCTGAAGTAGATGCGTCCTCACTAGTTTTTTCATGCATATGGCACGGTAAGACATAAGTTGTCACGGTTTATCATACGAGCAGTGTGTGTTTGATGAAATAGAGTACTCATTCGAGAACTATGCGTCAATGTATTCATAGGGTACGTAAGGCTGGTTAAGTACTGGTAAACACTGTTGGTGCTACCCTACTTGTAAGCACTTGTGCAAAACACGGCACATTAGCCCATCTCGCTTCAACTCTAGAAAAGTCAGCTATCGACCAGCTAACAATCAATAATCTGTTGTCTGACATATAAGCAACTATGTATCTTGTTACAGTGGTTCATGTAGTTAACTGAGGCCACAATGTAAATTCTAAATGTTCACATGCTAGTCCAGCATTCATGTGGAACATTCACATTAAACTCGGCTTCTTAAAATACTTGAAAAGCATAAGTTAAGCAATTTTATACATTTCAATGATTCATAGAACATAAAAAACATATACTAGTTCACAGCAAAAGAAAAGTTGTAAGAAGGTTTACAAATCAGGAAATATCAAGCAAGGCTTCTCTGAGCAAAGGGCCTCCCTAGGCATGCTTTAATTTCCTGGAGTTCACTCTGGTTTTTCTTGTTGCCACTATCCATGGTTAGGTTCTCTCATTCCAGAATAACCAATTATAATTGTGTTCTCAACTGGAATGTTGAACTGAACCATGTAGTGTACTCACCATCTGAAATTCTTGTACATTCCACTAAATTTAAGCACCGCTATTTGCAGAAATAATCAAACCACAATACCTCTTGTCTGCGCACCTGTCCCAAAAACCTCCGTGCAGCCGTGCCAGCTAGTCCTCGGTCCATGGATGAACTGGTAGAAAGTGCATCTCGGACTAGGATGCAGTTGTTTTCGCTCATCCCTGCACTGCAATCAGGAAGTAAAACGTACGGATCATCTTCTTTTAGATAACGTTGGTCATTCTACCTAGTTACTACCAATGTAGGAATACCTGAAAGATGGGTGGTTAGAAGACGGCAGCTAGGAATAGCCATCTAATTTTGTGCAGTTCTACTAAAACTGAGGTGTGTACTTTTGATTGCGCAGATAGAAAAGATATGGACACAGACATCCTTGTTTGCGCAAATATGAAATACGGTTATTTAAATAGTGACAGTTATTTGCAGTGGTATATGATTAACAACATCATCTATTGTGTTTTAATTGGCACTACATTGACAGTATGAAAGTTCCCCTAAGTAAGTAGATTCACATCACATCAACACTGCCACTAGATTAACATGCAGAACAATAGCATTAGTATTACTATCATGAGAGTTGCACATGGTCAGTAAATGTGCAATCAAATTTGTGCAGTTCTGTCACATCCGTGGTCCTGTTATGCACTAGGCTAGACCTCATGTGAGCATCATGTTTTAATTCAAATGGAATTTGAATTGAGGGATTTTCAAAGCCTCAGAAACCTTCTAAAAATGATCAACATTAAAATCTTCTCAAAGAAGCCCAAGAAAATGTTCCTCTTAGTCTCTGAAAATATTGCAAAGAGGTAAAACTCAAAACAATATTTTTGGTATCTCAGAGTTAATTATTTTGGGCCTTTGAATTAAATAAATAGCTATTTGCATTGGATATATATTTGATATATAAATAATATATGTCCAATAATACTGGAACATTTTATGTGGTTTGGTATATTTTAGTCCTAGCCACATAACTATTTCCAGGATTTTATAAACTGGTTTAGTGTCTAAAACTAAATCAAAACAAACTACAGAAAATAGAAAACAGAATTAAATAGAAATAAAAGAGAGAGAGAGAAGGACTTATCTGGCGCTCACCCGGTAGCCAGCCGGCCCAGCTCCTGTGCGGCCCAACCCATCTCCACTTCCCCCCCCCCCTGTCGTCTTCCTCCTCGCCAGAAGGACCGAGGCGTGGCGCGCGCGCCCGAGAGCCCCGGCCACCTCCTGCTTACCTGCTCGCCGCTGGAGGCACCTGAGGGTGCCACGCACTCCCCTCGACCCTCTCCTACTCTCCCCGTGCCCCTCTCGCTCTCCCTCGCCCTCATCCTCTCCCCCTCCTCTGTCCTCCTCACCCGAACGGAGCCGCCGCCACCGACGAGAACCACCGTGGCCACCGGCCACCCCACGCCTCACCGATGCCCCAGGAAGCTCTGCCTCGACCTACTCATCCTCCCCACCACTCCAAGCAACACCAGGAGCCCTGCAGTGACGCCATTGCCGCCATCTTCACCGACGGGCATCGAAGATCGCCGGCCCGATTCTCCGTCTCCAGGTCGCCCCCGAGCCCACTGAGACGCGCTCTGCAACCACAGTGAGCTCATGGACCGATTCCCCCTCCTCTCCTGCTCGCGTTCTTGCTCTAGCCCCGTTCCCCACCTCCGCCGAAGCTCGCCGCCACCACGGCCGACGAGCTCCATGCTCCTGAGCTCGTCCGCTCGCCCGAGCATCACCAGCGTGCTCGCCGCGCTCCTGTGAACCTGCAGCACCCACGGGTTCTCCCTATTGTGCACCGTAGCACCGTTTCCGCCAACGCCCGAGGTCCGGCAGCCGCTGAGCTCGACGCCGGCGAGGATTACGGCCACCCCAGCTCGCCCCGGTTGCACTGTTGGATGCGCGGGATCGCCAGCTTCCCGTAGAGCCCAGCGGCGCCTTGAATGGCTCCCTGTATCGCAATTCCGAGCCGCCCCGCCGCTACTGTCGTCGCCGGCGACATGTCGCCGGCAGGTTTGACCTGATCGGCCCAGGGGTTGACCCCCCCTGACGCGTGGGCCCAGGCGCCTGCTTAATTAGTGTTAGGTTAGTTAGTGTTAATTAACTTAGTTAATTAGGTGAGCCACTGACATGCGGGCCCCGCACGGCTAACTAAGTTAGTTAGGGCTAATCATATTTAGGTTAGTCACTGACCAGTGGGCCCAATCCAGTTAGTTAGGGCTAACTAACTTGGTTAGTTGACTGGGTCACTGACCAGTGGGTCCCACTGGTCAGGTTTGACCTGGTCGACGCCTTTGACCTGCTGACGTCACCCCGGCGTCATGCTGACGCAGTATATGCTTCTGGGATTTTAAATAAGTCAGAAATGATTTATTTATTTTCAGAATATGCCCTAAACTTCAATAAATCATAGAAATTCAACCGTAACTCCAAATTAAATAATTTATATATGAAAAATTAACAGGAAAAATTCAAGGAATCCATCTGTACCACTTTCATGCATGTTAGAACAACTTATAGCTGCTGTTTAGCACAAATTAATTAATGGCATTTGAATAATCACATATGGAGTTTGAATTTGAATCTTGTATTCAAACCAACTTCATTTAATCTGTTGCTAGTTGCATTAGCCCAAAACACATTCATTTTGCCATGTCATGATCATGCATCATATTGTGCATTGCATTGATTGTGTTCCCTTCTGTGTTGCCGGTATTTGTCCCCTCTCGATAGACGTGATACCGATGATGTGATCGTTGACACTGATGAAGACTCAATGTTATCTTCAGAAGTGCCAGGCAAGCAAAACCCCCTTGTTCATTCCGATACAATCCTACTCTCTCGCTCCTGCTCTCTTTTAATGCATTAGGACAACAACGATTCAACTGTTACTTGCTGCAGTAGCTGAACCCCTTTATCCTTTGCATGACCTGTCATTGCCACAGTAAATAGACGAAACCCACTAGCATGAGTAGGAGTTGTTTGAGCCCTGTTGTGCCTACTCATTCATGTTTGTTTGTCATGCCTGCTACTGCTTAGAGTTGAGTCAGGTCTGATTCATCGGGGATGAATCAGAGGCGTGTGAACATGTCCTACTGTGTGTGAGCTAAGTGTGTGAACACGATTTGGTAAAGGTAGCGGTGAGAGGCCATGTAGGAGTACATGGTGGGTTGTCTCATTGCAGCCGTCCTCAGGAACTGAGTTCTGTGTTTGTGATCCATGATTCAGCTACTACCATACATTGGGCCCTGAAATATGACCCCGCTCGACTTCTTATTCACCCAAATCCTCTGTCCAGGAGTTGCAAGTAGTTTCTGGTGTTTGTAGTATGCTGGAGGCCGTGCACAGCGCTGACCGGAGGGGTGGGCTGTGATGCGGTAGGCACGTGGTCGGGTATACCGGGCGCCCGTTTGGTGTCACGGACCCCTGTTCACATCGTTTGGGGCTGTGAGCGAAACTCCGGCTGGATCTCCTCATGGATGGAACCCGAATAGGCGATAAACCTGGACTAGAGACTTGAGTGTTTAGGTAGGTCGTGGTCTACACCCACGTCGGCTTTCGCTTGAAGTCTGCCGAGCACATGTCGTGTGCAGACGCTAAGTGGTGGAAACATGTATGAAGAAGTACACCCCTGCAGGGTTAACATCATCTATTCGAATAGCCGTGTCCACGGTAAAGGACTTCTGGGTTGCTTATATTAGTTCATAGACAAGTGAAAGTGGATACTCTAAAATACGCAAGATAAGCGTGAGTGCTATGGATGGCGCTCTCGTAGGGAGACGGGAGCGGATCCATAGTGGTGTATTGATATGGGGAATATGTGGACTCGTGTGCGCCACCTCAAAAGAGTTACATTGCAGTCGTAGTTCAGGATAGCCACCGAGTCAAAGCTGGCTTGCTGCAGTTAAACCCCACCATCCCCTTGTTGATAATATTGCATATGTAGTTAGTTTTGATGTAAGTCTTGCTGGGTGCATTTGTACTCACGTTTGCCTATTTTATGTTTTTGCAGAGAGACTTCGGTCTCACTAGTAGTTCCACGTGGACTTCGACGTTTAGCTTGTTACCTCAGCTACGATCTTGTGCCCCGGCAGGATCTGGTAGATAGTCAGGCTTCTCAGCCTTTTTCAGTTATAGATGTCTGTACCCAGACATGATAGCTTCCGCTTGTGCTTTGATTTGTATGCTCTGATTGTTGGGTCATGAGACCCCTGTTTGTAATATCTCGCTCCTCGGAGCCTATTGAATAAATTACTTGAGTCATAGAGTCATGTTGTGATGCCATGTTGTATTTGCACATATCGAGCATATTGTGTGTATGTTATTGAAATGCTTGGTATGTGTGGGATCTGACCATCTAGTTGTTTATCTTTAGTAGCCTCTCTTACCGGGAAATGTCTCCTAGTGTTTCCACCGAGCCATGGTAGCTTGCTACTGCTCCGGAACACTTAGGCTGGCCGGCATGTGTCCTTCTTCGTTCCTGTGTCTGTCCCTTCGGGAAATGTCACGCGATGAATACCGGAGTCCTGTTAGCCTGCTACAGCCCGGTTCACCGGAGTCCTGCTAGCCCAGTGCTACAGCCTGGATTCACTCGCTGATGACCGACACGTTCGATGCTGGGTCATGGATGCCTGTCCCTGTAAGTCTGTGCCACTTTGGGTTTACGACTAGCCATGTCAGCCCGGGCTCCTTATCATATGGATGCTAGCGACACTGTCATATACGTGTGCCAAAAGGCGCAAACGGTCTCGGGCAAAGGTAGGGCGACACCCGTGGGAATACCGTGCGTGAGGCCGCAAAGTGATATGAGGTGTTACATGCTAGATCGATGTGGCATTGAGTCGGGGTCCTGACAGCGTTGGTATCAGAGCTTGACTGTCTGTAGGATTACCAAGCCAAACTGGTCGAAGTTGAGTCTAGAAATTCTTTTGTTATATAAGGGAATTGATTGTGGGATAGAACATAAGGCTCTTTTTACTCCTTATACCTTATGCCCTTCTGATCTGAGTCATCTTATCTTTCCTACGGGGATTAAGAACTAGGCTATCTCTTCTTGCTATTAGGACCACGTGTTACTAATCAGTAGACTTATAAGATTGTTGGATTTAAGTCTCAGTTCAGTTCCTACTACTTCCGTATGTTAATTGTTGATCTCGAAACCTTGATATTGTGCTTCTGAGTGGTTATGCCACCATTTTTGTGAATGTCTCAAATCTCTTCTGAGCATTTACAGCCGTTATGCTGTCCGAGTCATTCCAGGTTTCTAAATAGTCTGATGCATTTGCAAAATCCTTTCCCTCTGGTTTCGATGCTCCTTTATGCCAGCTCAATCACACTAATTGTTGAGTTGAGGTATTCTACTGCCTCGACCTTTATGTTGGAATAATTATTATGACCCTAGGTGTCTCAGGGGATCATCTAGTGGTCTAGCCATGATTTGTGTCCTAGTGTGATGATTCTGGCCTTTATTCTCGAAAGCATTCCGTGATGCTACTTAGGAGTAGGTATTCTATTCCTGGGTTTTGAACCCGAGATTCATCCTACTTACATCATGTTGATAGTGTTGCTAGTTCCTTTAGGTTATTAGTAACCTTTGCGTTAGTCCTCGAGGTCCGTGGTATATCGTTCTTCCAAATACCATGAACCATTATGGCAGAAGTTTGTTGGATCAAAAGATCACAACAGGCCCTCTATGAGTTCTCCATTCTATATTGCGACTCTACCAGCTCAACCTTTCTGCATGGGTTATCCGGAAGAATTATGTTGAACTTGGTTCGACATACTAATCTATGCATCCACAACTCAGAAAGTTATATGTTCCTTTGAGTTGTCCCTCTTTAGTTGTCTACTGACCTTCGTCTATCAATTGATAGTCAAGAGTATGCGTGCGTTCGTTTATCGATGCCTATTACTCTTGTGGTCCGTCAAGCCATTCTATCGCGGAATGATAGGAGAAATAAACTCCAGTACATCTTCCATATCTAGGATTGGGTCAAAGCAATTGTGCTCCGCAGATCAAAATGCCAGCCCAGATTTTGATTCTGTTCTACCCTGAAGTATTACCGTCTTTATGTCAGGATTTTCATGAGGATTGCACTGGCTCTTGTGAATTCTTGATGTAGTGATACTTCTCGCGATCATTATTCATCCCTCGGTTCCGTGTTGCGCAACCGGAATGCCGACAAGTGAATCGTGATGTGTGAATTCAATACTCCTAGCAACCTTGTTGCTTGGTAGTTAATGGACAATAATTTCATTCTTAGCGTGTTGGTTTTGAATCATCATTCTAAGGTTGATCATGCTACCTAGTCCTTGTTCTCGGTGCACTCCTCGATCGATGAGTTAGGATTATTTCAAATCTTCGCTCTATTGATCATATCGTCTTGCCCTCAAAAGCAAGATTGTTCTCGAGCTTAGTAACATATCGGTGGTTCGTGATTTTCCGAAGATCTTCTCGGAAGTGTTACCAGGTTGTCACCTGACCGCTGTGTTGAGCTCGTGATCAAGTTGGTTTCTTGTGAACCACCCTTCCCCAAGAATCTGTGTTGGATATCCCTGAGCTAGTTGGTTAAGCTAGACAACAACTTGGAGGGTTGGAAGATAAAAGCTTGCTTGACTTAGTTCGTCCCAAAGGGATATTCTTGTGTAGTGTGTGTTGAAGAAAGATGATATCTTCATCGATTGGTCCCTGTGATCAGTTGCTGGACCTATTGTCTTATCAATCCTTTGATTGAGTGTGGGCTATCGTCAAATCAAATCAGTACCAACAATTCTCGTAATGTTGTATTATTCGTGGTTGATCCCTCGAGCATACACCATTACATCTTTGGTCTGACCAATGTTATCACCGTGTTCACTTAACTATGGAATTCCTTTTAAAAGGAAACCTAGATGAATTGTTGTTGAGCCCATTGGCAACATACTTATCTCCTCCATGATGTTGTTGAACATTAAGCTAGTGTTGGAAACTTTTGAAAGCATTTTCTTCATGCTAGCTCATGAAGTATTTGTTTGATGAAAGGAGTGACTTCCTCTTATACACGTGCATTTGGTGAAAGTTGCCGCCGTGAATTTGAGAAAGATTGTTTTGTTTCCTTTGGAATCATCCCAAATCAGTCATGCACACGTGCGGAGTATTCTGTAGTCTGGAGACTTGCAACCTTCATTCTATATGTGTCCCTAGCACACTAAGCCACTGATTGACTTGTTCAAGGAAAAGAAGTCTATGCTTGGGATCTAATCCATGGACTTGCGTAAAGACTTCGATATCCTCGATTATGGTTCCCCACCTGAACTCGGTAGTGTTTGATTATAAGACTACTACGTGGCCATGCTTGTCTGGGACAACGTGTTCACATGTTAGTAGCAGAACCAGCTCATGTTTGGAGCTTGCTATCGTAGTTCATTCCCGAGAATCTCGCAACGTCATCTCATCGATTTGTGTTGCAAACTTTCGTTTTTCTTCCTAGACTCGATGAGTTTGGAATATCCTGACACCAACCAGATCTGAATCTCAGGCAGATATGATGGTTTGGAACATTTCCCAAGAACTATAATATTGGTCCCTCGATAACCGGTAAAGTGGATGTCGTGGCCAACACACCCAGCCGGAAGACCTATTATTGTAGTATCTTGTTTGAGGAAGTTGGCCACCTCCCCATAGGGATTTCGTAGGATTTACTCCCTAGTTGCCCCTATGGATTTTGAGATCCCGAAGTCCGACCTTTTTACTTGATGTTCTAGATATCAAACCATATCTATGAATGGGTTACACTAGCACATCAAGGAGAACATTAGAAGCGGAGTGCTAAATGTCTCTCGGTCGATCATCCAGATTTTATTTCCTTGGCCCCGCCAAGGGTGAAATCTAAGAAAGTGTTATCTTTCTTTGCATCTGCATCATCCATCATCATTCATCATGGTAGCAAGTTGTGTTGCCAGGATCCTTGACACGGATATTGGTAAAACCTTGATGATTGTGGAAATGCTCAAGTTCTTGAGAGCACGCACAAGCGCTACGTGATATCATCGGCACTAACTGGGATTCCTCTCAGTTTCCTCGGCAATGCTATGACCTTTTCAAACAGTGAATTCACTCTCTATTGTTGGGTTCTTCCCCAGTTACCAGAATCATTCCCAGCATTTGCATTTTGTTCCCAGCTTGCACCGCCAATGTGCCATTCTACCATGGGTCTCTTCCATTTCTGGTGATAAGCAAATTCATCCATTACGTTGTCTTCAACTAGGTAATCCACATCATCCAAGTCTGAGTATGCCATTCTACCGACCCCCTCCAAATGATCGCTTGTGATTGCCTTAGGCTGGTATAAAGAGTTTCAATGATCTTTGAATCAAAGGTAATTCTTTTTGCCACTTAAGGGGATATATCTACGAGTCACCATCCCTAAGGTGCCTCGTTGTGGTATCATGGCAACTCAACTCCTCGCTACGATGACAATCGTTTACCACCTTTTAAGTGTGGAATTGTAGTCTACCTGGTAAACCTCGTCATCTGCTCCACTCCATCCCTCTAGAGGTGTGCTTCGTCCCTCAGCTCGAGAAATGTTGCTATGTCCCATTCCGTGAGTTAATCCTGAGTTGTTCGACCTTCGAGGAGATTGATCCTTCTAGAGTTCCCCTCCTTCTCTCGTTGTCATGTTGGTTGGAGTTTCCAGAGCAAGACGTCGAGACAGGATGATGATCAAATCAACGTTCCTATGAAGTGCAACCTGGATCGTGAAGATTGTGCTAGGTCGCGTTCCCCCTTCATCTTACCCTACGCTTGAATCTCGAGACGAGATTTTTGTTTAGTGGGGGTGAGTTGTCACATCCCTGGTCCTGTTATGCACTAGGCTAGACCTCATGTGAGCATCATGTTTTAATTCAAATGAAATTTGAATTGAGGGATTTTCAAAGCCTCAGAAACCTTCTAAAAATGATCAACATTAAAATCTTCTCAAAGAAGCCCAAGAAAATGTTCCTCTTAGTCTCTGAAAATATTGCAAAGAGGTAAAACTCAAAACAATATTTTTGGTATCTCAGAGTTAATTATTTTGGGCCTTTGAATTAAATAAATAGCTATTTGCATTGGATATATATTTGATATATAAATAATATATGTCCAATAATACTGGAACATTTTATGTGGTTTGGTATATTTTAGTCCTAGCCACATAACTATTTCCAGGATTTTATAAAATGGTTTAGTGTCTAAAACTAAATCAAAACAAACTACAGAAAATAGAAAACAGAATTAAATAGAAATAAAAGAGAGAGAGAGAAGGACTTATCTGGCGCTCACCCGGTAGCCAGCCGGCCCAGCTCCTGTGCGGCCCAACCCATCTCCACTTCCCCCCCCTGTCGTCTTCCTCCTCGCCAGAAGGACCGAGGCGTGGCGCGCGCGCCCGAGAGCCCCGGCCACCTCCTGCTTACCTGCTCGCCGCTGGAGGCACCTGAGGGTGCCACGCACTCCCCTCGACCCTCTCCTACTCTCCCCGTGCCCCTCTCGCTCTCCCTCGCCCTCATCCTCTCCCCCTCCTCTGTCCTCCTCACCCGAACGGAGCCGCCGCCACCGACGAGAACCACCGTGGCCACCGGCCACCCCACGCCTCACCGACGCCCCAGGAAGCTCTGCCTCGACCTACTCATCCTCCCCACCACTCCAAGCAACACCAGGAGCCCTGCAGTGACGCCATCGCCGCCATCTTCACCGACGGGCATCGAAGATCGCCGGCCCGATTCTCCGTCTCCAGGTCGCCCCCGAGCCCACTGAGACGCGCTCTGCAACCACAGTGAGCTCATGGACCGATTCCCCCTCCTCTCCTGCTCGCGTTCTTGCTCTAGCCCCGTTCCCCACCTCCGCCGAAGCTCGCCGCCGCCACGGCCGACGAGCTCCATGCTCCTGAGCTCGTCCGCTCGCCCGAGCATCACCAGCGTGCTCGCCGCGCTCCTGTGAACCTGCAGCACCCACGGGTTCTCCCTGTTGTGCACCGTAGCACCGTTTCCGCCAACGCCCGAGGTCCGGCAGCCGCTGAGCTCGACGCCGGCGAGGATTACGGCCACCCCAGCTCGCCCCGGTTGCACTGTTGGATGCGCGGGATCGCCAGCTTCCCGTAGAGCCCAGCGGCGCCTCGAATGGCTCCCTGTATCGCAATTCCGAGCCGCCCCGCCGCTACTGTCGTCGCCGGCGACATGTCGCCGGCAGGTTTGACCTGATCGGCCCAGGGGTTGACCCCCCCTGACGTGTGGGCCCAGGCGCCTGCTTAATTAGTGTTAGGTTAGTTAGTGTTAATTAACTTAGTTAATTAGGTGAGCCACTGACATGCGGGCCCCGCCCGGCTAACTAAGTTAGTTAGGGCTAATCATATTTAGGTTAGTCACTGACCAGTGGGCCCAATCCAGTTAGTTAGGGCTAACTAACTTGGTTAGTTGACTGGGTCACTGACCAGTGGGTCCCACTGGTCAGGTTTGACCTGGTCGACGCCTTTGACCTGCTGACGTCACCCCGGCGTCATGCTGACGCAGTATATGCTTCTGGGATTTTAAATAAGTCAGAAATGATTTATTTATTTTCAGAATATGCCCTAAACTTCAATAAATCATAGAAATTCAACCGTAACTCCAAATTAAATAATTTATATATGAAAAATTATCAGAAAAATTCAAGGAATCCATCTGTACCATTTTCATGCATGTTAGAACAACTTATAACTGCTGTTTAGCACAAATTAATTAATGGCATTTGAATAATCACATATGGAGTTTGAATTTGAATCTTGTATTCAAACCAACTTCATTTAATCTGTTGCTAGTTGCATTAGCTCAAAACACATTCATATTGCCATGTCATGATCATGCATCATATTGTGCATTGCATTGATTGTGTTCCCTTCTATGTTGCCGGTATTTGTCCCCTCTCGATAGACGTGATACCGATGATGTGATCGTTGACACTGATGAAGACTCAATGTTATCTTCAGAAGTGCCAGGCAAGCAAAACCCCCTTGTTCATTCCGATACAATCCTACTCTCTCGCTCCTGCTCTCTTTTAATGCATTAGGACAACAACGATTCAACTGTTACTTGCTGCAGTAGCTGAACCCCTTTATCCTTTGCATGACCTGTCATTGCCACAGTAAATAGATGAAACCCACTAGCATGAGTAGGAGTTGTTTGAGCCCTGTTGTGCCTACTCATTCTTGCTTGTTTGTCATGCCTGCTACTGCTTAGAGTTGTGTCAGGTCTGATTCATCCGGGATGAATCAGAGGCGTGTGAACATGTCCTACTGTGTGTGAGCTAAGTGTGTGAACACGATTTGGTAAAGGTAGCGGTGAGAGGCCATGTAGGAGTACATGGTGGGTTGTCTCATTGCAGCCGTCCTCAGGAACTGAGTTCTGTGTTTGTGATCCATGATTCAGCTACTACCATACATTGGGCCCTGAAATATGACCCCGCTCGACTTCTTATTCACCCAAATCCTCTGTCCAGGAGTTGCAAGTAGTTTCTGGTGTTTGTAGTATGCTGGAGGCCGTGCACAGCGCTGACCGGAGGGGTGGGCTGTGATGCGGTAGGCACGTGGCCGGGTATACCGGGCGCCCGTTTGGTGTCACGGAACCCTGTTCACATCGTTTGGGGCTGTGAGCGAAACTCCGGCCGGATCTCCTCATGGATGGAACCCGAATAGGCGATAAACCTGGACTAGAGACTTGAGTGTTTAGGTAGGTCGTGGTCTACACCCACGTCGGCTTTCGCTTGAAGTCTGCCGAGCACATGTCGTGTGCAGACGCTAAGTGGTGGAAACATGTATGAAGAAGTACACCCCTGCAGGGTTAACATCATCTATTCGAATAGCCGTGTCCACGGTAAAGGACTTCTGGGTTGCTTATATCAGTTCATAGACAAGTGAAAGTGGATACTCTAAAATACGCAAGATAAGCGTGAGTGCTATGGATGGCGCTCTCGTAGGGAGACGGGAGCGGATCCATAGTGGTGTATTGATATGGGGAATATGTGGACTCGTGTGCGCCACCTCAAAAGAGTTACATTGCAGTCGTAGTTCAGGATAGCCACCGAGTCAAAGCTGGCTTGCTGCAGTTAAACCCCACCATCCCCTTGTTGATAATGATGCATATGTAGTTAGTTCTGATGTAAGTCTTGCTGGGTACATTTGTACTCACGTTTGCCTATTTTATGTTTTTGCAGAGAGACTTCGGTCTCACTAGTAGTTCCACGTGGACTTCGACGTTTAGCTTGTTACCTCAGCTACGATCTTGTGCCCCGGCAGGATCTGGTAGATAGTCAGGCTTCTCAGCCTTTTTCAGTTATAGATGTCTGTACCCAGACATGATAGCTTCCGCTTGTGCTTTGATTTGTATGCTCTGATTGTTGGGTCATGAGACCCCTGTTTGTAATATCTCGCTCCTCGGAGCCTATTGAATAAATTACTTGAGTCGTAGAGTCATGTTGTGATGCCATGTTGTATTTGCACATATCGAGCATATTGTGTGTATGTTATTGAAATGCTTGGTATGTGTGGGATCTGACCATCTAGTTGTTTATCTTTAGTA
The DNA here is from genome assembly GCF_018294505.1 of Triticum aestivum. Lineage (NCBI taxonomy): Eukaryota > Viridiplantae > Streptophyta > Magnoliopsida > Poales > Poaceae > Triticum > Triticum aestivum. Next base: position 233,100,884 of record NC_057809.1, read on the forward strand.
GCCTCTCTTACCGGGAAATGTCTCCTAGTGTTTCCACCGAGCCATGGTAGCTTGCTACTGCTCCGGAACACTTAGGCTGGCCGGCATGTGTCCTTCTTCGTTCCTGTGTCTGTCCCTTCGGGGAAATGTCACGCGATGAATACCGGAGTCCTGTTAGCCTGCTACAGCCCGGTTCACCGGAGTCCTGCTAGCCCAGTGCTATAGCCTGGATTCACTCGCTGATGACCGACACGTTCGATGCTGGGTCATGGATGCCTGTCCCTGTAAGTCTGTGCCACTTTGGGTTTACGACTAGCCATGTCAGCCCGGGCTCCTTATCATATGGATGCTAGCGACACTGTCATATACGTGTGCCAAAAGGCGCAAACGGTCCCGGGCAAAGGTAGGGCGACACCCGTGGGAATACCGTGCGTGAGGCCGCAAAGTGATATGAGGTGTTACATGCTAGATCGATGTGGCATTGAGTCGGGGTCCTGACAAGTTCCACCGGGATGAAGCAATGTTAGCGGTGTGAGATTTAATTGTAACTGCAAAAAACAATTCATGGGAAATAAAGCAATATGGAAGCACTTCATAAAATGGTGGTGGGATTTCTTCAATTTATCGACGGCACTAGACCATTACTTAATAGTGACATTAGGTGGCATTGCTTAAGGCTTCATGTGATTTTACATTAACGGTGGCGATATGGGCGTAGGGACAGCTGGGGCATAAAGTGGTGAGGCAGATGTGGTTGCCGAGAGCGGCAAACATTCAGGCAACATGTCTGCATTTCTCCTATTTTTATCTCCTCGGTAACATATTCCTATGTGAGCACAGGAAATCTAGACCTGCTCGTTCTCATTTGCATCGTTCCCCAACACCCCTCGCTTTCTTTCCTTTTTTGACCAAGAGACAGGTCCACTTCCCCCACCCTTCTCCATCCACCATGCTTTCTTCGCCTTTTCAACCAAGAGACCGGTTGGGTAGCCAGTATCTACTATTTTCCCCCATTTCCTCTTAGAACCAAGTCGTAGATTCATGCTACAGCTTTCCCACTTTCTTCCTTATTTGAACCAACTCTTACCTTCGACTATATGAACTAGCTTTAATAATAGTAAAAGTCTAGGTGGCTTTGGAACAACCGGCGGAAGTAGAAAAAGATCAACACACAGCCACATGAGGAGCTGGGGCAGTAGAGCAAGGCAGGTTTCGAAGGAATATATACCTGAGGGTCGTCGGTATTTGGCAAAAACGGCATCGGGAGGCCGCATCTTGGCCACAATACCATAGGGAGGAAGAAGGGGTCGGAGGCCCTCCCGAGCCAGCGTTGTCTTGGAGAGAATGGCACGGCTACCGATGGGGACACGCGGGCAGCCGTTGGTATCCTCCCTCACCGCAGATGATAGCATGAACGATGCACCTACACCCCTGCCCCGGTCGAGGTGGTCTGGCTGGATTTGTGACCAGCTGTGAGTAGAGAGAGAGTGTGGCCACCTATGTCTTGCTTAGATCTGGAGAGCATGAGAGAGGAAAAGAGAGGCACCCTAGTAAAGCAAGCGCTGAGGCTCCTTCTTATATAGATATAGTGGAGTGATTTTGTTGTACCAGCTTCAAAAAAATGCGCTCCTACGTGTACCCGCGAGTGGGTGTGAGAGAACTAGTAGTGCATGCGTGCACCTCTTCTCATCGTGAGAGTACAATATACTATGACCAAAGAACGTTTGCCACAAGAGTAGTAGTATTTAAGTGTGTGACGTGTGAGTTAAAATAAAAGGTGCACGACGTCTTTTGTTTTTTAGAAGTTCTGAGGGTAGGGTGTGAAGAGCACATATGTGTGTGACATCTACCTACAGATAGACGGTGGGTGCAAGAGGACCCGGGAGAGTCGTGACTCGTGAGGGTGCGTGTGTGCGTGAGAGAGAGAGAGGGGCACATATCAATGCAATGTATGTGTCCATAAATCATATCTGACAAACTTTCGCCACAAGCCATTTCTTGACGAACGCCATAAGAACCGTTAGATCCGCATTCGACAGTGTCAGTTTTGCCATGTCATTTAATAGAATAGCCACTCCTCTGACACACAAATCTTCGACGTGAGTGTTAGCAACTGTCATATGCTCCTCCCTCCGTTCCAAAATGCAGTGCATATAGCTTTATTGAAAATTGAAACCTCGCAAACTTTTACCGAGTTTTCGTGTACCAAAATGCACATACAGAATATCAAGTATATACCATTTCATTCATCTTCGAGAGGTAACTATAAATATGGGGGAGGAGTATACAAAGAAAGACCGTCATATGACCTACAACAATTTCAACCATCCTTTGGTGTGGAGGAATATAATAGGAACTCTGAATGATATGATTTTTATAGGATTTTTCCTTTAGAGCCAATTGGTTCATAGGAATATATTCATATACTCCACATTTCAAAGGAAAATAAACACGATATCATTTTTATATCTATAGAGCCACTTGGTTCATATGAATGTGTCGGTGCAATAGACCCTGGGTCCATTGCCCAGACTGTGCATAGGCACAAGAACAGAATCGAAGCATCAGCTGGAATCAGAGATTGAAGGACCAAGAGATTTGAAGAACCAACATGCAGCTCAGGGGGATCAAGATCAAGCCAGAGGAGCAGAATATCGGCAAGAGAAGGGCCTCCCTTGCCGGGCAGACGATCCTGGCAAGGGGCAAGGCCACCACCAGAAGCAACCAAAGCACCCCGGCAGGGCCTGTCGGGGCTCGCGGAGGCAAAATCACCCCACCAACCACTCAGGCGCGAACCATGTCATCAATCAGTGTGGTGTCAAGCCGCAAGTTGATTAAGTGGCACCATTCGCCACATAGCGGCCATTTCCTATAGAAACATATAGATGACACCTATCCTACGACCTGTGAATAGAACAAGCACGGAGCTGGCGATATAGCCCGGCAAGCCTTGTCGGGCAACCAGTGATGTGGCACTAAGCGGTGCATTTAATGCACCCTGTGAGCCCGTAGAGTTAGGTATGATAGCACTATTTGCTATCATATCAGTGGATAATGACCACTTTCCCATTGTGGTGACCCCTTAATCTATAAAAGGAGGCCCATGGCACCCATAGGAGGGTTGGGGAAAAGTTGAAGAACCCGGACCCCACACGCACGTAGTTGCTACTGCCACACGGCGACCCCTGCCGGGCAAGTGTATTGTGTTGCATTATCCACATTCCACCATCAATCCACCAAAGCAGAAGTAGGGTTTTACGCCTTGCGGCGGCCCGAACCTGAGTAAATTGTTTGTGTGATCTCTACCGTGATGTCGCGCACTAGTCTGCTCTTTCTGCAACGTGATGTCCCCCTGCCGAACTAGCAAGGGGCATCCTGGTCCCATATGTTGTCGTGGATATCCTGTGACATCTTTCGCGTGCCCGGTAGGGGGATCTCTTGTGCGAACCTGATTGTGTGCGCAGCGCATTGTCATCATCACCATCTTCGTATTCGACAACGCCCTCCACCATGGCGCCTAAGAAGATGAAGTCTGGCCCTTCGGCCCATCCATCCACCTCGAAGGCTCTGTCGCCTGCAGCCTCAGGCGCTTCGAAGGATGCGGAGGCGAGCAAAGACGTGAACGCTGCTGGAGGTGTGGTTGGAGCAGGTGGCGCCATCACCACTCCCCATGCGGCCAACACGGGGGCTGGAGATGTCGGAGCAGAAGAGCATCAACAACGCCTCGGCGGTCACACTCTGGAAGGTGTGGGCGAGGGGGTCGCTCCATCTGCGCCCTCTCCTCCCACTGATGAACACAACCGGAGCAATGGTGCTCAGTTCAGGGTGAGCCATCGCCCTCCGGCCGCACCCACCGCTGGAGCGACTGTGGCCCATGTGTCTCCTCCCGGACAAGTCGACCAAACTGTTGTGCTCGGTGGAGCTACTAACTCTCGAGCACCATCGACGCACTACCCCGCTGCCCAGACGGTCACCCCGCAACTGCGTGGACGCGGCACCACCGTCGTCGCCGCAGCTGGCACCATCAGGAGCAAGGCAACAATGCGGCCGATGTCATCGACATCCACGCCAAGCACCGCCTCGGAGGCTATGGCGCGAGCTCAGTTGCTGCTAAGGTTTCCACCCATGGCCGAGCAGATGGATGAATGCCATGCCACCATCCAGAGCCTGCTCGGTTTTGCCGAAGCTGAGGGCTCACGACAAGCCGGCCCGCCACGATCTCCCCAAGCAATGGCAACCGCCGGTACTGCTGGCCGAACGGAGGGGGCTGTCCCCATGGTGCAGTCCCCATCATGGTAGCTAATGCAGGCGCAGCTGAATCAAGTCCCCGATGATGTCTCGATGGCCTCTTCCGACCCTCGAGCACGTCCAGACCAATGTCGAGCCACGGAGGATAGGCGACGGGGAGATACAGGCATCGACATAAATCGACGCTGCGATGACCTCCGCCAGACCGATGGGTGCGGCGGCCTCGACGTCGACGAACCTGCGCTCGGTGTTGGCAGGTGCCTACCTTTCGAGGTTGCTTCCCTGCCTTCACATGAGAGCCGTGACAAGTCCATTGGCCATCCGTTCGCATGTTCAAGCCAGAGATACATGAGAAGTACGACAGAAGGCTGAACCCAGCAGAGTTCCTGAGCATCTACACCATCGCTGTTCAAGCTGCTGGGGGAAGAGAAGAGAAGGTGTTCGCCAACTACTTCCTGTTGGCCCTCATGTCCAATGTGAGGTCTTGGCTGATGCACCTGCTGGAGAACTCCATTTCGTCTTGGGCGGACTTGTGCCACAAGTTCATCCGTGCCTTCACTGGTGGCCACCAAGAGCCTAGCAGACCCAGCGACCTGCAACTTCTCCAGCAGAAAGAAGGAGAAACTCTGTGTAAGTGTTTACAGAGAGTCAGTAAAGTTCATAGGAATATTCCAAATATCCATCTGGCAGCCATTATACCAGCTTTCCCGTCCAATGTGCGCAACCGTCGCATTCGTTCCAAGATGAATGTGCGGTTGCCCAAGACTATGAAGGAGCTATACACGCTGTTGGATAAGTGTGCTCGGATGGAGGAAGGAAGGAAGTTGCCTGGAGAGGAGGATTTCATCAATGTTGATTCAGAGGATGAAGATGAATCAACTAGCCAGAGAAAGGGCAAGAAGCACAATAAGAAGCCAAGGGATAAAGCAGTGATCACTGTAGAAGGTTCGGGCACACCTAGTACCGGCAAGAAGGCTAAGGCTGAGGCCCCCGACAAGGAAGTTGCCACTTGCACAACCTGCCGGGAAGCCGCTGCTATCGGGAATGCTGGGAAAGGTGATGGCCTGTACTGCAAGATCCATCGGACCAAGGGCCATGATCTTCAGGAATGTTACCAAGTTAAGCAGCTTGTCAAGAAACAAAGGGCAGAATATGACAAGCGTGATAAGGAAAAAGGTCAGAATGCCACTGGTGGAAAGGGCTGAGGCGGTGAAGCAAATCCCCCGGCAAGCCCTATCGGAACCAAGGAAAAACCGCCATGGGTCAAGAGAAGGAAGTTTGTGATGATGGGAGTGATGAAGGGAATGAAGAGGAAACAAGTGAGCAGGAATTTCAGAAGGCGACTGACGCCCTATGTGTTGATGGGGGTGCATCTTTGCACACCTCCCACTGCCAACTCAAGCGATGGGCACGAGAGATCAATGTTGTGGACCCAGCGCCAGAGGCCCAGAAACCGCTCAAATGGTCCCGCGCTCCAATCATCTTTGATGAGGAGGACCACCCTAACCGTACCACCGCTGTAGGATGCTTGCCTTTGTTGGTCTCCCCGACAATTCGCAACCTCAAGGTCACAAAGATGTTAGTGGATGGCGGGGCCGGTCTGAATCTGATTTCCCCGGCAGTCATCAGCAGGCTTCGGATAGGAGAGGAAGAGCTAGAGGTTACTGGCACATTTCAAGGAGTTAACCCCGGCAGGAGCCATCCTCAAGGGAAGATTACGTTGCCAGTGACATTTGGGGAGAACTAAACTACCAAACAGAGAAGGTTGTGTTTGACGTGGTTGATCTCCCCCTGCCATACAATGGGATTCTAGGGTGCTCGACCCTAGCCAAGTTCATGGCAGCATCCCACTATGCTTATAACACTGTGAAGATGCCTGGGCCACCGGGAGTCATCACTATCCCGTCAGATGAGAAGGATGCAATTATGTGCATGTACAAGATGTACCAGGATGCAATCGCAGCCGAGGCTACGGCAGCAACGGTTCTGCCAAGGAAAGTAAAGGAAGGAAAAGGGATTGTAGGACCTCGGGCAAGGATTCTGGGAAGCTTGCCCCCTCCAAGTGTACAACACCCATTGACGACGTGCCGGAGTGTTCCAACAGCAAGAGATCCATGGTTGCTACACCCCAAGTGAAGGTCCCGGGAGGGCTGGCTGGTGTTGATGGTACTTTCACCATCAGCGCCACCCTTGATGACAAATAGGAAAGTGCGCTCGTTGCCTTCCTGCGGGCGAATATCGATGTGTTTTCCTGGCAACCAACTGATATCCCCGGTGTTCCCACTGAGGTAATCGGGCACCACCTTGCTGTCTGCCCACACGCCAGACCTATCATGCAGAAAGTCTAGAAGCAGGCCTTGGAGAGGAAGTAGTTCATTCCCGAGGAAATCAAGAAATTGGAGGAAGGTGGTTTAGTCAGAGGAGTACTGCATCCAACATGGTTAGCAAATCCAGTGGTGGTTCGGAAGGCTAATGTGAAATGGAGGCTTTGCATTGACTTCATAGACCTCAACAAGGCTTGCCCGAAGGACCCGTTTCCCTTGTCGCGTATCTGTTGGATTATGGGTTCTGGCAAACCATAGAGGCTCGAACTCTGGGGTGCGCATGAAGATCTCTCCCTAGCTCGCTCTTGCAGCAATCTCAAGACCTAGCTCGCCGAACCCAAGGAACAAGAGGCACGAGAGTTTATACTGGTCCGGGCCACCGTTTGGTGTAATACCCTACTCTAGTGTGGTGTGGTGGATTGCCTCATGGGCTGAGGATGAACTAGTACAATGGATGAACAGCCTCCTGAGGAGAGGTGTTCTTGAGCTCAATGAGCTGGTGAGATGGCCTTGGTGGAGTGGATCCGATCCAAGCTGAGCCGATCCTTGACTACAGTGGTGGCATGCCCTACTTATAAAGGCCCTAGTCCTCTTTCCAAATGTTAGGCGGGAAGGGATCCCACAACGGCCAGTTTTGAAGGGAGACAACTAGTAAAAGTTACCCTGACAAAAGGTGGTCTTCTCCTGCCAAAGGCTCTGGTGGTGACGCCGCTGTGGGCTCCAGGGTGACCTCTGTCCTGCCGTCCTGCTGGTCTTGGTCTTGTTGCACCGATATGGAAACCTTTGCCTGATACCTCGGGACTCCTCGCATGTGCCTGCTTCCTTAGCACAAAAGAGGAAACTGGCACTCTACGCGCGCTGTGTGACAGCCTGGTTTTTGCCCTCTTTTCTTTTCCTGGTTTTTAGTTGGTTTGAATTTGAAATTTGGAGTTTTGAATCTTTTCATATGGACTTAAACACTTGGGTACCCCTTGGATTTCACCCAAGTGTCCCATTTCCCTCTCTAACCCTCATTCCAACTCTGGTTCATCTCAAAATAATTATTGGAATATTTTTCTTAAATGAAAAATATTCATTTTCCTCTCTTAAACCCTAGCTAGCTCAATGTGCTCCAAAGCAACCCCAATTTTTCTTGCCCACAAAAATTTGAGAAAATTCACAAATATTCTTTGAACCCTAGGGCACCTTCCTGAGCAAAAATATTTCAGCACTTTTTGGAATATTTTTTCTATAGAAAATATTTTCTGTTCTGGACAGAAATGGTGGTTTCTACAGCAACTACCATTTTACTTGCTCCAATGTGGCTGATTTTTCTTATGCATCATCACCTTAGTAGATGATTAGTAACCTCCAAACCCCAGCTCCCAACTCCTAGCCGTTTGACCTCAGTCACCTCTCAAAGTTACTGATCAGAAACTTACTAGGCTTGTGACATCTTTTCTATTGCGTTTGGATCCAAACCAAAGCGTGGTAATCTTCAAAACTACCACGAACAACAAGCCAAACATGAGTTTTGGACTTAGGTCGGCCTGAGGGCAAAGTTCACGCGGTGACTACCTATGTACGCGATGCCAGCCTGTGTGCTGACGCGCTCTGAGTGCCGCCGAGCGCTCTGTTTTGCGTGTGCTCACTTCCCCGCCTGCCTAAGCATGCCAAACCTCGCCACAATATTCGTCCTAGCTCCCTTAAATCTCCCCTGGCACTCGCCAACACCAAAGCTCACCGCAGTGAGCACGGGCATGGTTCAGCCAATGCAACAGTGTGCTTTGCAGTGTGCTCGTCGCCTTTGTTTAGATCCTATGCTCGTTCCCGTTCGCCCACAGTCCCCATGTGAGCCGCGTCTCCTTCTCCCGCTCTCACTGATGCCGCTCGTCGCAGGGCGCCATGTCTAGGTGTCAACCGGCAGAGCCCGAACCCCCCCCTCGATGCTCGGCTATAAATAGAGCCCTCCCCAGCCTCCTCGAGCACCATCCTCCACTCCCAAACACTCCACAACCTCGTAGATAGCCGTAGCCCGGCCGGGCAGGCCGCGGGCTACCGTCCCCGAGCTCGAGCTCGCCGGCGATCCCCTCGGGTCGTCTCCATAGCTCCAGCCCCTCCCAGGCCTGGGCAACCCTTCCGAGGCCTCCGCCACTCTGTTGGAGCCCTTGGAGTCGCCTCTGCTCGCCGCTGTCTTCGTCTCCGGCGAGCTCTCCTTCATGTGTCCGTGAGAGAGGACGATTCCGACGCCGTCCGACCACCCCTATCTACTCTACGGGTATGGGCAGGTGCGTCTTCGTATCCTCTCTTGATCCCCCTCTCATTTTCGCCAAGAAGCTCTTGTCGCCGGCGTTTGCTCCAGCGAAGCCACGCCGTCCCCTGTTTCGTTCCCCCTCTCCCCCTCACCTGGCTAGCAGAGCCCACTAGTCAACCACTCACTACGCGCGTGAAGCAGTATGAGTGGTGGCGCCCCGCGGCTTTACGCCTTTGACGTCGCCCCCAGTCTGTTTCTATTTAATTCAAATTTCATATTTTTCCAGAGAGCTTCAAACAGCCATAACTCTTTAACCATAGGTCCAAATGAATTGATCCTTTTTGCCTTGTGTTCTTTGTAAAGAAATCTAGCAGCTCACCAAAAATGGGATTTTCCCCTGCTTTCTAGATTTTCTGGTGAATTTCAGAAGGGTTCTTGATGTTTTCTTTTTGTGTTTATAATTATTTTCAGAGGGTGAGGCTTGTCTTGACGATCACCAGGAGGCTTGTGAACCTCATCTGCACTAAGGCAAGCCACAACAACATTTTCATGGTGCCATTACAATATTTCTGATTTTCCTACTTGAATGAATGATTTTATCCATGCATTTAGATAACTATTATGATATTTATATTTTGTAGTTGCTTGGTTAAGTTAATATGCTTGATTCACGGAAAGTTTAAAGATAACTAAGTTGGTAGAGAAACTAGAATTAAAGTTTGTTATGGTAGAGTAATATAGTTATGGATATAAGTAATTATATGGAGTTATTTTCTTGCTTGAGAAAATGATAAACTTGCTAGAAAAGATTTTGGTTAAATTAAGGTTCGATCCTAACCTGAGAAGTATCATGAGTTGTTGATGTTTTTGCTTGGTGTGGACATAGTTAACTCAGTCATTTCATTTGATAGGTGTTGCATATGTTAATGGTGCATTTTATGTCATATTATGACACCAATTATTTTCACTTTAAGTTGAACCTCATAATAAATCAACTTGAATAGATCGTTGACAGGGTCATGGTGCCACTGAATCGAGTTTTTCCCATTGCAACCACATTTGCCTTTATGGGAAGGCCTTTATTCGGTCCGTTGTCATGCCTCTGGCCGGTGCCTCCAACAAGGGAAGGTTATGGGCGTGCGGTACCCTGGCCCGATAAGCAGACATAACCTTGTGTGACTGTTGTTGAGATTTTTGGTATCGTGTCCCCGTGTGGGATAGTTTATGAGTTGGCCACGACGGTGGTCATGTGTCTTTGTTAGACACGGGGTCATCCACGACTAGACTAGAGGGGAGTGAGTTGGAGTGTCCGGGAGAGTGTCATGGCAATGGAGGGGTTTCGTCGGAACGCCGTTGGTCCACCCGAATGGGAGAGCGAGGCCATGGGTTCTGTGGTGTGGGTATAGTGCACTACCTCTGCAGAGTGTATTAATCTATTGATAGCCGAGTCCACGGTTATGGACATGCTCGAAAGTAGGTCACACCATGGGTCAACATTTAATAAATCTTGCACACTAAGTTATGAACTCTGCACTGTTGATGATGGCGGGAAGGCCATCAGGTTGGACACGACCAAGTGTTGGTCGTGGTTGTGATCGTTGGAAGGATCATTGTCGATGTCAAAACCGGCGGATCTCGGGTAGGGGGTCCCGAACTATGCGTCTAGGCAGATGGTAACAGGAGACAAGGGACACAATGTTTTTACCCAGGTTCGGGCCCTCTCGATGGAGGTAAAATCCTACTCCTTCTTGATTAATATTGATGATATGGGTAGTACAAGAGTAGATCTACCACGAGATCAAAGAGGCTAAACCCTAGAAGCTAGCCTATGGTATGATTTTTGTTCGTCCTATGGACTAAAACCCTCCAGTTTATATAGACACCGGAGAGGGCTAGGGTTACACAAAGTCGGTTACAATGGGAGGAGATCTACATATCCGTATTTCCAAGCTTGCCTTCCACGCCAAGGAAAGTCCCATCCGGACACGGGACGAAGTCTTCAATCTTGTATCTTCATAGTCCGAGAGTCCGGCCAGAGGTTATAGTCCGGCTATCCGAACACCCCCTAATCCAGGACTCCCTCAGTAGCCCCTAAACTAGGCTTCGATGACGACGAATCCGGCGCGCAGATTGTCTTCGGCATTGCAAGGCGGGTTCCTCCTCCGAATATTCATAGAATATTTTGAACACAAGGATAGTGTCCGGCTCTGCAAAATAAGTTCCACATACTATCATAGAGAGAATAATATTTACACAAATCTAATCTACTGACGTATTCCGTAGCGCGTCATCACGCCACAGCCAAGCCTTTATTTGAACCGTTTTTACTGTCCCACCTCAGCGCGTTTTGCGAGGCGGTTTGCTTGGCACGTATTGTCGAAGCAGAGATTGTGTCCCCTTATCCCGGGATTCTCATCAATATGGGCGTGGGTAACCCCACCGCGCCATTGATTATGGTGCTTGGGAGATAAGCGAGTTTTACCAGGCTGGTGGGGACGCATAGTTTCGTCCGTCCATATAAGGGAATAAGGATCTGCCCTTCCATCCACGCCTTCTTTCTCCTTTGCTCATCCATTTCCGCGCACTCACGCTCCAGCACCCAAGTTCGCATTCCCCACCTCAACCTTCTCCAGCCATGTCCGGAGCGAGAGGCAAGTGGATGGTCTCCTCCGTTACGGAGGGACACATCAAGAAGCTGAGGAAAGCCGGATAGTTGTCTGACGACATCGCGCACCGGCACCCAGACGAGGGGCAGCTCATCCCCACCCCCAGGCCCCATGAGAGGGTGGTGTTCCTCACCCATTTCCTTCGCAGACTAGGCTTCCCTCTCCACCCATTTGTCCGGGGACTCATGTTCTACTACGGCCTGGACTTCCACGATCTGTCCCCGAACTTCATCCTCAACATCTCGGCGTTCATCGTCGTGTGCGAGGCCTTCCTCTGCATCCAGCCCCACTTCGGCCTATGGCTGAAGACCTTCAATGTCAAGCCGAAGGTAGTGGGCGGCCGCCAGGCGGAGTGCAGAGGCGCCATGGTGGGCAAGATGCCCAACATCCTATGGCTCGAGGGCTCCTTCGTGGAGACCATAAAGGGGTGGCAATCCGGGTGGTTTTACATCACCGAGCCGCATGACCCTGAATGGGTCGTAGCCCCCGAGTTCCGATCCGGAATCCCTACGCGTCTCACCTCCTGGAGAGAGAAGGGCCTGCCGTGGGGTAAAAAAGGAGAGTTGACCGGACTCCAAACATGCGTCCAAAACCTGGTAAACTTGTTAACATAGTCTAGGTCATGCTCATCCTCCGGATCCTCCCGTGCCAACAACGGGATTTCAGCTTGTGGGAGTTCAACCCGGCCTAGCACCGAACTCTGAGCAGGCTCTTTGACACAACGTATGAAGATGCCTGGAAGGTGCTATTCAAGGGCGCCGAGGCTCCCGCATCCGCTACCAAGGATCGCGGTTTCAGCATGCAGCATGAAGCCAATGTGGTAAGCTATTTTTACCTCTTACAGGATATTTGTCTTCCATAGTTTGACTCTATGCGGGATCTAAGCCCCCATGCCTTTGACAGGACTGGCAGAGGATAGCCGAATAGATCAACTGTCCGGCTCCTTTGCCTGAAGACCCAGCGGACGCCCGCTTGGCGGAGCTGCTGGTTTCGGCACCTTACGTGGTGCCGGAGAAGAAGGCCAAGAAGAAGGCCATGGTAACCCGGAAGAGTTCCCGGCGCCCGATGAAGTCGGACTCATCGTCAGATGACTCCGAGGCACACTCCTCCCACGAAGACGAGGATGAGGAAAGAGAGGTCTCTTCCCTAGCATGGGGAGAAAAGAAAAGGAAGGCCGCCCCAACTGGGGAGGCCGGAGGGTCCAAGAAAGGGAGGACCCTCCCTACAAACTACTCCACCAACACCGACGACGGCCAAGAGGAGTGGCCGCTAAGGGCCAAGCCCCTGGCAAAATCGTAAGTATTCGGATACCCGAGTGACTCATGGCGTTCCTATATTGCACAGCTTCTCCTAATGCCGAATATAATTATGCAGTCCGCCCGAAGCCCGGCTTGACGTGTCGTCGAGCGGCTCCCTGGATTCGTCGGATGTGAATAGTTTTCCAATTCCGACCGCTACCTCCCCCCGCCCTACGGACGACGCCGAGGTGTTGTCCCAAAAGGTTCCAAGCTAGGAGGGGGTGGTCCAGGAGGCGCCGCAAGGCGACTGTCGGATTTCGGGTTCCGACAGACCCTTGAGGTTCGAACACTGGGGTGCGCACGGAGATTTCACCTCCTACCTACCTGCACCCCTCCGCCTCGCTAAGATCTAAGATATGGAAAGAACAACATGAGAGACACAGGGTTTATACTGGTTCGGGCCACCGTTGTGGTGTAATACGCTACTCCAGTGTGTGGCGTGGTGGATTGCCTCTTGGGCTGATGATGATGAACAATACACGGAAGAACAGCCTCGCGAGGGTCTGCTCTTGGCTGGGGCGATGAACTGCTGGGAGGAGTTCAATCACCCTTCTCTCTCTGTGTGATTCTCATCCTCTGATTCTCCTCTCCTTCTTCTCTCCCCCCCTCCTGTGGGGGGGGGGGGCTGGTCCTATTTATAGAGGCCCTAGTCCTCTTCCCAAATATTGAGCGGGAAGGGAGCCAACAATGGCGGGCTAATTTGAAGGGGGACAGCTAGTACCAGCTATCCTGACAAAAGTAGTCTTCGCCTGCACAAAGCTCTGGTGGTGACGCCGTCTTGGGCTCCACGATGACCTCCGTCTTGCAGTCCTCCTTGTCTTGGTCTTGTTGCACCGAAATGGAAACCTTTGCCTGACGCCTCGGTACTCCGCGGCTGTGCTTGCTCCCTTTGCACCAAAGGGGAAAGGAGGACACTGCGCGGGTTGGCGCCCGCCTGGCGCCCTTGGTCGTCATGGCTTGCGTCACGGGCACCTCATGAGGTACCCCGCCTTGATTTCTTCGCCTCCTCGCGAGCCAGCCTGGTGAGGCCGTGCCTGAGGAAGCTCCGCGTCGTCCGCCCCGCGAGGCTTGGCCCCTCGCGAGGGTCTTGGGTTTGTGTTGGTGAAGATGGGCCGTGCTGGCCCCCCCTTTGAGCCACGCCGCAGGCCGCAGGCAGGCAAGTCTGGGGACCCCCGTTCCCAGAACGCCGACAGTAGCCCCCGGGCCCAAGGCACGCCCGGACTTGGCCGTGTAGGGAGGCAGAAGGGCAAGAGCGAAGTGCCGCGGGCCCTAACAGCCTGCGGCCTTGGGCGCCGCATGGCGGTTGATTGGACATGGGCGTCTCCACTTCCCCATGGCGCCTCGGCAACTACATGGATTGGACAAGTCCCTCCATGCAAAGCGGGTCATGATTACCTGCGATCGTGGAGGTCGGCGGTTGGCCTTCGCCGTCTATAAGTACGGAATGGTGTGCGCCCTTCCAATCCATCCCTTCTTGCTTCTCCTTCTTCCCGATCCTTGCTCCGTCTTGCTGCGATGGCCCCGATCCACCGGTTCTCAACGGCAGAGAAGGAAAAGGCTCCCCGAGAGGAACCAGTCCCGCTTCCGCCGAAGAAACGGCTCGTCCTCTGCGGCCCGGACGAGGGGGCTCATCAGATGGTGTCGAGGCCCTGGTGCGAGCGGGCGCCGCCGGGGTTCCCGCTTCCCTTGTACGCCCACAACGAGGGCCCTGAAGGATCTGATGCTGATCGCCACGGGCGGTGCAGCCGTCGGTGCTGACGAGTCATGAAGGTGTGGGTCGTCCCCCCTGGGGCCCACACCGAGGGCTTCTCCCGAGGATTCGTGTTCCACGCCGCCATGCCTCCTCAGTCTTGGATTTGCCTTCCTCCCTTCTTCGCTTCCATCATCCCGCAGGGAGAGCCCCTGGGGCTTTGGCTGCAGCACGCCGGCTGCAGCACCCTCGCGACCGAGGCAGAGGTCGCGGTTGTTTCCCCGGGCAAGGTCTTCATGACTCGGGGCTGGAGCGAAATCGCTCGGGTTTGCAGGACAAGGGGCGCCTTCGCGATCCACTTGGAGTACGACGGTGCTTCGGTGATGTTCTTCAAGCTCTTTAATGCGAACGGGCGCCGGCTGGAGTCCTGCCTTGGGAGAGGTGGCCGGGACCCTACTGCGGCGAGGACTGGGCCCGCCGACTGCTCCCTTGGCGGCTCCTCAGGAGGTGGAGGCGTCGGAGGTTCCAGCGACTCCAGCGAGCTCTTCATGACCCTGGAGACGAGCGACGACATCTACGAGCCCCCGAGCCGGCGCCGCTCCTGGAGAAGGGCGGGCTCGTCAGGCCGCCGCCGACTCTGATCTGGATGGGGTTGGCGCCGGTGCTTGACGGCCCACTATTGATGATGGTGTCTTCTGCAGGGGCGCATGTAGTTAGTGTCCCTTTAGGATCTGTTCCCTGCGAGGAATCAAAGACGCGTCCTGTGGGGGCTTGTAAGGTGCCTGTGATCTTGTTTTGTTAATATAACCCTTGTCGTAGAATTGTGTGAGTTGCTCATTCCGTCTTAGCTCAGTCCTCCCTTTTGAACCTCACGGGGGCTTGGTGCTCTGCGCCGACAGGTCCCAGTCCCAAGGCGGCTTCAGTCATCGCTGGTATGCCAGGTCGCGATGCCGTGGTCAAGGCCAGGAGGTGAGCGACCCGGAGTCCGGTAAGAGCCCCTGAGTCGCGATGCTCAGGAGGTCCCCTTTGGCGCTCAAGCAGCCGTCGTTCGGTGAGAAAGGAGAGCGGCGTCGCTAACACGGGATTGCTTTAGGTGCGGGGGTGGTGCCACGGTAGCTGGCGCTTCCGGGTGGTGACTTATCTCGAGAATCAGGGGTCGCTCTCTGGTGTGTCGCTGGGTCCGTGCATCAGCAGGCGCGAGGTTGCTCGGCGAGGTCCTCGCGTGTCCCTCCCCTCTCGCCTTTGCTCCCCTTTCTGGTTCGTGATCTTGAAGATGTCGCCCTTGGCCTTGGCCCCACGGCCGAGGCCGAGGCGCGTGTCCTGTCTTCTGCAGCGCTGATGCGGGTCCTCACCCACATCTACCTTTGCGATCCTAGCGTCGACCTCGACGGCCTACTAGAGCCAGTAAGCGGTGAGCGTGCTGCTGCCGCTGCCAAGGCCGTGAAGGGTCGCGCGGAGGCTCTACTGGGGAAGTTCCGGGCCTTCAGCACCAAGCCGAAGCAAGGTGCTGCCGACCCCACTGCTCCATGAGGCGAACCCACTCCGCGCTGCTCCACCGCCGACAAGTGACTCTGTTGTGGCTCCTGTCCTGCCTTTAATTCCTGCACATGTATCATGCCTCGGGGAGGCGTTTAAACTTGCGTTTGGCATTGAGATAACAGTGTGGACTGTAATATTTGCTTTTGAATTCCTTGAAATTTGCGCTTTTCCTTCCTACTTGCTTATGTTCTACGCCGACAGAGCCCAGCCCCGCACATACCTCACCCAGCGTTAGTCCCGACCGGAAACCAGGACGGGGCCAAGGAGTGAGGGGCTACGTGACAAGTTAGGCTCCTGAGTCGCGATGCTCAGGAGTCCCCCTTGGTGCACGAACAGCAAGTAGGGAGGTGTGATGTGGGTGGATCTACCATTCTACGTCTGCAGAGCCCGGCCGCGCGCATACCTCACCCAGTGTTAGCCTTTTGGAACTAAGGAGTGAGGGGCTACGCGACCAGTTAGGCTCCTGAGTCGCGATGCTCAGGATTCCCCCTTGACGCTCAAACGGCCTTCGTACCTTGGCTCCGCTAGGCGAGAGACGTGCGACGAACCAGGCTCGGGGGGGCCTGGCTGGGCGGCGTGCGTCTGGGCGTGACCCAGGCGCAGCCCCCGTGCCCAGCCCCCTCGCGCGGCACTCCCGAGGGGAGGCGTTACGATGAGGCTAGACACTGAGCTCTGGGCTCCCTGAGGTTGATGCGGCCCGGGGGCCACCCTAAGTTGTTTATCACCAGCGTGAAGCATAACGCTTCCGTATGTGTATGGGCATAGCCGCTCCTCGGCAATGTCGTCAGCCAGCACGGAGCATGGTGCTTCCACTGGTACGTGGGAGGGCCCCCCCCTCCGGGAGGAGCCCCCGGGGCGTGTACAGCCCCTCCCTGACACGTGGCTGGCACGGTAGGGCCTGGCGAGGTGTATCTGGGCACCCGTGGGCCAGCACGGGACTCACGGGGCCCTACCTCTAGGCGGGTTGCGCCTGGCACTAGGCCTTATCTTGTGATGTGTCCCTGCAAATTTGGCTAGATGCCGGCACTCTACGTCCTCGAGTCCCGGCCCTCGAGCTGGTCTCAGCCGTCGCTGGTATGCCAGGTCGCGATGCCGTGGACAAGGCCAGAGGGTGAGGGCTGGAGAGCCAGTAAGAGCCCTAAGTCGCGATGCTTAGGTACCCCCCTTTAACGTGCAAGTGGTCGGCATGGAGAAGAAGAGGTGCCATGGACCGACATCAAATAATCAAGCATGGTGGGTATAACGCATAACCGGAAGTAAATGCAAATGAGATACATGCCGCTGGGTCTGGCACGAGCGACTTGGGGATGATGTAGCCCGAGGGGCGCTCCCAACAAGGTAAGCTAACAACATGAAATAAAAGGGATACATGCCGCAGGGACGGACCCATGCGGCCTGCGAATAATGCAACCCTGGGGGGCGCTCCCAGCTGGAAGTGAAACTTGAAAGATGTCACCTGATGACGTTGAGGACGAAGGGGTGTTGGTGTAGCAGACTCGGTGGGCTGCGGAAGCCGATCCTCACGAGCCCCTAGGCCCGGGGGCCTCGGGAGGCTCCGGAGGTGCTGGCGGCTCCCCGCGGACCATCTCCATCTCCGCCAGGGCTGTGGAACGCCTGGCCTCTTGTGCCTCCATGATGCCCCTCATGAGGCGCTGGTACGTGGCAGCCACGTTCTGCAAGCCGTAAGGCATGCGAATGTAGCTGTAGGGTGGACCTCCGCAGCGCCCCACTCGCGAGGGCCAGAGGCGCTCCAGAGAGGCGACTCGGTTGAGCCCTGGTATGTCCATGCAGACGCGCAGCCCACCATCCTCGCCTAGATGGGGAGCCACTGCTGGTAGACGGCGGCCGCCTTTCATGACCCTTGACTCCTGTAGCTCCTGAATGGCCTTGCTGACGAACTCCTGAGGGTCTGGCTCTCCTTGCCTTACTCCTTCTTGAGGGAAACGTGCTTCGAAACACGCCTCCATGTGGTGCCCAAGCGCCTCCCTTGTGACCCTAGCCAGGTCGGCGGCCCTCCATGGGAGATCCCCCGAGCCCTGCCTGAGGAGGGCGCCGGGCGCACTTTCCTATGCGATGGAAGGAGGTTCCCCCTGGGCAGGCACGGGCCCAGTGGGGCCTGCCTCCTGATGGGCCGGACAATGTCTTCTTCTTCTTGGGGGCGGTCTCGGGAAGCCTCCTGCTTCCGTGATCCGGGTCTTCCAGTGACGCGGCCTGAAAGGCTCGTTCCTGGGAACACACCACGTCCTTCTCTTCACAGGGCACCGTGATGACTACGCCACTTCCTGGCATCTTGAGGACGTTGTAGCCGTGGTGAGTTATGGCCATGAACTTGGCCAGCGCTGGGTACCCAAGGGTGGCGTTGTACGGCAGGCGAATGTGAGCGATGTCGAAGTCGATGAGCTCGGTGCGGTAGTTGTCGCGTGCCCCGAAGGTGACAGGGAGGCGGACCTGCCCAATTGGGACTGTGGAGCCGTCGGTGATTCCGGAGAAGGGCTTGGTTGGCTGAAGCTGGCTGTAGGGCACTTGGACATTGTTGAATGTTTCCACGGACAGGACGTTGAGCCCTGCCCCGCCATCGATGAGGGTCCCGGTGACCACCACGTTGCTGATGATTGGGGAACAAAGCATTGGGAGGACTCCGGCTGTAGCCGCACACTTGAGCTGATCTGCTGAGCTGAACGTGATGGCGCACGCCGACCACCTGAGAGGGCGCGTGGCTTCAAGCCTGGGGAGGACTGCATTCACTTCGCGGGCGAACTGCTTGAAGATGCGTTGAGAGGCTGGGGCCTGAGCCCCGCTCAGGATGCAGGCGATCGCGCGCGGCTCCTGGAAGCCCCCAGCCCCCTCATCTTGGTGGCGGTCCTTGTTTCTCCTTGGCTGCGGTGGCAGTGGGGGGAGGCCTGCGTTGCCTTGCGGGCGATCCTCGCGAGGCCGATCCCTCTAGTCTCCCTCGCGAGGCGGGTCTTGCCAGCGATCCTCGCGAGGTTGATCGCGCCACCCTTGGCGCGGGCCACGGTCTTCCCAGCATCCTGCGTTCCTTCCTCCTCCTCGACCGTAGCCCCGGTCACCGTGGTCGGGGCGACGGCCGATCCTTCCTTCTCGCACGGCTCAGAGCTCTTGACATTCGTTGGTGTTGTGGGTGTGGAGGTCGTGGTACACACAGTACCGGCTGCCCTTGGAAGGTTCGGGCTGATCTCTGCCCCGCTTGGTGTCTGGCTCTGCTGCGAGCACGGCAGCCCCCTTGCGCTTCACATCCTTGGCCTGGGCTTCTTCTCTTCTGGGTCTGCGGCAGGCAGCTCGAGGAGGGAGAGATGCCCTTCCTCAGCCCTGGCGCACTTGGTTGGCAAGTTGAACAGCTCCAAGGAAGTGCACAGGTCTTCATGCATCGCCAGCTCCTCCTTCATCTTGACATCGCGCACGCCGTCGGAGAAGGATGAGATGATGGCCTCCTCAGTCACCTTGGGAATCTTGAGGCGTGCGTTGTTGAAGCGCTGGATGTACTTCTGCAGGGTCTCCCCGGGTTGTTGCTTGATGCGGCGCATGTCACTCACAGTGGGTGGCCGGTCGCGAGTACCTTGGAAGTTGGCGATGAAGTGGGTGCGCATCTCGTCCCAGGAGGAGATCGTGCCTGGAGCCAGGTTTAGGAGCCAGGTGCGGGCCCCGTCCTTGAGCGCCATGGGAAACCAGTTCGCCATGACCTTCTCGTCTCCGTTGGCAGCTTCGATGCCCAGCTCGTAGAGCTGGAGGAACTCCGCAGGGTCAGCCGTGCCGTCGTAACGAGGAGGCAGGTCCGGCTTGAACTTGCCGGGCCACGCGACGCTGCGTAGCTCGGTGGTGAAGGGACGGCAGCCTGCTGTGGCCACGGGAGGCCTTGGGTGAAGGAGAGCTTGGTATTGCATGTCCCCACGTGCTACAGCTGGGTCTTGACGTGCGGGAGCAGGAGCATGGTCGCGACGTGCTGGAGCAGGGAGCGCCCGGGCAGCTTCTTGCGGGTGAGGGACTTCTTGGCAGCTCTGCTCTTGCCGTGCTGGCACCTGACGGAGCGGGTTCCGCCCAGGGGCCACGCGCCTTGGAGCCATGGCGCCTTCTTGTGGAGGAGGCGGTCGGGGCGCCGCCAGAGCTTCGTCGCCCGCGCGGGGCGGGGTGCGGTGCAGCGGAACGGACGGCGCAGGAGAGCCCCCTGCGGCGCGGATGAGCTCGGCAATGCGGTCGAGCCATTATTCGTAGACGTCGACGACGGGATGGTAGCGCAGGAGCTCGTTTGCCGCGATGAGCGCTGCTCGAGCCTCCATGGGTGCGCGGAGCAAGCGGGACGAAGAACCAGCTGGGGTGAGCGAGGGAGTTGCGGTGCGGCCGCCTTGCCGCACGGACGGATGCCGAGACGATGCTTGCTACTCGTCCCCCGCCAGGGCGGTGGCGGCGTTGATGACAGGTGACAGGGAATGGCGAGGACGCCCGCCGACAGGAGCCATCTAGGCAACGCGGGAAGCGAGAGCGGCCCGGCGCTCGGCGCGGGCCTGACGAGCGTTAGACATGGACGCGATGGTCGGAGGAGAACGGGGTGGTGGAAGATGAATTCCGGCGCACCCCTACCTGGCGCGCCAAATGTCGGATTTCGGGTTCCGGCAGACCCTTGAGGTTCGAACACTGGGGTGCGTGCGGAGATTTCGCCTCCTTCCTACCTGCACCCCTCCGCCTCGCTAAGATCTAAGCTATGGAAAGAACAACACGAGAGACACAGCGTTTATACTGGTTCGGGCCACCGTTGTGGTGTAATATCCTACTCCAGTGTGTGGCGTGATGGATTGCCTCTTGGGCTGATGATGATGAACAATACAAGGAAGAACAGCCTCGCGAGGGTCTGCTCTTGGCTGGGGCGATGAACTCCTGGGAGGCGTTCAGTCACCCTTGTCTCTCTCTCTCTCTGATTCTCATCCTCTGATTCTCCTCTCCTTCTTCTCTCCCCCCTCCTGTGGGGGGGCTGGTCCTATTTATAGAGGCCCTGGTCCTCTTCCCAAATATTGAGCGGGAAGGGAGCCAACAATGGCGGGCTAATTTGAAGGGGGACAACTAGTATGAGCTATCCTGACAAAAGTAGTCTTCACGTGCACAAAGCTCTGGTGGTGACGCCGTCTTGGGCTCCACGATGACCTCCGTCTTGCAGTCCTCCTGGTCTTTGTCTTGTTGCACCGAAATGGCAACCTTTGCCTGACGCCTCGGTACTCCGCGGCTGCGCTTGCTCCCTTTGCACCAAAGGGGAAAGGAGGACACTGCGCGGGTTGGCGCCCGCCTGGCGCCTGCCTGGCGCCCTTGGTCGTCATGGCTTGCGTCACGGGCACCTCATGAGCCGTGCTGGCCCCCCCTTTGAGCCACGCCGCAGGCCGCAGGCAGGCAAGTCTGGGGACCCCCGTTCCCAGAACGCCGACAGCGACCTCCCAGACTCTAGGCGCAAAGGGGAAAAAAACCCAAGGGCTCCAAGTCCGGCCCTGGGCCAGACACCGCAACGGAACCTTCAATGGTTCCGGAGTCCTGTGGGCGGCCCCCTAGTAAGAAGGGCAAGCCTACGACGCCGGTGACCTCCGTCCAACCGGAGGCACCAGATAACTTACTGGAGGTGCTTAATGGCGCCTCCATCGACGAGGAGCACCGCACTATTATGAGTGCGGTGATCAAGAAGGTTCAGTCCGCCAAAAGCGGGCTAACTGAAGCCTATGCCAGCCTGCTAACGGGCTTTGAGGTATGTGAAAAATATGTGAAAATATTACCGCATAGACAGTAGCCCCTGATGCTCTGTTTGGCGTTCGGAAAGAAAAGCCGAATAGAGGATCTAACAACACTCGCAGGAGTCTAACATAATTAAGTCAATATGCGTATGCTGGCTTCATTGCTGGCCACTGCCACACTGACTGCGGAGGTGGATGCGCTGAAGCAGAGCCTCGAGCGGTCCGAGCAAGAGCTCGGCCTTGCTAAAAAGGAGCTCGAGGAAAAACAAGGTAAGTAATACCTTGTGGAGTATATTTAAAAAGATGCAGTTGCAAAAAATGATAGGATCGCTATTGGTGTCCTAGGGGCCATGACTGAGGTGGCGACCCTTAAGCAAGCGCTTTCCGAGGCCGAAAAGAAGGCGGCCATGGAGCGCACCGAGCGGGAGAAACATGAGGCGCGGGTTGGCGAGGTGCACCAAGAGCTCCAGGCTCTCATGAAAAAACATGAGAGTTTGGAGCTTGACTCAAAGACACTAGAGTCCGAGCTCGCGGCGGCCCTTGAAAGCGCCAAGTCTGCCAAGGCCGAAGCCCAGAAAGCCCTCCAGGAAGTTGAGGCGATGAAGAAGATAGCTGCGGGTAAGGCATTCTTTATGCAAAGCAAGCACATGAAAAGTGAACTACTTGTTAATTACCCGAATCCGGAGCTCTCCAGGAGCATTCGCAGATTTGCCCCATAGCGTGTCAGATGCCGCCGCCTTCTACCGGGCCAAGGAGGGCAGCTCGACGGAGCAGGTGTTCTGGTCTCAGTATGCTGAGGCCGGACACTCGGTGCCCTTGAGCGACTAGCTGAAGCAACTGGTCGAGCTCCATAAGGTGGCCGAACAGGCCATGAAGGGCCTTATAGTTCGGCTGTGGCCTGGAGAAGCCCTGCCTGGGAGCTACTTCGGGCTGTTGAGGCGGCTGGTGGATGCCTATCCGTGGCTTGAAGTCGTCAAGCGCTCCGCCTGCATCGAAGGTGCCCGTAGGGCGCTTGCCTGTGCTAAAGTGCACTGGGGCAAGATGGATACGGAGAAGCTTGTGAAGGACGGGCCACCATAGGGCAAGGAGCATCACCACCCCGAGATGTATTATGAGGGCGTCCTGAAGGGCGCCTGCCTTGTGGCGGATGAATGTTCCAAAGATGTAATATTTGAGTGAACTTGTTCGTTTTATCCTGTGCGCTGAAAACTTGTTCATATGCGCTATGCAACGCTTGTTTTAATTTAAAATATTACCTTCTATACGGTCGTTTATCGAGTCTGAGAGATGGAAAGTCGCTGGCTTCTGCCCCCATGCCACGAGTGCTGGGATGTTCGGGATAAACCTGAGCACTCTTTTTCCCATTCTTGGGTCCTTCGAGGGAGGTGCTCAGCACAACGAACAAGGCAATCGGACTATAATGCGTTATCACTCTCACTTAGCCAGAGAATTCTATAATTTTAAATTTCGGCGAAGCCCCTAGTGTTCGGAAGATCGAGTTCGGGGCGCTATACACGCCTAGGCCGGACAAAGCCGACTCCTCGCTCTAAGCGGCATAAGTCTTTAGGGACTCGAAACCTCCCGAACAGCGACCAGCTCTCGCCCTATCATGACAGTCAGTTTTAGCTTTCTCTACTGAGGTGCTTAGCCCGGCTCAACCGGGGCACAATTGCAGTAGTTCTCAAAGCGCTACCTTAGCCGATATAGCGGAACGTAAGGTACCAAAACATGGGAGCCGGGCAAACCCAACTATTGACCAAAGACATGATTCAGAGCTGATGCATATAATGCTATAAGTTCAGAGGGCCGCACTTTGTGAAAGTGTTCGGACTTCTCATGCCGTATTATGGGGTGCTTGAGCCCCTGGCATATGGACCGTACCAAAGTGTACGGGTGCTAAATGTCATAAGTGAACATATGTATTGAAAAAGAAATGAATAGAGAATGCAATAATAAGCTGAAGCTAAGCATTGTTTATTTTAAAAGGCTGCTCTGAAAGCACAACGATACAAATAGTGTGATAAGCAAGAGATGGGACTATTTGACATGTCCCCCTCCAGGGGCGAGCTGTGAGACGGTATGTAAGACAGGTATTTTGCTCGTTATAGAGACCACCTGGGAATTCGACTTAGCTTTCTGCCTCCTTGGTTGTTGCATCGTGTGTTCGGCGGATGTACTGCCGGACAGGCCTTCCGAAGAGTGGAGTCCTGAAAGTAGGAAATAATGACAAAATCGGGAGCCCCTAGTGCGGTTGAGCCGCATTTTTGGGCGTGCCGTGGTCGTGCCACTCCCCCTGTGCCCATGGTATTTTCAGAGCGTAGTTGTGTACGCGTAGTACTGATTTCGCAGTTTCACGAGGGCTGGGGTTGGGGCCGTGTTGCTACGCTTGCTCAGAACGTGTCAGGCGGTCTTGTTGTAGATTACTCCGGGCACGCTTGACGGTGTCCGGACGTTTAATAGCCAGACTGGAGAATTGCCTTGAGAGGCTGCTTTGTACTTCCGCTGCGAGGGCCGCCGTGTGCTCCTCCGTTCGGAGAGAGCATTAGGTGTTTGCATTGACCGTAACGACTCCTCGAGGGCCTGGCATCTTGAGCTTGGGATATGCATAGTGCAACACCGCATTGAACTTTGCAAATCGTCCGAGCAGTGTGTGATAGCAACTACGGAACGGGACTATGTCGAAGATTAGCTCCTCGCTTTGGAAATTATCCGGGGATCCGAAGACCACTTCAAGTGTAACCGATCCTGTACAGTTGGCCTCTACACCTGGTATGACGCCTTTAAAGGTTGTTTTTGTGGGTTTAATCCTTGAGGGATCTATGCCCATTTTCCACACTGTATCCTGATAAAGCAGGTTCAGGCTGCTGCTGCCATCCATAAGGACTCTAGTGAGGTGAAATCCGTCAATGATTGGGTCTAGAACCAATGCGTCGAATCCGCCATGGCGGATGCTAGTGGGGTGGTCCCTTCGATCAAAAGTGATCGGGCAGGAGGACCATGGGTTGAACTTCGGGGTGACTGGCTCCAACGCGTATACGTCCCTGAGTGCACGCTTCCGCTCCCTTTTGGGGATGTGGGTTGTGTATATCATGTTCACTGTCCGCACTTGTGGGGGGAAGCCCTTCTGTCCACTATTGTTCGACGGCCGGGGCTCTTCGTCCTCATCGTTGTGCAGCCCCTTGTCTTTGTTTTCGGCATTTAACTTGCCGGCCTACTTGAACACCCAACAATCCATGTTGGTGTGATTGGCTGGTTTTTCAGGGGTGCCATGTATCTGGCACGAGCGATCGAGTATACGGTCCAAACTGGACAGGCCCGGAGTGTTCCTCTTAAATGGCTTTTTCCGCTGACCGGGCTTAGAGCCTCTGAATCCGGCATTAACTACCGTATCTTCAGCGTTGTCGTTGTTAATGTGGCGCTTGTGGTTGTTGCGACGCGACCTGCCATTGTTGTCCTTGGTATCCAAATTACCAGGGCTCTTGGTCATGTTATTGCTACGAGCCAGCCAGCTGTCCCGTGCAAAAGCGGGTCATGAGTGTTGTGAGGGCTGCCATATATTTCGGCTTTTCCTGTCCAAGGTGCCAGGAAAGCCACTCGTCACGGATGTTATGCTTGAAGGCTGCTAGGGCCTCTGCGTTCGAACAGTCGACGATTTGATTTTTCTTGGTTAGGAACCGTGTCCAGAATTGTCTGGCAGATTCTTCTAGCTGTTGAATTATGTGGCTCAGGTCATCGGCGTCTGGTGGTCGCACATAAGTGCCCTGGAAATTGTCGAGGAATGCGGCTTCCAGGTCCTCCCAACAACCAATTGATTCTGCTGGCAGGTTGTTAAGCCAATGCCGAGCTGGTCCTTTAAGCTTGAGTGGGAGTTATTTGATGGCGTGTAGATCATCGCCACGGGCCATGTGGATATGAAGGAGATAGTCCTCGATCCATACCGCAGGATCTGTTGTGCCATCGTATGATTCAATGTTTACAGGTTTGAAACCTCTGGGATTTGATGATCCATTACTTCATCTGTGAAGCATAGTGGGTGTGCGGCGCCTCTGTACTGGGCTATATCACGACGTAGCTCAAATGAGCTTTGTCTGCTGTGTTCGGCCTGGCTGGATTTACTGTATCCGGCATGACGGTTATCGTCTTGTGTCATGGGGCGCCCGCGCAATTCTTAGATCGATCTTGTTTGCCTTGCCTTGTCTTCCAACATATCTCGCAGGTCTAGCGCATTTCCCCGTGCCTTGGTATTTTTTGAGCGACGCCGGGGTGCGGCTTGATTGGAGGGCCGGGAGGACTCTCTGTCGCGGCCGTGAGGTGGCCGGTCAGCCGCATCATGCGCTGGTGATGTAGGCTTAAGTGCTTCCTCCTCTAAACGGGGTAGCAACCTGCGCTTTGGGTAGCTCTTGGAGGTGCGTTCGAGTTCGTATTCCTCAGCTGCAAGGACTTCCGTCCATCTATCGGCTAGCAAGTCTTGATCAGCTCTAAGCTGTTGTTGTTTTTTCTTAAGGCTACTCGCCGTGGCCATAAGCCTGCGCTTAGAGTGCTCTTGTTCAACGAGACCCTCAGGCGCGACAAATTCGTCGTCGCCGAGGCTTGTCTCATCTTCGGAGGGAGGCATGTAATTATCATCCTCTTCTTCTCTGTCTTCCGCTCTCTCAGGGGGGCTGCCTTCTCCATCCTCCTGCGCTGAATCTTGCTGGAGGGAATTGTCTTCGGCACTGTCCGGGGTGTTATTATCTCCCGTGCCGGCATCACCATTTTTGCTTTGGCGGGACTTAGAGCGGCGCCACAGACGCCCACGCTTGGGTTGCTTCTTGGAGGGGTCGTCCCTTGTTGTTCCGTCGCCATTGCCTTCTTTGGGTGTATCCACCATATATATGTCATATGACGAGGTGGCTTTCCAGTGCCCTATAGGCGCTGGTTCATGTTTGTCTCCTACATCATCGTCCATACCGTCGATGTCTTCGGAGTCGAAGTCGAGCATGTCAGTTAGATCATCGACAGTGGCTATGAAGTGGGTGGTGGGTGGAGGTCGAATTTCTTCGGCGTCCGCATCCCAATCCTGTTGGCCATAGTCCGGCCAGGGCTCTCCTGACAAAGAGAGAGACCTTAGTGAATTCAGAATGTCGCCGAAGGGCGAGTGCTGAAAGATATCAGTGGCGGTGAATTCCATGATCGGCGCCCAATCGGATTCGATTGGCAGGGGCGCGGAAGGTTCGGAGTCTGGAAAAGAGTCTGGCACCTTGGAGTCACGGGCTTCGCAGAGGATGAGGCTGGTGTTCGGCTCAATCACCATTGAGACTGCAGCCTCCGAGGCGGTGTCTAGCCACCCGTCATCGGTCAACGCAGTTGGCTCTGATCTAAGTGTCAGAGCTGATGCGGGCGCGCCCTCTAGGGTATTGTTCGGCGGCAGAGCTAGGTCATACCCATCGTGACAGTGCGGCGCGCCCGGCTGTGGCTTGAATCCGTCGAAGATCAAGTCTCCGCGGATGTCGGCCGTGTAGTTCAAACTTCCAAATCTGACCTGATGACCAGGGGCGTAGCTTTCAATCTCCTCCAGATGGCCAAGCGAATTAGCCCACAGTGCAAAGCCGCCGAACAGAAGATCTGTCCGGGAAGAAAGGTCTCACCCTAGACCGCATCGTTGTTGATGATCGGAGGAGCCATCGGGCCTAAAGGTGATGACATAGAGGAACTCTCAATGAAAGCACCAATGTCTGTGTCAAAACCGGCGGATCTCGGGTAGGGGGTCCCGAACTGTGCGTCTAGGCGGATGGTAACAGGAGACAAGGGACACAATGTTTTTACCCAGGTTCGGGCCCTCTCGATGGAGGTAAAACCCTACTCCTGGTTGATTAATATTGATGATATGGGTAGTACAAGAGTAGATCTACCAGGAGATCAAAGAGGCTAAACCCTAGAAGCTAGCCTATGGTATGATTGTTGTTCATCCTATGGACTAAAACCCTCCGGTTTATATAGACACCGGAGAGGGCTAGGGTTACACAGAGTCGGTTACAATGGGAGGAGATCTACATATCCGTATTGCTAAGCTTGCCTTCCACGCCAAGGAAAGTCCCATCCGAACACGGGACGAAGTCTTCAATCTTGTATCTTCATAGTCTGAGAGTCCGGCCAAAGGTTATAGTCCAGCTATCCGAACACCACCTAATCCAGGATTCCCTCAATCATCGTTTTAGACCAAATTTGGGTCGTGGTTGTGATCGCCGGAAAGATCACAAGATATTCATAGTTAAGATTTTGAGGATGGTACTATTGTGATCCAAGAAGTGATCACTATTGGTAAAAGGGATTTTCTCGCAAGAGCATGATCACAGCATGTTGGTTATATTGTTGCATTATCAATAATTGGTTAATTATCATGATATTGTGTGTCATTATGTTTATGTCTGTTGTGAGCTTGCAAGTACATTCAATGTACTGACCTGGCTTGTCATGCCAGATTACAGGAAAGCATTGTCAGAAAGGAGAGTTGTCCAAGTCTAGATCGTGTCCACATCGGTGTCCCTATGCTATGGAGTTCCGCTACGACGTTGTTCTGCTGCCACGTAGTTGTTATGATCGAGGCCTTTATGTTCACTAAATAATGTACATATTGTTTAGCCAGACCGTGTGTGCCGCTTGGCCTCGCTACCTGTTGTAATGTAAACTTTGATCCGCTAGCATCAATAAAGCGGTTGTTTTCTGTACCAAGATGTTGTGTGTTGCCAGAAGACATGGTCTCTAGGCTGGCAATGCATGGTAAACCGGTCTCTCTGAGCCGGGGTGCCACAACGCTTAGTATCATAGCCACACTGACTGTAGGCCATGCTAGACTAAGACATGTTAACTAGACGGTAGATACGAGTTTAGTTGAGTGCCGATAGCATTGGTAGGTGGTTATTGCATTGCCTACACTTGTTTTATGTTTATGCTAACCTACTAATGGTTGTGAGTGTAGATGGCTCCGGTGTCGTATCCGTGCCAGTTGCAGCTGATGCCGTTCACGTCGCCGCATCTCCTTCGTAACGTGTGGCGTCGGCTGTACCCCCTCGATGACGATCCAGTCTACCGTGTGTACCAGGAGCGTCTAGCTGACTCGGTGTATGAGTATCACGCAGTGGTCACTCTGCGCACTAGTTCCGACTCCAGCACTTACACTCATACCTCTCAGAGCGGTTACGCTTCTACCGCTTCTTAGGTTGTCCAGTTTGCTGCATTCGAGGTCCTTGTCGAGCTTCGTTACAACAAGCTCCGAATGCAGAACCACCCAGGTTTCTTCTACTTTACTTCTCTGCATGACAATGGTCATGTTCGCTTCCATACCATTGATCCGGAGTCCGATCGTGTTGCTAACCATCTTGCTCGTTATATCACCGCTAGCTATCTTATGATCCACGAGCTGGCTCAAGAGCTGACTCGTGCCCGTACTGCTTTAGCCTCTACTCTAGTATCTACTAGATCTGCCACTACTCCATCCTCCCTGGGATTTACTCCTTATATTCCAGCCAGTTCTAGTTCCCCTGTTTCACCGGTTACTCCTCCGAGTAGCTCGGGCGCCGCGATCGTGAGTCCTCTCTATACTCCTACCGAGTGGGTTTCAATTCTCACTACTCCTGCATCCCCGATGCTTCACCCTACCCCTTCCCCTGAGGGAGAGCCCTCGAGGCAGCGTCGTGGTGTTACCTTTAACCCGAAGGTCTCGGTTAACCTCGTCAGTTCAGGATCTGAGTCTGCTTCAGCAGAAGACCCCGCTGCGCCAGCCGAGCAGTAGAGCTTCTGAGTATTTGCAGTCATCAGGATGGTGTATGAGTGTAGTCGTACGAGTCATGAGGTTTCGTTTCATGTATGGGAGTAGTTGAACCTGGCATGTTATGTATCTTCCATGTATGAATCTATGTATAATTATGTTGGGACTCTATTTTATTCGCCGTATTTTTTTCGTCATTTTGGTTTTCCTCAGGCTTTTTTTGCCGGCTTTTCCCCATTTATTTTGAATGCTTATCATCTCGGTTACGTTGTCTTGGGAAAAATCACAATAGGATGCCGCAGGGAGGCAACCGTAGCAACGTTCGCGAGGGTACTCCTGTTCGTCGTTCCGCACGACAGGCAAGACACTCCCCCGAGCCGTACGTTCCACCACCGCCTCCACCGCCAAATCCTCCCTCCACCGAGCAAATTCTGAGAAAGTTTGAGGAAAGACGAAGTAATGATCTGATTGAATTTTAAGAAGTGTGCAAGCTATGGTTGGGCAGAATGGGAATCAGAACGGTCATCATTCCAAGCTATCAGATTTTCAAAGGACCAAGCCTCCCAGTTTTAGTCAGGTTATTGACACCTTGGAAGCAGACGATTGGCTGTGAACTATTGAGAGGAAACTTGAGATCGCTCGTACTAAGGAAGGTGATAAAGTTCCAATTGCAACTCATTATCTTGAGGGCGCTGCTGCCATATGGTGGGAAATGTAAAAGCCATTTGGCCTGCTGATGAAGAAATCACCTGGTCAAAATTCAAGGATCAGTTCCGGAAGTATCATATCCCTACTGGAATTATGAAGACGAAGCAGCAAGAATTTCTCGTGCTCCACCAAGGGAATCAATCTGTGGGTGAATATTTGCAAAAATTCAATCATCTATCACGTTACTCCCTTCATGACGTGGCCACTGAAGGAAGAAAGATTGACATATTTCTTGGTGGATTAAACCCGCAATTTTGGTGTACTCTCAGTATGTTTGATTTTCCAGATTTCCAAACTCTAGTGAACAAGGCTTTCATTGCTGAAAGGGAGCACAGGCTTGTATCGGATAATAAAACTGCTAGCAATGACCACAAGCGCAAGTTTGAGCCAAATAAGGATGGGCAACCCGTGCAAAAGGCTCGTACCTGGCAGTAGACTCGGGTGGAATACAAGCCCAATTGGCAACAAAATGTTAACAAGACCACCACTCAGGTCAAGAATGTCGTGACCAACCCAGTGCACGAGGAGCGACAGCGCAACAATTCTTGTTTCAGTTATGGGCAAACCGGAAATTATGCCATACAATGTCCCAAGATCAGCAAGGAAAATGCTCTATTCAGACTACAAGTCAACTTTATGGAGTCATGCCCGAACCAGCAAAACATCACTGGGCACGTTCATCACCTCTCCGCAGATGAAGCCCAAGAAAACCCCGAAGTCGTCATTGGTATGTTTCCTGTTAATAGCATACCTGCAGTAATTTTATTTGACTCTAGGGCTTCCCACTCTTTTATCTCTTAGAGTTTTTTTGCCAAAAACAAATTTCCTTGCTCGCTTTTGGGCAAGAATATGCTGGTACAAACCCCGGGATCCTGAATCAAGAGTAATCTGGTCTGCCGTAATTTGGAAATCAATATCAACGGATTCTGCTTTTCAGCTTCTTTGAGAATTATTCAGTCTGCTAAGCTGGATGTCATCTTGGGTATGAATTGGCTGACTCAATATCAAGTATGCATAAATTGCGCAACCCGAGAAGTCACTTTGACCAGTCAGAAGGGGTAGACTACCAAATTCTATGCTTGCAGAAGCATACCCAAGAAAGAAATGGTCTTCACCGCTGTGGCTGAATTGGAATTAATTCCTGTGGTCAGTGAATTTCCTGATGTATTTCTAGAAGAGCTGTCAGGCATACCACCAGATCGAGAGCTTGAGTTCGCAATAGATCTTGTGCCCGTAACCGCACTGTTATACAAGAAGTATTACCGGATGCCCTCATCCGAATTAGTGGAGCTAAAGAAACAACTTGATGAAATGCTCCAGAAAGGATATATCCGTCCTAGCTCTTCACCATGGGGATCACCTGCTATCTTCGTGGACAAAAAGGATGGCAGTCTCCGCATGTGTGTGGATTACCATCAGCTAAATGATGTCACCATCAAAAATGAATATCCGTTGCCAAGGATTGATGATTTATTTGATCAGCTCAGTGGGGCCAAGGTATTCTCCAAGGTTGATTTACGGACAGGATATCATCAGCTCAAGATTAAAAAGGAAGATATTCCTAAGACCGCATTTACCACTCAATACGGTCTTTATGAATATACAGTTATGTACTTTGGTCTCACCAACGCCCCTGCCTTTTTCATGCATATGATGAACAAAGTATTCATGGAATTCCTTGATAAGTTCGTGGTAGTCTTCATCGATGACATACTTATTTACTCAAGAAGTGAAGAAGATCACAAAGAACACCTCCGAGCATTGTTACAATGGCTCCACGACCATCAGCTATATACCAAATTCAGTAAATGCGAATTTTGGCTCAAGTAGGTTGGATTTCTTGGACACATGTTATCCGCCGAGGGTATAGCCGTGGACCCGAGCAAAGTAAAGGATGTGCTCGATTGGTTGCCACCTACAACTATATCACAGATTCAGAGTTTTCTTGGATTAGCCGGTTACTACCGTCATTTCATTGAAGGGTTTTGCAAGATTGCTAAACCCATGACGGAGCTAGCTGCTCAAAAAGGATAAGAAGTTTGAATGGACTCAGAGCTCTGAGAAAAGTTTCAATGAGCTAAAGGTATGACTGGCGACTGCACCGGTGCTAACTCTTCCAGATATCTACCGCGGTTTAGATGTGTACTGTGACGCCTGCAGACAAGGGCTTGGGTGTGTACTTATGCAAGATGGCAAGGTAGCAGCCTATGCATCACAATTGTTACGACCCCAAGAGGGAAATTATCCTACTCATGACCTGGAATTGGCCGTGGTGGTTCATGCCCTAAAAATTTGGAGAGACTATCTCATCGGGAAGAGGTGCCAATTTTTTACCGATCACAAAAGTCTCAAGTATATATTTACTCAGCCAGATTTAAATCTCTGTCAACGGAGATGGCTTGAGTTAGTCAAGGATTATGACCTTGGGATAAATTACCACCCTGGTAAGGCCAACGTGGTTGCCGATGCACTCAGTCGGAAGCCTGTCAGCCTACATGTCATATTGAAATCCTTGCCTCCTGAACTTCAAGAGTAGATTGCTCAGCTCAACCTGGTCATAGTTGATGCCGGCCTTGCTAATATTTTGGAAGTAGCCCCCACACTTGTGGAAGAGATCCGAAAGGCCCAGCCAGCTGAAACCGTCCTATAGAAGCATGACAAGAACATCGTGGTAGGATAGACTTCAGATTTCTCGAAGGATCAATTTGGTACCCCCCGTTTCCGTGGAAGGCTTTGTGTACCCAATCAAATGGAGTTAAAGCGGAAAATCCTGTCGGAAGCACACGAATCTTCATATTCTATTCACCCTGGAGGTACAAAAATGCATGAAGACCTTCGACAAATATTCTGGTGGGATGGAATGAAGAAAGACATTGCCTATTTTGTGGCATGTTGCGACATATGCAACAAGGTAAAGGTGGAGCATCAGAAGCCAGCTGGACTTCTCCAACCATTGCCAGTTTCACAATGGAAATGGGATGATATCTGCATGGATTTCATCACAGGACTACCCAAGACTCAGCGAGGCAATGATGCAATCTGGGTCATAGTGGACACCTTAACCAAGGTTGCTCACTTTATTCCAATCAGAACCACATATCGAGCAGATCAACTTGCTCAGCTGTATGTATCCAGAATAGTTAGTCTGCATGGAGTGCCTCGAACTATCATGTCTGACCGAGGTTCACTTTTTACCTCCGCTTTTTGGTCACGTCTCCATCAAGACTTGGGGACGGCCCTAAAATACAGTACCGCTTATCATCCTCAAACTGATGGACAGACAGAGCGAGTAAGTCAAATACTCGAAGATATGCTGCAAGCCTGCACTTTGGCCCAAGGACCAAAATGGGAAGACGGCATGCCGTATGCAGAGTTCTCTTACAACAACAGCTTCCAGACCAGTCTAAAAATGTCACCATATGAGGCTTTGTATGGTCATAAGTGCCGCACCCCATTAAATTGGTCTCAAACCGGAGATAGCTATATCTTCATAATAGATCTCATGATGGAAGCTGAGAAACAAGTTAAGAAAATCAGAGACAGATTGCAAGTGGCCAAATCCTGATAGAAGAGTTATTATGATGCAAAGCATCATGAGATCAGCTTTGAACCCGGAGAACACGTATACCTTCGAGTCACTCCTATGAAAGGAATCAAGAAATTTCAGACCCGTGGAAAGTTGGCACCCAGATTTATTGGTCCATTTCTAGTTATGTCACGAGTAGGTATTGTTGCATATTAGTTGGAACTACCCCCTGAGTTGTCGGACGTGCACAACGTGTTTCATGTTTCACAGTTGAGGCGATGCATATCGCCGCCTAAGAAAAAGAGTGCTATGACTGAGATAGAGTTGGCAAAGGACTTAACATATGAAGGGACACCGGTTAAAATTTTGGATCAGATAGAAAGGGTCACTCGTACCAAAGTAAGAAAGTTCTACAAGGTTCAGTGGCAGCATCACACAGAGTCAAAATCAACATGGGAAGGGGAGGAATTTCTTAAGGCTCATATCCAGAATGGTTCTTCCAAGCAACCGAATCTCGAGGACGAGATTCATTCTAAGTGGGGGAGGTTTGTGACAGCCTGGTTTTTGCCCTCTTTTCTTTGCCTGGTTTTTAGTTGGTTTGAATTTGAAATTTGGAGTTTTGCATCTTTTCATATGGACTTAAACACTTGGGTACCCTTTGGCTTTCACCCAAGTATCCCATTTCCCTATCTAACCCTCATTCCCACTCTGGTTCATCTCAAAACAATTATTGGAATATTTTTCTTAAATGAAAAATATTCATTTTCCTCTCTTAAACCCTAGCCAGCTCAATGTGCTCCAAAGCAACCCCAATTTTTCTTGCCCACAAAAATCTGAGAAAATTCACAAATATTCTTTGAGCCCTAGGGCAACTTCCTGAACAAAAATATTTCATCACTTTTTGGAATATTTTTGCTATAGAAAATATTTTTTGTTCTAGACAGAAATGGTGGTTTCTACAGCAACTACCATTTTACTTGCTCCAATGTGGCTGATTTTTCTTGTGCATCATCACCTTAGTAGATGATTTCTAACCTCTAAAGCCCAACTCCTAACTCCTAGCCGTTTGACCTCAGTAAACTCTCAAAGTTACTGATCAGAAACTTACTAGGCTTGTGAAATCTTTTCTACTGCGTCTGGATCCAAACCAAAGCATGGTAATCTTCAAAAATACCACGAACAACAAGCCAGACATGAGTTTTGGACTTAGGTCGGCCTAAGGGAAAAGTTCACGCGGTGACCATGCGTGTACACAATGCCAGCCTGCGTGTCTACGCGCTCTGAGTGCCGCCGAGCGCTCTGTTTCGCACGCGCTCGCTTCCCCGCCTGCCTAATCGTGCCAAACCTCACCACAATCTTCGTCCTAGCTCCGTTAACTCTCCCCTGGCACTCGCAGACGCTGGAGCTCGCCGCAGCGAGAACGAGCATGGTCCGGCCAACACAACAGTGCGCTCTACACTATGCTCGTCGCCTTCCTCTCGATCATGTGCTCATCCCTGTTCGCACACAGTCCCCGCGTGAGCTGCGTCTCGTTCTCCCCTCTCACTGACGCCGCTCATCGCCGGGCGCCGTGTCCAGGTGTCCACCGGTGGAGCCCGAACCCCCCCTCGACACTCGGCTATAAATAGAGCCCCCCAGCCTCCTCGAGCACCATCCTCCACTCCCACACACTCCACAACCTCATAGATAGCCGTAGCCCGGTCGGGGAGGCCGCGGGCCGCCGTCCCCGAGCTCGAGCTCGTCGGCGATCCCCTCGGGTCGTCTCCGTAGCTTCGGCCCCTCCCATGCCTGGGCAACCCTTCTAGGGCCTCCGCCACTCTGCGGTGGTGCCGTTCCGCCCGGTCGGAGCCCCTGGAGTCGCCTCTGCTCGCCGTTGTGTTCGTCTCCGGCGAGCTCTGCTTCCTGTCTTCGCTAGAGAGGACGATTCCGACGCCGTCCGACCACCCCTAGCTACTCTACGGGTACGGGCAGGTGCGCCTCCGTCTCCTATCTCGATCCCCCCTCTCGTTTTGGCCAAGAAGCTCTCGTCGCGGGCGTTTGCTCCGATGAAGCCGCACTGTCCCCTGTTTCGTTCCCCCTCTCCCCCCTCACCTGACTAGCGGGGCCCGCTAGTCAGCCACTCAGTACGCGCGCGAAGCGGTACGAGTGGTGGCACCCCGAGGCTTTATGCCTTCGACGTCACCCTCCCCCCAGTTTGTTTCTATTTCATATAAAATTCATATTTTTAGAGAGATTCAAACAACCGTAACTCTTTAACCATAAGTCCAAATGAATTGATTCTTTATGCATTGTGTTCTTTGTAAAGAAATCTAGCAGCTCACCAAAAATGGGATTTTCCCTGCTGTCTAGATTTTTTAGTGAATTTCAGAAGGGTTCTTGATGTTTTCTTTTTGTGTTTATAATTATTTTCAGAGGGTGAGGCTTGTCTTGAGGATCACCAGGAGGCTTGTGAACCTCATCTGCACTAAGGCTAGGCAGAGCAACATTTTCATGGTCCCATTACAATATTTGTGATTTTCCTACTTGAATGAATGATTTAATCCATGCATTTAGATAACTATTATGATATTTATATTTTGTAGTTGCTTGGTTAAGTTAATATGCTTGATTTACAGAAAGTTTAAAGATAACTAAGTTGGTAGAGAAACTAGAATTAAAGTTTGTTATGGTAGAGTAATATAGTTATGGATATAAGTAATTATGTGGAGTTATTTTCTTTCTTGAGAAAATGATAAACTTGCTAGAAAAGATTTTGGTTAAAGTAAGGTTTGATCCTAACCAGAGAAGTATCATGAGTTGTTGATGTTTTTGCTTGGTGTGGAGATAGTTGACTCAGTCATTTCAGTTGATATGTGATGCATATGTTAGTGGTGCATTTCATGGCATATTATAACACCGATTATTTTCACTTTAAGTTGAACCTGATAATAAATCAACTTGAATAGATCGTTAACCAGGTCATGGTGCCACTGAATCGACTTTTTCCCAGTGCAACCATATTTGCCTTTATGGGAAGGCCTTTATTCGGTCCATTGTCATGCCTCTTGCCGGTGCCTCCAACGAGAGAAGGTTATGGGCATGTGGTACCATGGCCCGGTAAGCAGACATAACCTTGTGTGCCCGCTGTTGAGATTTTTGGTACCGTGTCCCCATGTGGGATAGTTTATGAGTTGGCCACGACGGTGGTCGTGTGTCTTCGGTAGACACGGGGCCACCCAGGACTAGCCCAGAGGGGAGTTAGTCAGAGTGGCCGGGAGAGTGTCATGGCAATGGAGGGGTTTTGTCGGAACATCGTTGGTCCACCCGAATGGGAGTGCGAGGCCATGGGTTCCGTGGTGTGGGTACAGTGCAGTACCTCTGCAGAGTGTATTAATCTATCGATAGCCGAGTCCACAGTTACAGACATGCTTGAAAGTAGGTCAAACCATGGGTCAACATTTAATAAATCTTGCACACTAAGTTATGAACTCTGCACTGTTGATGATGGCGGGAAGGCCATCGGGTTGGACAAGACTAAGTGTTGGTCGTGGTTGTGATCGTCGGAAGGATCATCGTTTTAGACCAAATTTGGGTCATGGTTGTGATCGCCAGAAAGATCACGAGATATTCATAGTTAAGATTTTGAGGATGGTACTGTTGTGATCCAAGAGGTGATCACCGTTGGTAAAAGGGATTTTTCTCGCAAGAGCATGATCACAGCATGTTGGTTATATTGTTGCATTATTAATAATTTCTTAATTATCATGATATTGTTTGTCATTATGTTTATGTCTGTTGTGAGCTTGCAAGTACATTCAATGTGCTGACCTGGCGTGTCATGCCAGATTTCAGGAAAGCATTGTCGGAAAGGAGAGCTATCCGAGTCTAGATCATGTCCACATCATTGTCCCTGCGCTATGGAGTTCCGCTACGATGTTGTTCCGCTGCCACATAGTTGTTTTGATCGAGGCCTTTATGTTCACTAAATAATGTACATATTGTACAGCCACACCGTGTGTGCCTCTTGGCTTTGCTACCTGTTGTAATGTAAACTTTGATCTGCTAGCATCAATAAAGCAGTTGTTTTCTGTACCAAGATGTTGTGTGTTGCCAGAAGATATGGTCTCTGGGCTGGCAATGCATGGTAAATCGGTCGCTCTGAGCCGGGGTGCCACACGCTGGTGCCCGCCTGGCCTCGGTCATCATGGCTCAGGTCATGCGAACCTCGGGAAGGTGCCCCTTGCATAGATATCTCCGCTCCTCAGGAGCCAGCCTAGCGGGACCACCCCAAAGGGGTCTTGGTGTCGTCTGCATCGCGAGGCTTGGCCCCTCGTGAGGGTCTTGAATGGTTGCTGATGAAGATGGGCCGTACCAGGCCGTTGGTGGAGCCTTGCCCTAGGCTGCAAGCAGGCAAGTCTGGGTACCCCCGTTCCCAAGACGCCGACAGTAGCCCCCGGGCCCAAGGCGTGCTCGGACTTGGTATTGAGGCGAAGCCAAAGGGAAAGTGTGGAGCGCCGTGCACCCCAACCGCCTGCGGCCTTGATTAACGCGTGGCGATTGCCAGGACATGGGCATCTCCGATTCCCCATGCTGCCTCGAAAACTACCTAACTTGACGAGACCCTGCTGCATGTAGAAGAAAACCATCATTACCTTAG
Organism: Triticum aestivum; assembly: GCF_018294505.1. Lineage (NCBI taxonomy): Eukaryota > Viridiplantae > Streptophyta > Magnoliopsida > Poales > Poaceae > Triticum > Triticum aestivum. The sequence goes on from NC_057809.1 coordinate 233,139,201, forward strand.
ATCATGGAGGCCGGCGGTTGGCCTCCCACTGGCCATAAATGAGGAGAGGGGCGGACCCCCGTTGCTCATCTCTTCCTCCATCTCGCTTTCTTCTTCCTCCTCTTTGCTCCACTGCCTTGCAGCGGCACTCATGGTGCCGACAAAGAGGTTCTCGGCCGCAGAGAAGGGGAAGGCTCGCCTGGAGGGGCCCAGCTCGCCACCGCCTAAGAGGGGGCATGGTCGCCCCCGCAAGCACGCCGCAACCCCTGTTGTGGTCCCCCATGGGCGCGGACAAACTTCTTCGGGGTTCGGCGCCGGCCGAGGCGGCGCCTCCCCGCGCGGCAGGAGCCGGCCGAGACGCGGCAGTCCCGCGCACGAAGGGAGGCGCGCATGGCTGCCTGGCTTCCCCGAGCGCACTTCCATTTGGTAGAGGTGTTGTCGGAGTTCGTCGTGTGGTCAGAGAACACGGCCGGCACCTGGCTTCAGCTTCCGCACTCCTTTGCCGGCGAGCTACCGGCCACAGGTCCTGGCGGCCTCTGGCTGCAGGCCGACGGCTGCTGCAGGAAGGCTTCGTGGGTCGCGGTGGAGGTCTCCGTCGCGGGAAACGTAGCCCTGGCCAGCGGCTGGCAGACGTTTGCCCGCGCGCGCGGGCTGAGCAGGCGGTGCACCCTCCACTTTAAGTACGACAGTGTCGCGACCCTCTTCGTGAGGGTGACGAAGTGCTCGGCCTTGGCGACGGACGTGATAAGCACGAGGGAGGACTCGCCCCCGGCGACAACCACGGCTCGTTCGGCAACGGTAGCTCCTCATTCAGCGAAAGCTCCAGCAGTGCCCTAGTGAAGCGCGAGGAGGGCTCTGGCTGAGCCCGGGGGGTCATCCCATCACCGCGCCCTAGTGAAGCGTGAGGAGGGCTCTGGCTGAGCCCGGGGGGCGATCCTCGTGACCTGCCGTGCCGTAGGAGCCGCTTTTGCCTGTCCTTTCCTTTCCTCCTGCATTACAAGAAACAAGTATGGGGCCCTGTGAGGGCGTGTAATGAACCGCAGTGCTTATGCTGCTTTGTGCTATGTTTATTGTCTCTAGATTGTGTTGCGGAATCTGTGCTTTATGCGGGCTTAGAGGAATAACTTAGCTTGATATATCCGGGGTAGCTTCCACCTTGTGAGGGCGCGCGCCTCCTGCCATCTAGTGAGGCTTCCCTGCCGCCGACTCGGGCGACATTGCGAAGCTGCGAAAATTCTTTAGGAAAATCCTTATCCCTCCTCATGCGAGGCCTTAGGCATGGGCTGATCATGGCCCAGCGCACCATGTCACGGTACCCGTGGGGCATGCACTTAAAGAAAAAGGGGTTTCGCCGATCACAAGCTCAATCGAGGGCGCCTCGCGGAGACCAGGGGAGCGTGCGCATACGCACACCTGTCCAGCCCCCTCGCGAGGTGTGTGAGGGAGAGCATCGGGCAACTGCTGCCATCCCTGACACAAAATAAGGAACCGAGGGAAGAACCAGAAGAAAGAGGGGATTCAACCAAGACGTCGAGAAATGCCAGAACTTCAAATTCCACTAAAAAGGGGAAACCAAATATAGAAAGCAGATGAACAACCGCGTTCGGCACTGATACGTCTCCAACGTATCTATAATTTTTGATTGTTCCATGCTATATTATATTCTGATATGGACATTATTGGGCTTTATTATACACTTTTATATTATTTTTGGGACTAACTTATTAACCGGAGGCCCAGCCTAGAATTGATGTTTTTGCCTATATTAGGGTTTCGCAGAAAAAGAATATCAAACGGAGTCCAAACGGAATGAAACTTTCGGGAACGTGATTTTCGGAATGAACATGATCCAGAGGACTTGGACCCTATGTCAAGCAATCAACGAGGAAGGCACGAGGTAGGGGGGCGCGCCTACCCCCCCCCCCCCCGGCGCACCCTCCACCCTCGTGGGCCCCCTGTTGCTCCACCGGCGTACTCCTTCCTCCTATACATACCTACGTACCCCCAAACTACCAGATACGGAGCCAAAACCCTAATTCCACTGCCGTAACTTTCTGTATGCACGAGATCCCGTCTTGGGGCCTTTTCCGGAGCTCCATCGGAGGGGGCATCGATCATGGAGGGCTTCTACATCAACACCACAGCCTCTCCGATGAAGTGTGAGTAGTTTACTTCAGACCTACAGGTCCATAGTTATTAGCTAGATGGCTTCTTGTCTCTTTTTGGATCTCAATACAAAGTTCTCCCCCTCTCTTGTGGAGATCTATTCAATGTAATCTTCTTTTGCGGTGTGTTTGTTGAGACCAATGAATTGTGGGTTTATGATCAAGTTTATCTATGAACAATATTTGAATCTTCTCTGAATTCTTTTATGTATGATTGGTTATCTTTGCAAGTATGTTCGAATTATCAGTTTGATTTGGCCTACTAGATTGATCTTTCTTGCAATGGGAGAAGTGCTTAGCTTTGGGTTCAATCTTGCGGTGTCCTTTCCCAGTGACAGTAGGGGCAGCAAGGCATGTACTGTATTGTTGCCATCAAGGATAACAAGATGGGGTTTATATCATATTGCCTGAGTTTATCCCTCTACATCATGTCATCTTGCTTAAAGTGTTACTCTATTCTCTTGAACTTAATACTCTAGATGCACGCTGGATAGCGGTCGATGTGTGGAGTAATAGTAGTAGATGCAAGCAGGAGTCGGTCTACTTGTTTCGGACGTGATGCCTATATACATGATCAAACCTAGATATTCTCATAACTATGCTCAATTCTGTCAATTGCTCAATGGTAATTTGTTCACTCACCGTAAATACTTATGCTCTTGAGATAAGCCACTAGTGAAACCTATGGCCCCCGGGTCTATCTTCCATCATATTAATCTTCCAATACTTAGTTATTTCCTTTGCCATTTATTTTACTTGCATGTTTTATTTCTCTTTATCATAAAAATACCAAAAATATTATCCTATCATATCTACCAGATCTCACTCTCGTAAGTGACCATGTAGGGATTGACAACCCCTTATCGCATTGGTTGCGAGGATTTATTTGTTTGTGTAGGTGCGATGGACTCGTGCGCGGCCTCCTACTAGATTGACACCGTGGTTCTCAAAAACTGAGGGAAATACTTACGCTACTTTGCTGCATCACCCTTTCCTCTTCAAGGGAAAACCAACGCAGTGCTCAAGAGGTAGCAGGCACCTAGGCTAGTCTTCTCACCAGCGTGGAGCTAAGCGCGGCCATTAGGACATGGGAGGGAGCCCCCGAGGCCCGAGGGCGGCACTCCGGAGACTCCGGGGTGTGTACAGACCCACTCATTATTACGTCAGAGTGTCACGAGCGGAGACCTTCACAGGCACTGGGCCTTGCTTCATGGGTAGAACTTCCGGAGGTGCTGGATGTTCCAGGCGTTCTGGATGGGGATCCCGTCCTGTGTTTCCAGGCGCGCGGCGCCGGGCATGGAAATGCGGACAATCCTAAACGGGCGTTCCAACATGGGTGAGAGCTTATGCAGCCCTTCCTTGGAGAGCACCCGCCTTAGGACAAGATCGCCCACTTCGAGCGTCCTAGCGCGGACGTTACGACAGTGATATCATCGCAGCGCCTACCGGTACCTTGCCTCTTGGAGCGAGGCTTGGCGGTGGCGTTCCTCACCCAACACAAGGTCCATCCCCCTCATGGTGTCCTGATGTGTCTCATCAAACGCCAGGACCTGCGCGGAGTGATGCCTGACCTCATGAGGGAGAACCGCTTCTGCTCCGTAGACGAGGAAGGACGGGGTCTCGCCTGTTGGCTTGGTGGCGGTGGTTTGGATGGACCACAACACGGATTGGAGCTTGTCGTGCCAGCCCCTGCTGCAGGCCTCGAGCTTCTTCTTGAAGGTCCTGGTCTTGAGGCCTCTCAAGACCTTCGCATTGGCGCGCTTGTCTTGGCCATTGCTCCTGGGGTGTGCAACGAAGTGTAGCAAATCTGCGTTCCAAGGTTAGCACAATATGTGCTCAAGAGATTGCTAGTGAACTGCAAGCCTTTGTCGGTGATGATGTGATTAGGGACCCCAAACTGGCTCATGAGGCCGTTGATGAACTTGACCGCGGACCCGGCTGGGATGGTGCGGACGGCTTCCACTTCTGCCCATTTGGTGAACTTGTCGATGGCGACGTAGAGGTAGCGGTAGCCCCCGAGCGCTCGAGGGAATGGACCCAGGATATCCAGCCACCAGACCACGAATGGCCAGGAGAGTGGGATAGTCTGGAGGCCTTGAGCTGGCTAGTGGATTTGCTTGGCATGGAATTGGCAGGCCTCGCGGGATCTCACCACCTTGGTTGCGTCGTTGAGTGTGGCCAGTAGAACCCGCTGCAAAACGCCTTTCCCACTAGGGTGTGCGATGATGAGTGATGCCCGCAATCTCCGCCATGTGTGTCGGCCAACAGCTCGCACCCCTACTTCCTAGAAATGCATCATAAGTAAACGCCGTTTGGTCGTTTTCTGTATAGCTCACCATCCTGGACGCAGTACGTTGTAGCCTGCCGGGCCACACACGTCGTGTCCTCCTCCTTCTCCGGTAGTATTCCTTGTCCCAGGTATGCCCTGAACTCTTCAGTCTAACACCCCTCCCGAGGTTCGAGCGCGAGGAGTAGGCGCGCTCCTGAAGTCGGCTGCAGGCTAGAGCTCCTGAGGTTGGTGGCGGGGGAAGCTCCTCCCAAGGTGGTGCGGACTCCGCAGCCGGAAGGGCCGCGGAGGGTTTGAAGGGCCGCTCCTCAAAGACACCAAGCTCGTATGGCTGTTGCCTTGACGCCCTCTTGGCGATATCACCAGCTTCCTTGTTTGTGCCACGGGGCACATGCTGTAGTTCTAGGCCCAAGAATTGCTTCTCCATTTTGCGTACCTGCTCTAGGTATGCCTCCACGTGCTCGTCCTTTGGCTTGTACACCATGTTGGAGAAGTTGACGAGGAGCTGAGAGTCGCCCTTGATGGTTAGGCACTTCACTCCCAAGGCCGCCACAGCCTTGAGGCCGACGATCAAATTCTTGTATTCCGCAATGTTGTTGGAGACATTCTTGCCCTGCTAGAAGCAGGGGTGCATGGAATATTATAGCTTGTCCTGAGTGGGTGAGATGAGCACAACGCCAGCCCCCGTGCCCCTGGCGTGCGAAAGCGCCATAGAAGTACATGACCCAGCCATCTGGCGCTTCACTTCCTCGCGAGAGGGATCGGTTCTCGCCTGCTTTGGGCTCCGGAGAGTCGGTCCATTCTGCCACGAAGTCGGCGAGGGCGGCTCCCTTGTTGACCCTAGTTGTGCTGAACTCCAACTAAAATGCTTGAAGTTCAATGTTCCACTCAGCGACTCTTGCCGCAGCATTGGGGCTCCGGAACACCCTCTCAAGTGGGTAGGCCGAGATGACCTTGATTGGGTGGCCTTGGAAGTAATGACGCAGCTTACGTGAGGCCACCAGGAGCGCGAGCAAGAGCTTCTGTGGCATGGGGTATCGTGCTCTTGCGTCCCGTAACACCATGCTGACGAAGTATACTAGGTGCTCCATGAGGGCAGGAGCGTCGGCGGAGCCTATGGCCTCCGGAGGTTGTGGCGCTGCTCGTCCTCGAGTAGGTAAATGATAAAAATAGAATTTTTGATGCGGAGTGCTACTTGGCATAATTTCAATGTAATTCTTCTGAATTTTGGTATGAATATTCAGATCCGAAAGATTCAAGATAAAAGTTCATATTGACATAAAAATAATAATACTTCAAGCATACTAACTAAGCAATTATGTCTTCTCAAAATAACATGGCCAAAGAAAGTTCATCCCTACAAAATCATATAGTTTAGTCATACTCCATTTTCGTCACACAAGAATGCTCTCATCATGCACAACCTCGATGACAATCCAAGCAATTGTTTCATACTTTAGTAATCTCAAACCTATAAACTTTCACGCAATATATGAGCGCGAGCCATGGACATAGCAATATGGGTGGAATAGAATATGATGATGGGGGTTATGTGGAGAAGACAAAAAGGAGAAAGTCTCACATCAACGAGGCTGATCAATGAGCTATGGAGATGCCCATCGATTGACGGTAATGCAAGGAGTAGGGATTGCCATGCAACGGATGCACTAGAGCTATAAATGTATGAAAGCTCAACAAAAGAAACTAAGTGGGTGTGCATCCAACTTGCTTGCTCACGAAAACCTAGGGCACTTGAGGAGGCCCATTGTTGGAATATACAAGCCAAGTTATATAATGAAAAATTCCCACTAGTATATGAAAGTGACAAAACAAGAGACTCTCTATCATGAGGATTATGGTGCTACTTTGAAGCACAAGTGTGGCAAAGGATAGTAGCATTGTCCCTTCTCTCTTTTTCTCTCTTTTTTGGGCCTTCTCTTTTTTATGGCCTTTCTTTTTTTATTCCTCCCATGGGACAATGCTTTAGAAAATGATGATCATCACACTTCTATTTATTTAAAACTCAATAATTACAACTTGATACTAGAACAAAGTATGACTCTATATGAATGCCTCCGGTGGTGTACCGGGATTGTGATGAATCAATAGTGACATGTATGAAAAATTATGAATGGTGGATTTGCCACAAATACGATGTCAACTACATGATCATGCAAACAAATATGACAATGATGATGCATGTCATAATAAACGGAACGGTGGAACGTTGCATGGAAATATATCTCGGAATGGCTATGGAAATGCCATAATAGGTAGGTATGGTGGCTGTTTTGAGGAAGATATAAGGAGGTTTATGTGTGAAAGAGCGTATCATATCATGGGGTTTGGATGCACGGGCGAAGTTTGTACCAACTCTCAATGTGAGAAAGGGCAATGCACGGTACCGAAGAGGCTAGCAATGATGGAAGGGTGAGAGTGCGTATAATCCATGGACACAACATTAGTCATAAAGAACTCACATACTTATTGCAAAAATATTCAAGTCATCAAAAACCAAGCACTACGCGCATGCTCCTAGGGGGGATAGATTGGTAGGAAAAGACCATCGCTCGTCCCAGACTGCCACTCATAAGGAAGACAATCAAATAACACATCATGTTTCAAATTTGTTACACAACATTTACCATACGTGCATGCTATGGGACTTGCAAACTTCAACACAAGTATTCCTCAAATTCACAACTACCCAACTAGCACAACTTTGATATCACTATCTCCATATCTCAAAACAATCATCAAGTATCAAACTTCTCTTAGTACTCAATGCAGTCTATATGAAAGTTTTTATTATATCCCTCTTGGATGCCCGTCATATTAGGACTAGTTTCATAACCAAGTCAAACTACCATGATGTTCTAAAGACTCTCAAAATGATATAATTGAAGCATGAGAGTTCATTAATTTCTTCAAAATAAAACCACCACCGTGCTCCCGAAAGATATAAGTGAAGAACTAGAGCAAAAACAAACTACTCCGAGAGATATAAGTGAAGATCAATGAGTAATCGAATAATTATGCAACTCTATGAAGACTCTCTAATATTTAAGAATTTCAGATCTTGGTATTTTATTCAAACGGCAAGCAAAACAAAAGAAAATAAAATGACGCTCCAAGCAAAACACATATCATGTGGCGAATAAAAATATAGCTCCAAGTAAAGTTACCGATGAACGAAGACGAAAGAGGGGATGCCTTCCGGGGCATCCCCAAGCTTAGGATTTTGGTTGTCCTTGAATATTACCTTGGCGTGCCTTGGGAATCCCCAAGCTTAGGCTCTTGCCACTCCACAAAACTTGAAAACTTCACAACACAAAACTTAACAGAAAACTCGTAAGCTCCGTTAGTATAAGAAAATAAATCACCACTTAGGTACTGTTGTGAACTCATTATAAATTCATATTGGTGTAATATCTACTGTATTCAAACTTATCTATGGTTCATACCCTCCGATACTACTCATAGATTCATCAAAATAAGCAAACAACACATCGAAAACAGAATCTGTCAAAAACAGAACAGTCTGTAGTAATCTGGATCAAACTTATACTTCTGGAACTCATAAAATTCTCAAATAAATTTATGGACGTGAGAAATTTATCTATTAATCATATGAAAAAAGAATTAACTAAATATCACTCTCCAATAAAAAATGGCAGCAAGTCTCGTGAGCGCTAAAGTTTCTGTTTTTTATAGCAAGATCAACAAGACTTTCCCCAAGTCTTCCCAAAGGTTCTACTTGCCAAAAACACTAATTAAAAGCATAGAACCACATATAAACATAGTCTAGATGAATTATTTATTACTAAACAGGAACAAAAAGCAAGGAACAAAAATAAAGTTGGGATGCCTCCCCGCAAGCGCTATCGTTTAACGCCCCTAGCTAGGCATGATGATTTCAATGATGCTCACATAAAAGATACGAATTGAAACATAAAGAGAGCATCATAAAGAATACTAGCACATTTAAGCCTAACCCACTTCCTATGCATAGGGATTTTGTGAGAAAACAACTTGTGGGAACAAGAATCAACTTGCATAGGAAGGTAAAACAAGCATAACTTCAAAATTTTAAGCACATCGAGAGGAAACTTGATAGTATTGCAATTCCTACAAGCATATATTCCTCCCTCATAATAATTTTCAGTAGAATCATGAATGAATTCAACAATATAACCAGCACCCAAAACATTCTTTTCATGATCTACAAGCATAGAAATTTTATTACTCTCCACATGAGCAAAATTCTTCTCATTCGGAATAGTGGGAGTATCATAAGAAACTCGAATACTATAAATTGTTTCCACATTAAAAGTGTAATGTTCAGAAAAGGGGTAACCATAATCATGAAAAGTTTTATAAATATAATCACTACTTTTTATAGCATAAGTATCATCACAATAATCATCATAAGTAGGAGGCATGCTATCATCATTATAAATTTGCATATCAAAACTTGGGAGGCTAAAAATATCATCTTCATTAAACGTAGCATCCCCAAGCTTGGGACAAACATTAATTGCAGCAAATATGTTATCAAAAACATTATCTTCATCAAACATAGCATCCCCAAGCTAGGGCCTTTTCATATCTTAAGCATAATCACTCTCATCATTAATAGTATAGATAGCACCAATAGTATAGCAATTATCATATTCTTCCAAGCAAGTGCCAAAAAGATTTTCAAGATCATAATAAGTACCATTATCTTCCACAATTATATTTTCATGAGGCACAATAGTAATAGGTGCAGCATTATTTGGAGATATCTTTTTACCTCTCTTCCTTTTTCTTTTCTTCTTCTTCACCACATCATGTGTGGGTTCAATCCTCTTTTTGGACCTCCTTATTAATGAGATTGGTTGAATAGGAGGCTCCTCCTCGTTACCTGATTCATCATAAGAAATAATAGGAGAATATTGGAAGTCTCTTCCCTTTCATTAGTGTTCTCTTCATCTTCTATTTGTTTTCTTTTCTTTATGTAATTGGCAATATAAGGATTTTTAATGCAATTCACCGCGCAATACATATAAATTTCCTCTAGATCAAAATGAAGAACTCTATCAAGGGCAAATTTTGGAATATACTTAGTTATACGTTTCATTTGTTCATAACCCAAGAGCAAACTAAGTTCATTATGATGTGCAAGGGAAATCAAGTCATCACAATTTTTGGACACGATACGATCATGAAACAATTTGCATTGGGTACTGAAATGATCATGTTCATTGCAAAGTTCACAAGTATGGCTAAGAAAATTTAAATTTTTAGCACAATCATCTAGCCTTTCTTGCAACAATTTAGTTTCTAAGTACTTATGCCTCTTGCAATATGTATCTTCCCTATTTGGTGTGTTCTTACGAACCCAATGCACTCCACAAAAATTGACATGTTTATAGGAGACATTTTCATCATAACTAGTGCAATCATCATTAGTACCATGGATATTCAAGGAGTTCATGCTAAAAACATTGCAATCATGCTCATCATTCAAATATTTAGTGCCAAACATTTTAATGCATTCTTCTTCTAACACTTTGGCACAATATTCCTTTCCATCATACTCACGAAAAATATTAAAAAGATGAAGTGTATGAGGCAAACTCAATTCCATATTTTTTTGTAGTTTTCTTTTATAAACTAAACTAGTGATAAAACAAGAAACAAAAAGATTCGATTGCAAGATCTAAAGATATACCTTCAAGCGCAGCCTCCCCGGCAACGGCGCCAGAAAAGAGCTTGATGTCTACTATGCAACCTTCTTCTTGTACACGTTGTTGGGCCTCCATGTGCATAGGTTTGTAGGACAGTAGCAAATTTCCCTCAAGTGGATGTGTAATGCCCCGAGACCGTTGCACCATGTGTCTTCCAGTTATTCGCTGTTGTTGCCTTGTCATTTGTTTGCGTGTCATGCATTTCATATCATGTCATCATGTGCATCGCATTTGCATACATGTTCGTCTCTTGCATCCGAGCCTTTTCCCCGTTGTCCGTTTTGTAATCCGGCACTCCTATGTCCTCCGGCGCCCCCTTTTGCCTCTTTTCGTGTGCGTGTGTTAAACTTTCTTGGATTGGACCGAGATTTGCCAAGCGGCCTTGGTTCACCACCGGTAGACCACCTTTCAAGTTTCGTGCCATTTCGAGTCCGTTTGCTACTCCAATGGTTAACCGGGAAACCGTAAAGGCGTCGTGTGTGTTGCAGCCCAACACCCCTCCAAAGTGGACCAACTCCCATCCAAACCCCCTCCATCCTCTCGGTCGTTCGATCACGATCGCGTGGTTGAAAACCGCACCTCGTTTGGACTCTCCTAGCTCCCTCTACCTATATATTTACACCTTCCCTTCCATTTTTCGCGAACGAAACCCTAACCTCCTTTCACCTGGCGCCGCCGGACAAAACTTCCCACCGCCCGGACATGTCCGCAGTCGCCTCTCGTCCAACCACAGTGTGTCACATCACCCCGCCGTTGTCCCACCACCGCGCCGGCCCTCCGGACCCATCTGGAGCCTGCCCGGGCCCGGATCTCCGCCGCAGCCCACCCTCGCCGGCCTTCCCTCGCCGGCAGCCGCTTCCCTCCGCCATCGTGCCGCCCGTGCCGCAGCGCTCCTCCGTCATCGCCACCTTCCATCGCATGCGCCGCCTCGCGCCTCCTCACCACCCTCGTCTCCTCGCAGCAGCGACCACCGCCCGAGGCCGCTGTGGCACCCATAGATGACTGCCGTCACCGGTGAACGGCGTCCGACGACGGGTCCTCGACCCCGACCCTAGGATTCGGTCGCCTCGTCTCAGATCTCCTAGTTCTCGGCCTCTCCTTGTGCTCCTCGCCATCGCCGGAGTTTTCCTCGCCACGTCGTCGTCCTTCATCGCCGGCCATGGCCGCCCCTACTTCGTCTTGATCGAGGACGAGAGCCGCGCCGCATTGACCCTCTCGTGGGCCCATCTCCACCGGCCCATCTCCAGCGCGCCGGCCCACTGCAGCCTCGGCCTGCCTCTCCTTCAACCTGGGCCGAGCCCATCTGGTGAGGCCTGCCTTTTCCCTTATCCATCGCCGTGGGCGATTGTTGCTATGTTGCGCTCACCAGCAGACTTGGTATTTTTGACTAAGTCTGAGAATTATCAACTTCATGTGTGCATGTTCATCACCTCGTAACTCCTCATCCGTAGATCCGTTTTGCATGCATGATATATGAAAATGTTCATCAGGATGTCTTCTTCATTTTGTTCCATTGCACCATGCTTGTTTGAGTCCATATTGATGCCCTAATCGCTGTTGCAAGAGTGCTATAAAATGTTAGTTCCTGTTTCTTATCAGATTATGAGCATTTGTCATTTTTTCCATGATTATTGTGTGTTGCATATGAGCATGAGTTCTACATGTGTTTTGGGCTATGTCATGCCATCTTTACAGGGGTGTATCCCATGTATTTTTGTGGTCAATGTGGTGACTAGCACAAGCATGCAAAGTAGCTCTCGTGATGTTGCTGATTTCAGGGACTTCGAATTTCACCAAGTCATTTCCCTGCTATTATTTTAATGCCATGTATTCATGTTGCTTCAGAGTAATCCATGCTTCTTTTGAGTATGTTCAGTAAGGATGATTTGAGCATATGGTTGTGCTCTATCCATCCATTTACTGGTTTGCATTTATGGAGTGCCCTAGCATGACTCAATCTTGCTCTACTTTTGCTATAAAATGTTCCTGGCAGATTGTTTACGTGTTAATCAATTTTGCCAAGGTTGTTGTAGTTGATCCATGCATGCTATGAGATTGTTCTTGCCATGGTTAGCTTCATGAACATTTCTTCTTGCTGGGTGTATGCTTATCTTGTCATGCAATGCCTTGTGTTGAGTGCATCGAGCTCGCAAAGAGGCCTTCGTAACTCTATTTTTTGCCATGTCCAGTTTTCTGCCAATTCTGATTCTGTTAACGAAACTTGCTATGTTTACATGGGTGCCATCATGTTTTATGTGCCCTTTTTGGCTTATGGTCATTAAGGGACTATTGTTATATGCTTGGAGTAGATTCATGTCATGCCTTGTTTTGCCATGATATATTCCTGTAGCATGTTGTTATCTTGCTCTAAACATGGCTTCCTGATGTTATTTCCTGGCATGTTAGTATTTTTCACTAAGTCTGTGATGCTGATACCTTTTGCCCTTTTGCCAGGCTTGTTTGAACCTGCTATTGTGTGATTTAGCCGTAGCTCATTGTTCATCTTTTGTCAAGCATCTTGAGTAGATCACTGCCATGTGCTTTGTTGCTATGTTAGAGTGCAGTATCTTAGTTTCTTGTTGCATTTTAGATGGCATCGTGCTGTTAATCGCAGAATTGTGCCATTCTTGTTTTGCTTGCCATTTGCAAACCGTGCATCCGATTCCGGTGATCTTTATATCGATTTCGACCGAAATCAACTCACCTTTCCAGCGACACGCTTGGTTTGACAAGTTGAGGCCTGGTTCTATCTTTTCCTTCTGGAGAATGCATACGCATTGCATATCACATCCCGCATATCATGTCATGTTTTGCATCATGTTGCTTGTGCATTGCACCGTGGTTGATTTTGGTTTCCTTTGCTTGTGTTCTTGTCTTTGGTAGAGCCGGGAGACTAGTTCCTGTTCGAGGAACCCATTGAGTATGTTTACGAGGATCAAGCTTTCGTCTTCTCGGAGAACTTTGCAGGTAAGATGATCATACCCTCGAAATCACTTCTATCTTTGCTTGCTAGTTGCTCACTCTTTTGCTATGCCGCGATACCTACCACTCACTTTATCAAGCCTCCCATATTGCCATGTCAAGCCTCTAACCCACCTTTACTATCAAACCGTTGTTTGGCTATGTTACCGCTTTGCTCAGCCCCTCTTATAGCGTTGTTAGTTGCAGGTGAAGATGGAGTTTGTTCCATGTTGGAACATGGATATTGTTGGGATATCATTATTATTATATCTTGTTTACTTTAATGCACCTATATACTTGGTAAAGGGTGGAAGGCTCGGCCTTATGCCTGGTGTTTTGTTCCACTCTTGCCGCCCTAGTTTCCGTCATACCGGTGTTATGTTCCTTGATTTTGCGTTCCTTACGCGGTTGGGTTATAATGGGAACCCCTTGATAGTTCTCCTTGAATAAAACTCCTCCAGCAAGGCCCAACCTTGGTTTTACCATTTCCCACCTAAGCCTTTTTTCCTTGGGGTCTGTAGACTCAAGGGTCATCTTTATTTTAAACCTCCCGGGCCAGTACTCCTCTGAGTGTTGGTCCAAACTAGAGCCCCTTGCAGCGCCTACTCGGGGAAACTTGAGGTTTGGTTTTAGTTTTATGGATTGCTTATCCGGTGTGCCCTGAGAACGAGATATGTGCAGCTCCTATCGGGATTTGTCGGCACATTTGTGTGGCTTTGCTGGTCTTGTTTTACCATTGTCGAAATGTCTTGTAACCGGGATTCCGAGTCTGATCGGGTCTTCCTGGGAGAAGGAATATCCTTCGTTGACCCTGAGACCTTGTGATGGGCTAAGTTGGGACACCCCTGCAGGGTTTTGAACTTTCGAAAGCCGTGCCCGAGGTTATGGGAAGATGTGAATTTGTTAATGTCTGGTTGTAGAAAACTTCACACTTAACTTAATTAAAATACATCAACCGCGTGGGTAGCCGTGATGGTCTCTTCTCGGCGGAGTCCGGGAAGTGAACACGGTTCTTGTGTTATGCTTGAACGTAAGTAGTTTCAGGATCACTTCTTGGTCACTTCTAGTTCACGACCGTGCTTTGCTTCTCTTCTCGCTCTCATTTGCGTAAGTTAGCCACCATATATGCTAGTGCTTGCTGCAGCTCCACCTCACTACCTTTTCCTATCCATGAGCTTAAATAGTCTTGATTGCGAGGGTGTGAGATTGCTGAGTCCCCGTGACTCACAGATTACTTCAAACAGTTGCAGGTGCCGATGATACCAGTGCAGGTGACGTAACTGAGCTCAAGTGGGAGCCCAATGAAGATCTTGATCGTCTTGTTTCGTTTCCAGTTGATCAGTAGTGGAGCCCAGTCGGGTCGATCGGGGATCTTTTGCATTAGGGGTGGTCTTTCTTTATTTTGGTTCCGTAGTCGGACCTTGATTGTATTCTGGATGATGTATGCTATATATATGTATTGTGTGAAGTGGCGATTGTAAGCCAACTCTTTATGCCTTTCTTATTCAGTACATGGGATGCGTAAAGATTACCCCTCTTGCAACATGCCTACTATGCGGTTATGCCTCTAAGTCGTGCTCTGACACGTGGGAGATATAGCCGCATCGTGGGTGTTACAAGATGACCTAAGGTTTATCAATTCGTAGGAGGCGTAGGATGAAGATGGTCTCTCTCAAGCAACCCTGCAACCAAATAACAAGGAGTCTCTTGTGTCCCCAACACACCTAATACAATGGTAAATTGTATAGGTGCACTAGTTCGGCGAAGAGATGGTAAAACAAGTGGTATATGGATGGTAGATAAAGGTATTTGTAATCTGAAAATATAAAACAGCAAGGTAACTAATGATAAAAGTGAGCGTAAACAGTATTGCAATGATAGTAAACAAGGTCTAGGGTTCATACTTTCACTGGTGCAAGTCCTCTCAACAATAATAACATAATTGGATCACATAACTATCCCTCAACATGCAACAAAGAGTCACTCGAAAGTCACTAATAGCGAAGAACAAACGAAGAGATTATGGTAGGGTACGAAACCACCTCAAAGTTATTCTTTCCAATCAATCCGTTGGGCTATTCCTATAAGTGTCACAAACAGCCCTAGAGTTCGTACTAGAATAACACCTTAAGACACAAATCAACCAATACCCTAATGTCACCTAGATACTCCAATGTCACCTCAAGTATCTGTGGGTATGATTATACGATATGCATCACACAATCTCAGATTCATCTATTCAACCAACACGTAGAACCTCGAAGAGTGGCCCAAAGTTCCTACCGGAGAATCACGATGAAAACGTGTGCCAACCCCTATGCATAGATTCATGGGCCGAACCCGCAAGTTGATCACCAAAACATACATCAAGTGAATCACGTGGTATCCCATTGTCACCACAGATACGCATGGCAAGACATACATCAAGTGTTCTCAAATCTTTAAAGACTCAATCCGATAAGATAACTTCAAAGGGGAAACTCAATCCATTACAAGAGAGTAGAGGGGGGGAGAAAACATCATAAGATCCAATTATAATATCAAAGCTCGCGATACATCAAGATCGTATCACCTCAAGAACACGAGAGAGAGAGAGAGAGAGAGAGAGAGATCAAACACATAGGTACTGGTACATACCCTCAGCCCCGAGGGAGAACTACTCCCTCCTCGTCATGGAGAGCACCAAGATGATGAAGATGGCCACCGGAGAGGGATTGCCCCCTCCGACAGGGTGCCAGAACGGGTCTAGATTGGCTTTCGGTGGCTACAGAGGCTTCTCGCGACGGAACTCCCGATCTATTATGCTCCCCGTTCGTTTTAGGGTATATGGAGATATATAGGTGGAAGAAGTACGTCAGGGGAGCCACGAGGGGCCCACGAGGGTGGAGGGCGCGCCTAGGGGGTGGGCGCGCCCCCTATCTCGTGGCTTCCTTGAAGCTTCCTTGACGTGCACTCCAAGTCTCCCGGGTTGCTTTCCTTCCAAAAATAAGTTCCGTGAAGTTTCAGGTCAATTGGACTCCGTTTGATTTTCCTTTTCTGCGATACTCTAAAACAAGGAAAAAACAGAAACTGGCACTGGGCTCTGGGTTAATAGGTTAGTCCCAAAAATAATATAAAAGTGTATAATAAAGCCCATAAACATCCAAAACAGAAGATAATATAGCATGGAGCAACCAAAAATTATAGATAGGTTGGAGACGTATTAGGCGCCTCCCGAGGTGTGGGCCTTAGGAGCTTGGTCACCCATCATGGACTCCGCGGGCTCAGAAATGCCATCTTGTGGGGCCTGATCGTCCGCGGGCGTCGTTGTAGCTTCAGCGGTGCCGTCTTGGCGCCACACCGTCCCGGCTGAAGGTACGGCATTACGCGGCGCATCCTTGGCCAGGCGCTCCTCCCGGACCGCCACCAATGCCGCACTAGCTGAGTGGGGCGTGGTAGCCACGTAGAGCACCTGGGGCTTGAGGGGTCGAGACGCAACCATCACCGGAGGGTTGGTCAAATATCTCTTGGGGTCTTGAAATGCCTGGTCGGCCTCTGGGGTCCACTCGAATGGGCCCTTCCACTTCAGCAGCTTGAAGAACGGCAGGGCGCGCTCCCCCAGTGTGGAGATGAAGCGGCCCAGTGAGGTCATGCACCCCGCGAGCTTTTGCATTTCCTTGAGGGTTTGTGGTGGGCTCATGTCCTCTACTACCTTGACCTTCTCCGGATTCGCCTCGATGCCCCTGTGCAACATGAGCAAACCCAACAGCTTGCCCAAAGGTCCACATGGCGCAGGCTGGCGAAAGTCTCCTCCAAGTCCTGAATGAGGGTACTTGCCTCCTGAGATTTTACCACGATGTCATCGACGTAGGCCTCAGCGTTCCTCCCTAGCTGCTAGCCTAGGGCGATGTGCATCAGCCACTGGAAGGTTGCCCCAGCGTTGCGCAGTCCGAACAGCATGCAGGTGTAGCAGTATACCCCACACGGGGTCAGGAAGGCCGTCTTCTCCACGTCCTCCACCGCCATCTTGATCTGGTAATAACCCGAGAAAGCCTCCAGAAAACACAGCAGGTAGCACTCAGCAGTGGAGTCGACGATCTGGTCGATGCGCGAAAGTGGGCGCAGGTCTTGAGGGCAGGCTTTGTTGAGGTTGGTGAAGTCGACGCACATACGTTCCTTCCCGCCTTTCTTGGGCACAACGAAAGGTTCTCCAGCCACTCTGGGTACCGGACCTCGCGGATCACTCCCGCAGCTTGTAGCTTGCGGGTTTGCTAGACGATGAAGGACTGCTTCTCCGTGGACTGTCGTCGCGCGTTCTGCTTCACATGGCGCACATGGGGGCACACCCTTAAGTGATGCTCGATTACCCCCCTTGGGACCCCCACTAGCTGTTTGGACTCCCCGGTGAATACCTCCTAGTTCGCACGCAGGAACCTCACTAGTGCCTCTTCCTGGTTAGGATCGAGGCAGGCGCCTATGGTGAAAGTTGCTCTCGAGGCCCCGTCCTCCTCAACTGGCACTTGCTTGGTTTCAGCCTGATCTTGAGTGAACAACAACTTCTTTTTTGCTGTTGCAGCCCCCTTAGCCCCCTGTGCAGCTCCGTCGGCTGGGCACGCTGCTGCAGCGGTCCTGAAGGCGAGCTTGAGAGCCGTCTAGGCTTCCTTGGTGTCCCACGCCACGGTGAGAATACAGCTGCTCCCTGGCATCTTCATGAGGTTGTAGGCTGGATGGGTCGCTCCCATGAACTGAGCGAAGGCAGGGTACCCGAGGATGGCGTTGTATGGGAGGTCGATGCGGGCGATGTCGAAGTCGACCAGCTCGGTGCGATAGTTGTCGCGGGTACCAAAGGTTTCCGAGAGGCATATTTGCCCTAGGGGGCTGGTGGAACCGACGCTGACTCCAGAGAAAGGCTTGGTGGGGCAGAGCCGACCAACTGGGCACCACTACTGATCAACAGGAAACGAAAGAACACAATGAACTAGATCTTCACCGAGCTCCCACCTGAGCTGGGTTGCGTCGCCTGCACTGGTATCATCGGCACCTACAACTGTTTGGAAGTATCTATGAGTCACGAGGTCTCAGCAATCTCAAACCCGCGAGATCAAGACTATTTAAGCTTATGGGTAGGAAAGGGTAGTGAGGTGGAGCTTCAGCAAAGCACTAAGCATATATGGTGGCTAACTTACGCAAAAGAGAGTGAGAAGAGAAGCAAAGCACGGTCGAGAAACTAATAGTGATCAAGAAATGATCCTGACACTACTTACGTTCATGCATAACACGAGACCGTGTTCTCTTCCCGGACTCCGCCAAAAAGAGACCATCACGGCTACACACGCGGTTGATTCATTTTAGTTAAGTTAAGTGTCAAGTTCTCTACAACCGGATATTAACAAATTCCCATCTGCCCATAGCCGCGAGCACGACTTTCGAAAGTTCAAAACCCTGCAGGGGTGTCCCAACTTAGCCCATCACATGCTCTCACGGTCAACAAAGGATATTCCTTCTCCCGGGAAGACCCGGTCAGTCTCGGAATCCCGGTTACAAGACATTTGGACAATGGTAAAACAAGACCAACAAAGCCACCCGAATGTGCCGACAAATCCCGATAGGAGCTGCACATATCTCGTTCTCAGGTCACACCGGATTGTCCAAGATTCCGGTTGGCCAACCCAGAGTTGCCCCTGGTGGTCACCGGCGGCTGACAGGTTGGACCAACACTCAGAGGAGCACTGGCCCGGGGGATTAAAATAAAGATGACCCTTGAGTCTGCAGAACCCAAGGGAAAAAGGCTTAGGTGGCAAATGGTAAAACCAAGGTTGGGCCTTGCTGGAGGTGTTTTATTCAAAGCGAACTGTCAAGGGGTTCCCATAACACCCAACCGCGTAAGGAACGCAAAATCAAGGAACATAACACCAGTATGACGGAAACTAGGGCGGCAAGAGTGGAACAAAACACCAGGCATAAGGCCGAGCCTTCCACCCTTTATCAAGTATATAAATGCATTAAATAAATAAGAGATATTGTGATATCCCAACATATCCATGTTCCAACAAGGAACAAACTTCATCTTCACCTACAACTAGCAACGCTATAAGAGGAGCTGAGCAAAGCGGTAACATAGCCAAACAACGGTTTGCTAGGAAAGGTGGGTTAGAGGCTTGACATGGCAATATGGGAGGCATGATAAAGCAAGTGGTAGGTATCGTGGCATAGCAATAGAGTGACCAACTAGCAAGCAAAGATAGAAGTGATTTCAAGGGTATGGTCATCTTTCATGAAATCCCGCAAGGAAGAAGAACGAGTCTAGGAAGAAGACAAACGGACGTAGTCGAACGAATCCTCACAAGTCCGGAACGAAACAGAAGCTAACGAGAGAAGCAACCCGGAAAGAAGCAAACAACATAGTAAACAACCATCACATAAACATGGCATGATGCACAACCAAGTATGATGCATGTCCAGTTTAATGAGGTATGGCATGGCAAAGTGCAACAACCAAAACTACAAATTAAGTGGAGCTCAATATGCAATGGGTTGCATGTTGACGGAACACCACATCAATTATTTAGTTCTCTCTTGTTTAGGTACTCAACAATATTAAATGTTGTTAAACATGGAAAGAGGAGAAGCATAAAGAAATTATCTATTTAGGCAAGTTTAAATGAGGCCGGAACGCCAAACAACAATTCCGGTAAAACCCCATATGCATTTAGCAATTTAAGGCAAACAACAATTTTAAACATTTTAAATGTTATTATCATGATGCGGATGACATGTGCAAATTTTATGCAAGTTTATGAAAATGTTGATAAGAGCATGTTATGAAGCATTTGTCATCATGGCGAAAACGAAAGGGGTGCCACGGCAATGATAACGGGGATGGTGCCACGGCGGCGAAACGGAAATGATGCCACGACAACATTCCGCTGATCCGGCAGCTCATGGGGATACCGGTGCAAAAGGAAAAGTGACGGAAGCGTGTCATGCAAGGATGGTGGGATGCTCCCGGATACCGGGTGTCCCACAAGACGGTGGCAAGGCAAAAGAGGGGCTTCATGCAACGAACAACTCCGGCATGGAGCAAACACAGGCATCTTATACACCACACATGCATTCGTCCACAGGCGGTCGTTCTCGGCGGTATACCTTGAAAGCATGCAAACGGGACGGTTCGAGTTCATCGAGGGAAGTAGAGGAAGTAGTCGTTCCCGTGATGGTAGTAGAAGTAGTGGTACTATCGGTCCTCGACGGTAGTGGTACTATCGATCCTCGGCGATGTTAGTGGTACTTGGTGAATCCGAGTTCTTCGCAGGTCGTCATCGAACTTCATCAAAAAAACATGGCGTGGGTAGACGTTCACTCGACGGTCTTCGGCAACGGTCGTCGCACACGGTTCGTAGATGTTCGGGTCTTCCGTAGAGGTACTCGACGCATCCCATATGTGTAGTTGTACACACACATAGATGAACTTGACGAATCCGAACTCTTCGAGGGTCGTCGTGGTGCTCGTTCATGTAGTAGTCGTACACATGTCTTCGGCGGGTGTCTTCAGTAGAGGTACTTGACGTCCACGGGTACATTGGGGTCTTTGGACTTGCCGGCTTGATGTGGTCGGTGTGGACGGCTAGCAAAAGGTACTTGTGGACGTCGGTGTTGCGTGTACGTTCAATGGAATGGGACTTGACGAAAACCCCGAAGATGTCCTTGGCGTTTCCTGGTTCGGTGGTTGCGGCTTGCTCCGGTGCGAAGAAAGGCAAGGAAGAAGGGCGCGTCGAGCAGAGCAGCAACGAGGAGGTGCGGTCATGGTAGCCGAACGAGGCAGGGGCAGAACTTGGGGAGGCGCTGTGACGACGGTGCGGTGAACACGTACGCGAGCAGAGGCATGACGTGAGGAGAGGACGAAGCAGAGACGACCCGAGGTCGCAGGTGACTGGGGCGCCGTGGCATGGTTCCGTGAAGCAGAGGCAACGGCGGCTTGCTGGTGGATCCTGGCGGCCGGAGGTGACCGGGACAGTCGCTGGGCTTGGGGAGGCGCCAGACTTGCTGGACCTCGCGATGAAGAGCCCGGGGAAGCAGGGAACGAGGCGACGACGGCGGTGCTCCACTCCTCCCAGTGCTCCTTCGGCGAGGAGAGTTGGCAGCGGGGACGTGGGCGCAGGGCGACGCGCTTTAGGGCCGGCACGGTGGCCTCCGTGGCCAGCGGCCGTGTGGTCCGAAGGAGCTCCAGTCGCGGGCTCCAGGCCAAGGCGACGGCGAGGCGGGTCGAGGGCGGCGACGCTGGAGAGAAGCGATGAGGGGAGGAAGGGAGAGGCCATGGATTGGGCGAAGGAGCTCCTCTCCCTCGGCTCGATGCGTGCGGGCGTGTGTGTGGCGGCGGAGGAAGGATGGGATCGAGGGGGAGAGGGTGAGTGCCGAACGGGAGTGCTAGGTTTGGATGGGCTTCTGGTAGTGGCTGCTGCTGGGCCTTAGGCGCAGATGGCCCAGGGGAGGTTGGGCTGGTGCAGGAGGTACGAAGGCCCAGCTGGGCTGGCTGAGCTCCGGTGGTGCTGGACTGGGCTGCGCTGGACTGCTGCTGCTGGTACTGCTTCTGCCTCTTTTCGATTTCTTCAAACAGAAATAAAAGGGCAAAAAGTACGGAGTGATTGGAGGGGGTGGTGAGAGATATGAAAATATCCTCAAGACCCTGGAATTATGCCCTATTTCAATAAAATGATTTGGGGGATTTTAGAGGTTGAAAAATAATTCAAGTTTGAATTAAATTCAAACTTGAGCCTTTTCAAAACCTAACCAAAACATTTCCAAAAGAGGTGAAATTTGACGGAGGGGTTTAGGACAATAAGTTTGACTATTTGGGAAAAAATGAACATTAAAGAAGAAGGGAAAATGGCACTCGTAGAAATGGAAGAAAAGGAAGGAAGGAGGGGGGCTGATGGTGTAAGAACCACACATGGAGCATGCAACATGATGCATGAATACAAACACACGATGCACATGATGGGGATGCAATGCAAATGACAATAGGAACAAATGCAATATGATCAAGATAAGCATGGCAATGAAATGAGTAGAAACAACATAACAAAAACAAAAAGAGACCAAAAGATGGAACCCCAAATGGAATTGGATGGAGATTAACATGGATATAATGCTAAATTGGGAAAAGTTACATATGGGGTGTTACAACACTCCACCACTACAAGAGGATCACGTCCCGAGATCTAGGATGGCACTAGATAGAAAGTGAAAGAGGAAGAGGTAAAATAAAGTTGCTTCTTTGACAAAAGAGTGAAATCGATGAACCATGAGAGGTTGAAAAATTGAAAGAAAGAAAGAACACAACAGAGTTGAACGAAGTTCAGAGCACTCCGGTAGAAAAGAGAAACAATTAACATTACTAGAACCTTGTAGGTTGAAAGACATGAATGAAGAGCTCCAGCGACAAGGAAGGAAAAGTAACCACTCCGGCTAAAACAAGATAGCGAAGGAAATAGATTGATATAATTTGGACAGCACTCTGACTATAAATGGAAGGAATTAATAAGAACTTGACAAGATGAGAGGATACTTCATGAATTCAACAACACACTGCCTCCAGAACTATTGAAAGAAAGGCACAATGGGTAAGAAAGATTTCGGACAGCACTCCGGTTGAGAAGGGAGGCAAAACTATATAAGATGAGAGAACTTGAATGAAGGACACGACACTCCGGTTGAATGGATAGGCAAAGTAAAGAGCATGATCTTGGTAAAACAAGATGATAGGACAAAGAGAGCAACGTCACCATGCCTCCGGAACAAATGAATGGAAAACTAGATGGTTGGAAATAAAAGAACGGAGAAGTAGAATGACAACTCTCGCAAATAAAATTGAAAGAGCATGCTTACGAAGAAAAGGTTGAACGGAGTTGTTGGATTATCAACAACGAAAAGAATAAGCTTGTAGTGGGCTTATGGAAATATATCAACATTATGAGGTGACAAACGGCCACTAAAGGAAGCTATTGATTTGAGTGAGAGCACCAAAGACATGAAAAACTTCTTTCACCATGAGAATAGGAGGAAACATGGATTATCGATAGACACAACAATTAGCAACATTCCTTAGGGAAGGCTTTAGGTGAAAATAACCCAATATAATTCCAATGAAGAGATTGATGGATTTAATTATCTCATTCTTGACAACTGTTGAATCACGACAAACAAAGAGAAATTGTCAAGAGTGACATAACACCACCTCAAAAGATGAGATATGAAAGAATTGCACTTCGTAATGCAGGAAGAGGAAGAGATGATGGGCTCCGGAGAAACAAACTGAAAAGACTCCTGAATTGCTCCGGATGGTTGAAAAGAATTCTCACAATCGAAAACTATTATGAGAGGATGGAATCAAGCTATAACCCTAAATCTTCAAGAAAAATAGATATGATTCAATAGAAACTCTTCTTCGGTCTTCAAGTGTTGAGAATGATGATGAGAAACACCACCATGAATTGTTGAGATACTACGGGATGAAAATTTAGAAAGGTTGAACCAACGACAGAAATAATTTGAAAATGATCTTGGAGAAGGGATTTGACTTATGATAATTCATTCTTACGACAAACTTGGAAAAGAATTTGAGAGTAACTCCAGGAAAATTAGAAGAGTCAGGTAAGATCCTGCGAAAAGACCTGTGGGTTAGGGCCCACTCAAAAGATACACCGTTGAAGAGATTGCTTGAAAAGAGAGATTGCACCGGTTGAATTAAATGGCTTGAATGAGATAACAATCTCGAAATAGCTTGAACGGATTAGGAGTGAAAACACGAATCTTCTGAGATATCTTCAACACTCCGTAACAAATGAATAGTGGGAGGTGAGTAAATAATAAAGTCTTCGATAATAACTTCCAACATGGAAAGCATGTGAACCAATGAAAAA
This sequence comes from Triticum aestivum, assembly GCF_018294505.1. Classification (NCBI taxonomy): domain Eukaryota; kingdom Viridiplantae; phylum Streptophyta; class Magnoliopsida; order Poales; family Poaceae; genus Triticum; species Triticum aestivum. The sequence continues at coordinate 233,163,223 of NC_057809.1, forward strand.
GATATGATTAACACCGAAATCTTGATTTGAACCCACCAGAGAAGAAAACGAGTGAAGAGTTGTGACAGCCTGATTTTGCCCTCTCTTATTTGCCTGGTTTTCATTTGGATTTATTTTGAAAGTTGGGGTTTCTGAATCTTTTCATATGTACTTAAACACTTGGGTACCCTTGGCTTTCACCCAAGTGCATCATTCCCCTCTCTAATCATCATTCCCCTTCTAATCCATCCCAAAATAATCTTGGGAATATTTTTCTTAAATGAAAAATATTCATTTTCTTCTCTAAAACGCTAGCTAGTTCAATGAGCTCCAAAGCAACCCTCATTTTTATGGCCCACAAAAATCTAAGAAAATTACCAAATATTCTTTGAACCCTAGGGCACCATCTCGAGAAAAAATATTTCATCACTTTTTGGAATATTTTTGCTACAGAATTTTTTTTTGTTCTGGACATAAATGGTGGTTTCTACAGAAACTACCATTTTACTTGCTCCCCTGTGCCTGAATTTTCTTGTGCATCATCACCTTAGTAGATGATGGCTAGCCTCCAAAGCATAGCCCCCAACTCCCAGCCATTTAAACTCAGTAACACCTCAAAGTTACTGATCAGAAGCTTACCTAGCATATGAAATCTTCTCTACTGCGAACAACGTGACAGACATGGAGTTTGGTCTGAGGTCGGCATGAGGCCATAGTTCACGCGGTAACATTCAAAACTACCACGAACAACGTGACAGACATGGAGTTTGGTCTTAGGTCGGCATGAGGCCATGGTTCACGCGGTGACCACGTTCGTCCAGGCATGCTGGCATGCAGCCGACGTGCTCTGCGATGTGCCCGAGCCTCTGTTGCTCGCGTGCTTGATTCCCCGCCTGCCTAAGCGTGCCAAACCTCGCCACCATCATCCTCTAAATGCCATTTACTCCTCCCTGGCGCTCGCACGGGCACGGTCCGGCTAACCCAACAGTGCGGTGCGCACTGTGCTTGTCGCCATCTCCTCGTTCCTGTGCAAGTCCCCGCTCGCCCATAGCTCCCGTGTGAGCTACATTGCCTTCTCCCCCTCGCACTGACGCCGCTCGTCGCCGGGCGCCGTGGACAGGTGTCCACCGTCGGAGCCCGAACCCCCCACTACCCTCGCCTATAAATGGAGCCGCCCCCAGCCTCCTCGAGCACTATCCACCGCTCCCACACACCCCACAAACGCGTAGGAAGCCGTAGCCCGGCCGGGCAGGCCGCGGGCCGCCGCCCTCAAGCTCGAGCTCACCGGCGATCCCCTCTGGTCGCCGTAGTAGCTCAGGCCCTCCCAGGCTAGGGCGATCCTTCCAGGGCCTCCGCCTCTCTCCTAAGAAGCCATCCCTTCCCCCTGGAGCCCCTGGAGCTGCCTCTGCTCGCCGTCTTCTTAATCTCCGACGACCCCCGCCCTCTGCCTCCGTTTGCGAGGAAGATTCCGACATCGTCCGACCGCCCCTAGCTACGCTACGGGTACGGGAAGGTGCGCCTCAACCCCCTCTCTTGATCCCCCCTCTGGTTTTGGCCAAGGAGCCCTTGTCACCGGCGAGATCTCCGGCGAAGCCGCGACCTTCCCCTGTTTCCTTCTCCCCCTCCTTCTCACCTGACTAGCGGGGCCCGCTAGTCAGCCACTCTGTACGCCCGCGAAGCGGTATGAGTGGTGGCGCCCTAAGGCTTTACGCCTTCGACGTCACCGCTAGTCTGTTTATTTAAATTCAAATTTCATTCAATTCCAGATTGCTTCAAACAGCCATAACTTTTGAACCATAAGTCCAAATGAATTTATTCTTTTTGCATTATGTTCTTTGCAAGGAAATCTAGCAGCTCACCAAAAATGAGATTTTTCTGAGTTGTCTAGAATTTTTGGTGATTTTCAGAAGAGTTCTTGATATTTTCTTCTTGTGTTTAAAATTATTTTCAGGGGGTGAGGCTTGTCTTGAGGATCACCAAAAGGCTTGTGAACCTCATCTCCACTAAGGCAAGCCACGGCAACATTTTCTTGGTGCCATTTCAATATTGATGAATTTCAAACCTGAATTGAATGATTAATCCATGCATTTTAAATAACTATTATGTTATTTATATGGTGTTAAAGTGTGTGCTCTTATTATGCTTGATTTACAAAACCTTGAAACTAGTTTAGTTGGTAAAGAGGCTAAGATCTAATTATGGTAATGATAAAATGAGTTGTTATGTGTATGAATAATTGCTTAAAGTTATTTTCTTGCATAAATAAATCGTTAAATTTGCTAGAATATATCATGTTTAGTGCTGGTGTAGCCATTTTACTTAATTTCCAGAATGTTTGAACCTAACTTGATTGGTAAAGAAATTAGGATTTGCTTGAGGTGATGATGGTAGAATCTTTGCTATGCATATGAGGAATTAACCGAAGTTAATTTCTTGCATGAGAAAATAATGTTACTTGCTGAAAAATATATTGTTGAAGTGAGACCAGGAGTGTAAGATAAGTTGTTGATGCTTATGCTTAGTGTGAATAAGGTTGACAACAGTCATTTTCGTATTATATGATGCATGTGTAGTATTGCATTTCATGGCATGCTATGACACCGATCACTTTCATTTTAAGTTGAACCTGAATATAACTCAACTTGAATATATCGTTGACTGGGTCATGGTGCCGCTGAATCGAGATTTTCCCATTGCAACCACATTTGCCTTTGTGGGAAGGCCTTGATTCGGTCCATTGACATGTCTCTTGTCGGTGCCTCCAACTAGGGAAGGTTATGGGCATGCTTACCCTGGCCCGCTAAGCAGGCATAACCTTGTGTGCCCATTGTTGATATTTTGCTACCGGGTCCCCGAGTGGGATTGTTTTGGCCACGATGGTGGTCGGCGTGTCTTTGGTAGACACGGGGCCACCCAGGACTAGCCCGTTGGGGATTGGGTCGGAGTGGTCAGAAGAGTGTCGTTGGTCCACCCGAAGGGGAGTGCGAGGCCATGGGTTTCGTGGTGTGGGTACAGTGTGCTACCTCTGTAGAGTGTATAATCTATCGATAGCCGAGTCCACAGTCACGGACAACTCATAGTAGGTCCCACCATGAGTCAACGTTGAATAAACATGCACACTAAGTTATGATCATTGCACTGATGATGATGGCAGAAAGGCCATCGAGCTGTTCGAGACCCAATATGGGTCGTGGTGGTGATCGCCGAAAGGATCACGAGTTACGTTGGTTAAGACCACGATGCTGGTGTGGTGGTGATCGCCGAAAGGATCACGAGTTACTCTGGTTAAGACCACGATGGTGGTGTGGTGGTGATCTTCGTAAGGATCACAAGTTACTCTGGGTAAGACCACGATGGTGGTTTGTTTTGTGATCCGAGAACGATCACCATTGGTAAGTTGGTCCCGAGGGACGTTTATCCCAAGAGCATGAGCACAACATGTTGGAACATTATTTCATTATTAATTGGTTCAATATCATGATATTGTTTGTCATTATGATTATGCCTGTTGTGAGCTTACAAGTACATTCAATGTACTGACCTGGCGTGTCATGCCAGATTTCAGGAAAGTCGCGTTTGAGGAGCGCTGCTCGAGTCTAGATCGTGTCCACATCGGTGTCCCTGTGCTATGGAGTTACCACTACGACGTTGTTCCGCTGCCACATAGTTGATATGACCGAGGCCCCATTATGTTCACTAAATAATGTACATATTGTTCTGCCGCACCGTGTGTGCTGCTCGGCCTGGACATCTGTTGTAATATAAACTCCGACCTGCTAGCATCAATAAAGCGGTTGTTTTCTGTACCAAGATGTTGTCTGTTGCCAGAAGACATGGTCTCTGGGCTGGCAATGCAGGGTAAACCGGTCTCTCTGAGCCAGGGTGCCATAACGCTTGGTATCAGAGTCGTGCTGACTCTTGACCACGCTAGACTACGACGTATTAACTGGATGTTAAATACGAGTTTTAGTTGAGTGTCTGTAGCTAATGTAACTGATTGTTGCATTGCATGCACTTGATTTATCTTTTATGCTAACCTGCTAATGGTTGTGTGTGTAGATGGCTCCGGTGCCGTATCGTGCCAGTTGCAACTAATGTCGTACACCTCACCGCACCTTCTTCGCAACATGTGGCGTCGACTGTACCTCCTCGGAGACGATCCAGTCTGTCGTGTGTACTGGGAGCGTCTAGACGATTCAGTGTATGAGTATCACGCAGTGGTTACTCTGCGCACTAGTTCCGATTCCGGCTCTTACACTCGTACTTCTCAGAGCGGTTACGCCTCTACCGCTTCCCAGGCTGTCCAGTTTGCTACATTCGAGGTCCTTGTTGAGCTTCGCTACAATGAGATCCAAATGCAAAACCATCCAGGTTTCTTTTACTACCCTTCTCTACACGACAATGGTAGTGTCCGCTTCCAGATCATTGATCCGGAGTCTGATAGTGTTGCTAGCCACCTTGCTCGTTATGTCACTGCTAGCTATCTTATGATCCACGAGCTGGCTCGAGAGCTGACTCGTGCCCGTGCTGCTTTAGCCGCTGCTTTGGTCACTACTAGATCTGCCACTACTCCATCTTCTCTGGGATTTACTCCCTATATTCCAGCCAGTTCTTGTTCCCTTGTTTCACCGGTTACTCCCCCGAGTAGCTCAGGCACCTCGACGATGAACCCTCTCAGTACTCCTGCCGAGTGGGCTTCACTTCCCACCACTCCTGCAGCCCTGATGCTTCATCATGCCCCTGCCCCTGAGGGAGAGCCCTCGAGGCAGCGTCGTTGTGTTACCTTTAACCCGGAGATTTCCGTTAACCATGTCAGTTCAGGATCCGAGTCCGCTTCAGGGGAGGACACCGCAACACCAGCAGAGCAGTAGTACCTCGGAGTATTCGCAGTTGTCCGGATGATGTACGGATATAGTCGTATGAGTCATGATGTTTCGTTGCATGTATGAGAGTAGTTGAACCTGTCATATCTGTCATGTATGAGCCTATGTATAATTATATTGGGACTTTATTCGCCGTATTTTCTTCGCTCTTTTGCTTTCTTCTGGGATTTGTTGCTGGCTTTTCCCCAAATTTATTCTTGGATGTTTCTCATCTCGATTGCGTTGTCTTGGGAAAAATCCACAATAGGATGACGCGGGGAGGCAGCAGTAGAAACGTTCGTGAGGGAACTCCTGTTCGTCGTTCGACACGACAGGCAGGACATTCTCCCGAGCCGTACGTTCCACCATCGCCTCCACCGCCAAATCCGCCCTCCACCGAGCAAATTCTGCGTATGTTTGAGGAAAGAAGGAACAATTATCTGCTTGAAATGTTAAGAAGTGTGCAAGCTATGGTTGGACATAATGGAAATCAGAACGGTCATTACTCAAAGCTGTCAGATTTTCAAAGGACCAAGCCACCCAACTTCAGTCAGATTGTTGGCCCAATGGATGCAGATGATTAGTTGTGTACCATTGAGAAAATGCTTGAGATTGCTTGTACTGAAGAAAATGATAAAGTTCCATTTGCAACTCATTATCTTGAAGGCACTACTGCCATATGGTGGGAAAATACAAAAGCCATGTGGCTTGGTGATGAAGAAATCACCTGGGAAAAATTTAAGGATCAGTTCCGGAAACATCATATACCTACTGGAGTTATGAAGGTTAAGCAGCGTGAATTTCTCGCACTCGCCTAGGGAAATCAGTCTGTGGGTGAATATTTGCAAAAATTCAATCACCTGGCCCGTTACTCCCTTTATGACGTGGCCACCACAGAAAGGAAGATTGACATATTTCTTGGAGGCTTAAATCCGTAACTCCGGTGTACTCTCAGTATGTTTGACTTCCCAGATTTCCAAACTCTGGTAAACAAGGCTTTCATTGCTGAACAGGAGCACAAGCTTATATCAGATAATAGGCCTGCCAACAACGACAACAAGCGTAAGTTTGAGCCAAAGAAGGATGGGCAACCAGTGCAAAAGGCTCGAACCTGGCAGCAGCCTCAGGTGGAATACAAGCCCAATTGGCAACATAATGTTAACAAGACCACCACTCAAGTCAAGAATGTCATGACCAACCCAATACATCAGGAGCATCAGCGCAACAATTCGTGCTTCATTTGTGGGCATAACAGACATTATGCCAAACAGTGCCCCAAGAACAACAAGGAGGATGCCCCATTCAGGCCACAAGTCAACTTTATAGAGTCATGCCCGACCCAGCAAAACATTACTTGGCACATGCATCATCTCTCTACCGATGAAGCACAAGCGAACCCCGAAGTCGCCATTGGTATGTTTTCTGTTAATGACATAATAGCCGTAATTTTATTTGACTCTGGGCTTCCCATTCTTTTATTTCTTAGAGTTTTGCTGCCCAAAACAAATTTTCTTGTACACTTTTGGGCAAAAATATGCTAGTACAAACCTCGGGATCTCTAATCAAGAGCAACATGGTCTGCCATGATCTGGAAATCAATATCAACGGAGTCTACTTTCCAACCTCTCTAATAATTATTGAGTCTGAAAAGTTGGATATTATATTGGGTATGAATTGGTTGACCCAATATCAAGTTTGTATAAACTGCGCAACACGAGAGGTCACTTTGACCAGTCTAAATGGGCAGACTACCAAATTCTATGCTCGCAAAAATATATCCAAGAAAGAATTGGTTTTCACCGTTGTGGCTGAGTTGGAATTAATTCATGTGGTCAGCGAGTACCCTGATGTATTTCCAGAAGAACTACCAGGCATGCCACCAAACCGAGAACTGGAATTTGCAATAGATCTTGTGCCCGGAACTGCACCGTTATACAAGAAGTATTACCGGATGCCTTCATCAGAATTAGTGGAGCTAAAGAAATAGCTTGATGAACTACTCCAAAAAGGATATATTCGTCCCAGCTTTTCAGCATGGGGATCACGCGCTATTTTTGTGGACAAAAAGGATGGCAGCCTCCGCATGTGCGTAGATTACCGTCAGCTAAATGAGGTCACCATCAAAAATAAATATCCGCTACCAAGGATTGATGATTTGTTTGATTAGCTCAGTGGGGCTAAGGTATTCTCTAAGATCGATTTACGGACCGGATATCATCAGCTCAAAATTAAAAAGGAAGATATTCCTAAGACCGCATTCACTACTCGGTACGGTCTTTATGAATATACAGTGATGTCCTTTGGTATCACCAATGCCCCTGCTTTCTTCATTGTGTATGATGAACAAAGTATTCGTGGACATCCTCATTTAATCCAAGGGTGAAGACAAGCAAAAGGATCACCTCCGAGCAGTGCTACAACGACTTCGCGACCATAAGCTTTACGCCAAATTCAGTAAATGTGAGTTTTGGCTCAAGCAAGTTGGGTTTCTCGGACATGTACTATCCGCTGAGGGTATAGCGGTGGACCCGAGCAAAGTAAAAGATGTGCTTGATTGGTTGCCGCCCACGACAGTGACACATATCCAAACTTTTCTCGGATTAGCTGGATATTACCATCGTTTCATTAAAGGGTTTTCCAAGATTGCTAAACCCATGATGGAGCTGCTCAAAAAGGATAAGAAGTTTGAATGTATGGAGGACTGTGAGAAATTGTTTAATAAGCTAAACATATGGCTGACAACCGCACATGTCTTGACTCTCCCAGACATTTATCGCAGCTTTGATGTGTATTGTGACGCCTCCAGGCAAGGCCTCGGTTGCATACTTATGCAAGACGGCAAGGTAGTAGCATATGCATCGCGACAGCTATGGCCCCATGAGGGAAATTATCCTACTCATGATTTGGAATTGGCTGTGGTGGTTCATGTGCTAAAAATTTGGAGACACTACCTCATTGGAAAAAGGTGCCAAATTTTTACCAATCATAAAAGCCTTAAATACATATTTACTCAGCCGGATTTAAATCTCCATCAACAAAGATGGCTAGAGTTGGTCAAGGATTATGATCTTGGAATAAATTACCACCCGGGAAAGGCCAACGTGGTTGCTGATGCCCTCAGTCGAAAGCCTGTCAGCTTAAATTTCATATCGAAATCCTTGCCTCTCAAACTCCAAGAGGATATCACTCAGCTCAACCTGGTCATAGTGGATGCTGGCCTCGCTAATATTTTGGAAATTACCCCCACACTTGAGGAAGAGATTCGCAAAGCTCAGCCAGCTGACATCAAACTGTAGAAGCATGCCAAGAGCCCGATGGCAGGGCAGACCCCAAATTTATCGAAGGAAAAATTCGGTACTCTCCGATTTCATTGACGGATTTGTGTACCCAATCAGCCGGACTCAAAGAAGAAAATCCTGTCGGAAGCACATGAATCCTCATATTCCATTCATCCGGGAGGCACGAAAATGTATGAGGACCTTAGACAAATATTTTCGGGGGATGGAATGAAGAAAGACATTGCCTATTTTGTGGCTTGTTGCGACATATGCAACAAGGTGAAGGCAGAGCATCAGAAGCCAGCCGGACTCCTCCAACCGCTGCCGGTTTCGCAATGGAAATGGGATGACGTTTGTATGGATTTCCTTACGGGATTGCCTAAGACTCAGAGAGGAAATGATGCAATCTGGGTCATAGTGGACACCTTAACCAAGGTTGCTCACTTCATTTCGATCAGCACCAGATATCGAGCAGATCAACTTGCACAATTGTATGTATCCAGAATCATCAGTCTGCATGGAGTACCTCGAACCATCACTTCCGACCGAGGTTCCCTGTTAACCTCCGCTTTTTGGTCCCGTCTCCATCAAGCCTTGGGGACAGCACTGAAATATAGTACTACTTATCATCCTCGGACTGATGGACAGACAGAGCAGGTAAATCAAATACTCGAAGATATGTTGCGAGCCTGTGCTTTAGCCCAAGGAACTAAATGGGAAGATTGCTTGCCATATGCCGAGTTTTCTTACAACAACAGCTTCTAGACCAGTCTAAAGATGTCACCGTATGAAGCTCTGTATGGCCGTAAGTGGCGCACTCCATTAAATTGGTCTCAAACTGGAGATAGCCGTATCTTCGAAACATATCTCATGATGGAAGCTGAGAAGCAAGTTAAGGAAATCAGAGACAGATTGCAATTGGCCAAATCTCGACAGAAAAGTTATTATGATGCAAAGCATAGACAGATCAATTTTGAACCCGGAGAACACATATACCTCCAAGTCACCCCTATGAAAGGAGTCAAGAGATTTCAGACACGTGGAAAGTTGGCACCCAGGTTTATTGGTCCATTCCCGGTTATGTCGCGAGTGGGTACTGTTGCATATCAGTTGGGACTACCCGCTGAATTGGCAGACGTGCATAACGTGTTTCATGTTTGACAACTAAGGCGTTGCATATCCCCACCTGAGAAAAGGACTGCCATGGCTGAGGTAGAGTTGGCAAATGATTTGACCTATGATGAAAGACCGTATAGAATTTTAGATCAGATGGAAAGGGTCACTCGCAGTAAAGTGAGAAAATTTTACAAGGTTTAGTGGGAGCATCACATAGAGTGAGAATCAACTTGGGTGCGGGAAGAATTCCTAAGGGCTCATTATCCAGAGAGGTTTTCCCAAGAAATCGAATCTCGAGGACGAAATTCATTCTAAGTGGGGGAGGTTAGTGACAGCCTGATTTTGCCCTCTCTTATTTGCCTGATTTTCATTTGGATTTATTTTGAAAGTTGGGGTTTTTGAATCTTTTCATATGGACTTAAACACTTGGGTACCCTTGCCTTTCACCCAAGTGCATCATTCCCCTCTCTAATCATCATTCCCCTTCTGATCCATCTCAAAATAATCTTGGGAATATTTTTATTAAATGAAAAATATACATTTTCTTCTCTAAAACCCCAGCTAGTTCAATGAGCTCCAAAGCAACCCTCATTTTTATGGCCCACAAAAATCTAAGAAAATTCCCAAATATTCTTTGAACCCTAGGGTACCTTCCTAAGAAAAAATATTTCATCACTTTTTGGAATATTTTTGATACAGAAAATATTTTTTGTTTTGGACAAATATGGTGGTTTCTACAACAACTACCATTTTACTTGCTCCCCTGTGTCTGAATTTTCTTGTGCATCATCGCCTTAGTAGATGATGGCTAGCCTCCAAAGCACAGCCCCCAACACCTAGCCATTTAACCTCGGTAACACCTTAAAGTTACTGATCAGAAGCTTACCTGGCATGTGAAATCTTCTGTACTGCACCTGGAGCCAAACCAAGGCATGGTAACATTCAAAACTACCATGAACAACGTGCCAGACATGGAGTTTGGGCTTAGGTCGGCATGAGGTCATAGTTCACGCGGTGACCACGTTCGTCCAGGCGTGCTGGCATGCAGCCGATGCGCTCTACGACGCGCCCGAGCCTCTGTTGCTCGCGTGCTCGCTTCCCCCTTGCCTAAGCATGCCAGACCTCGCCACCATCATCATCTCAGCGCCATTTACTCCTCCCTGGCGCTCGCCGATGCCGGAGCTCGCCGCAGCGAGCACGGGCACGGCCCGGCCAACCCAACAGTGTGGTGCGCACTATGGTCGTCGCCATCTCCTCATTCATGTGATCGTCCCTGCTCGCCCACAGTTCCCGCGTGAGCTGCATCGCCTTCTCCCCCTCTCACTAACGCCGCTCGTCGTCGGGCGCCGTGGACAGGTGTCCACCGGCGGAGCTCGAACCCCCCTCTCTGCTCGCCTATAAATGGAGCCGCCCCCGGCCTCTTCGAGCACCATCCACCTCTCCCACACACCCCACAAACGCGTAGGAAGCCGTAGCCCGGCCGGGCAGGCCGCGGGCCGCCGCCCTCGGGCTTGAGCTCGCCGGCGATCCCCTCTGGTCGCCGCAGTAGCTCCATCGCCTCCCAGGCCAGGGCGATCCTTCCAGGGCCTCCGCCTCTCTCCGGAGAAGGCATCCCATCCCCTGGAGCCCCTGGACATGCATCTGCTCGCCTTCTTCTTCATCTCCGGTGACCCCCGCCCTCTGCCTCCGTTTGCGAGGAAGATTCCGATGTCGTCCGACCGCCCCTAGCTACGCTACGGGTACAGGCAGGTGCGCCTCAACCCCCTCTCTCGATCCCTCCCTCTGGTTTTGGCCAAGGAGCCCTCGTCACCGGCGAGAGCTCGGGTGAAGCTGCGACTGAGGGAGTCCTGGATTAGGGGGTGTTCAGGTAGCCGGACTATACCTTCAGCCGGACTCCTGGACTATGAAGATACAAGATTGAAGACTTCGTCCCGTGTCCAGATGGGACTTTCCTTGGCGTGGAAGGCAAGCTTGGCGATGCGGATATTCAAGATCTCCTACCATTGTAACCGACTTTGTGTAACCCTAACCCTATCTGGTGTCTATATAAACCGGAGGGTTGTAGTCCGTAGGGGATCAACTCCATACACAATCATACCATAGGCTAGCTTCTAGGGTTTAGCCTCCTTGATCTCATGGTAGATCTACTCTTGTACTACCCATATCTTCAATATTAAACAAGCAGGAGTAGGGTTTTACCTCCATCGAGAGGGCCCGAACCTGGGTAAAACAAAGTGTCCCCTGTCTCCTGTTACCATCCGGCCTAGACGCACAGTTCGGGACCCCCTACCCGAGATCCGCCGGTTTTGACACCGACATTGGTGGTTTCATTGAGAGTTCCTCTGTGCCGTCACAGTCAGGAAGGATGCCTTCTCCCGTCTTCAAATACGGCGTCGTTGCTAAGGGAGCCTTGGCTGTCGGCGAAACCCTCCAGCTAGGTGGTTTCCTCATGACCGCCTGTTCGGCTGTTGCGCCGACGGTGACCTCTCGGGTCATCAAAAGCAACCTACACGTCAGCTTGGAGCTTGTCAAGCAGCTAGATCCAATGGAGCTCTCTTCCGTAAACGGGCTCTTGGATCGCATCGCCGCCCTGGGGGTCGCTACGGATTATGACCAGGTTGGGATTAAACCCGATCTAAGAGAAATTAACTCTCCCCAAGTCACCCACCACGTTGCCATGGTAGAGGTGCAGTGCGGCGACCCTTCATCTATTTGAAGGACCAGCTATAATTGTGTTATCCGGAAATCGTAATACATGTGTGAATACATAGACCACAACACGTCCCTAGTGAGCCTCTAGTTGACTAGCTCGTTGATCAAAAGATAGTCATGGTTTCCTGACTATGGACATTAGATGTCATTGATAACGGGATCACATCATTAGGACAATGATGTGATGTACAAGACCCAAGCCTAAGCATAGCTTAAAGATCGTGTAGTTCATTTGCTAGAGCTTTTCTGAATGTCAAGTATCATTTCCTTAGACCATGAGATTGTGCAACTCCTGGATACCGTAGGAGTGCCTTGGGTGTGCCAAACATCACAACGTAACTGGGTGACTATAAAGGTGCACTACGGGTATCTCCGAAAGTGTCTGTTGGGTTGGCATGAATTGAGACTGGGATTTGTCACTCCGTATGACGGAGAGGTTCTCTTGGGCCCACTCGGTAATGCATCATCATAATGAGCTCAAGGTGACCAAGTTGTTGATCACGGGATCATGCATTACGGTACGAGTAAAGTGACTTGCCGGTAACGAGATTGAACGAGGTATTGGGATACCGACGATCGAGTCTCGGGCAAGTAACGTACCGCTTGACAAAGGGAATTGTATACGGGATTGATTGAATCCTCGACATCGTGGTTCATCCAATGAGATCATCGAGGAGTATGTGGGAGCCAACAAGGGTATCTAGATCCCGTTGTTGGTTATTGACCGGAGAGTCGTCTCGGTCATGTCTGCGTGTCTCCCGAACTCGTAGGGTCTACACACTTAAGGTTCGGTGACGCTAGGGTTGTTGAGATATTAGTATGCGGTAACCCGAAAGTTGTTCGGAGTCCCGGATGAGATCCCGGACGTCACGAGGAGTTCCGGAATGGTCCGGAGGTGAAGATTTATATATAGGAAGTCAAGTTTCGGCCATCGGGAAAGTTTCGGGGGAAATCGGTATTGTACCGGGACCACCGGAAGGGTCCTAGGGGTCCACCGGGTGGGGCCACCTATCCCGGAGGGCCCCATGGGCTGAAGTGGGAGGGGAACCAGCCCCTAGTGGGCTGGTGTGCCCCCCATGGGCCTCCCCCTACGCCTCACTTGGCTTGGGGGGCACTCCACCCCCCTTTGCCGCCGCCCCCCTTGGAGATTGCATCTCCTAGGGCCAGCGCCCCCCTGGGGTCCTATATATAGTGGGGGGAGGGAGGGAAGCCGACCCTAGCCCCTGGCGCCTCCCTCTCCCTCCCGTGACACCTCTCCCTCTCGCTAAGCTTGGCGAAGCCCTGCCGAGATCACCGTTGCTTCCACCACCATGCCGTCGTGCTGCTGGATCTCCATAAACCTCTCCTTCCCCCTTGCTGGATCAAGTTGGAGTCTTCCCAACCGTACGTGTGTTGAACGCGGAGGTGCCGCCCGTTCAGCGCTAGGTCATCGGTGATTTGGATCACGACGAGTATGACACCATCAACCCCGTTCTCTTGAACGCTTCCGCTCGCGATCTACAAGGGTATGTAGATGCACTCCCCTCTCCCTCGTTGCTAGATGACTCCATAGATTGATCTTGGTGATGCGTAGAACATTTTAAAATTCTGCTACGTTCCCCAACAGGATTCCCCTCCTCTTTCCTATTCCTAGTAGGAGAAGGAGTGAAGGAGAAGGAGCGGAGAAGGAAAGGGCCCCCCCAACCCTAACCCAATTCGGATTGGGCTTGGGGGCGTGTGCCACTCCTTGGCCGGCCTCCCCTCTTCCACCACTAGGCCCATGAGGCCCAATAACTTCCCGGGGGGTCCTGTAACCCTCGGTACTCTGAAACTCATCTGAAACGACCCGAACCATTCTGGTGTCCGAATGTAACCTTCCAATATATGAATCTTTATGTCTCGACCATTTCGAGACTCCCCATCATGTCCGTGATCTCATCCGGGACTCCGAACGACCTTCGGTCATCAAATCACATAACTCATAATATAAATCATCATCGAACGTTAAGCGTGCGGACCCTACGGGTTCGAGAACTATGTAGACATGACCGAGACACATCTCTGGTCAATAACCAACAACGGAAACTAGATGCTCATATTGGTTCCTACATATTCTACGAAGAACTTTATCGGTCAAACCTCATAACAACATATGTTGTTCCCTTTGTCATCAGTATGTTACTGGCCCGAGATTCGATCGTCGGTATTATAATACCTAGTTCAATCTTGTCACCGGCAAGTCTCTTTACTCGTTCTGTAATGCATCATCACGTGGCTAACTCATTAGACACATTGCTTGCAAGGCTCATAGTGATGTGCATTATCGAGAGGGCCCAGAGATACCTCTCCGATACACGGAGTGACAAATCCTAATCTTGATCTATGCCAACTCAACAAACACCATCGGAGACACCTGTAGATCATCTTTATAATCACACAGTTATGTTGTGATGTTTGATAGCACACAAGGTGTTCCTCCACCGTATTCGGGAGTTGCATAATCTCATAGTCTGAGGAACATGTATAAGTCATGAAGAAAGCAATAGCAGAAAAAACTAAACGATCAATATGCTAAGCTAACGGATGGGTCTTGTCCATCAAAACATTATCTAATGATGTGATCCCGTTCATCAAATGACAACACATGTATATGGCTAGGAAACTCAACCATCTTTGATTAATGAGCTAGTCAAGTAGAGGCATACTAGGGACACTCTGTTTGTCTATATATTCACACATGTACTAAGTTTTCGGTTAATACAATTCTAGCATGAATAATAAACATTTATCATGATATAAGGAAATATAAATAACAACTTTATTATTGCCTCTAGGGCATATTTCCTTCAGTGACAAGCCTAACACCCATCCAGGCCTTATACTGAGCCGTCTTGCCACTCCCTTCTTTTTAGTGCCCCGTCAAAATAATGAGTGGTGGATTTATTTTGAATTTTAATTTTTTACAGAAGCGGGCTTTTGATATGATTCTTTTATCACAAGATTAGTACACAAATTGCCCAGGTTATCGTAATTTTTCAGAATTTTTGTAGTTATAGAAGTATTTGGGAGTTACAGATTACTAAAGACTGTTTTGTTTTTGACAGATTCTATTTTCTATGTGGTGTTTGCTTATTTTGATGAATCTATGGGTAGTATTTGGGGCTATGAACCATGGAAAAGTCGGAATACAGTAGATATTACACCAATATAAATAGAGAATGAGTTCACAACAGTACCAAAAGTGGTAATTTGTTTTTTTATACTAACAGAGCTTATGAGATTTTCTGTTGATTTTTGTGTTGTGAAGTTTTCAAGTTTTGGGTAAGGATTTGATGGACTATGGAATAAGGAGTGGAAAGAGCCTAAGCTTGGGGATGCACAAGGAACCCCAAGGTAATATTCAAGGACACCTAAGAGCCTAAGCTTGGGGATGCCCTGGAAGGCATCCCCTCTTTCATCTTCGTCTATCAGTAACTTTACTTGAAGCAATATTTTCATTCACCACATGATATGTGCTTTTCTTGGAGAGTCTTGTATGATATGATTCTTTAATTTTTAGTTTGCCACAATCATCCTTGCTGTACACACCTTTTTAGAGAGACACGCATGAATCATGATTTATTAGAATACTCTATGTGCTTCACTTATATCTTTTGAGCTAGGCAATTTTGCTCTAGTGCTTCACTTATATCTTTTTAGAGCACGGCGGTGGCTTCATTTCGTAGAAATTATTAAACTCTGATGCTTCACTTATATTATTGAGAGTCTTTTTAAACATCATGGTAATATGCTTTGGTTATTGTAACATCCCAAATTTCCAATTTGGAATGTTATGCATTAGATCATCATTGCATATCATATTCCTTTGCATTTTGGCTTGATCCTAGAAATTCTACGCAACTCAAGGACCCATAGAGAGAGTTGGGGATTTCGTTATTTTCATATTTGAGTTTTCTCAAATTTTGAAAAGAGGATCATTTGATTTTAATTATTTTCTCTTCAAATATTTCTTTTATAAAAATAAAAAGAGAGGGGATAAAATTACTTCCCCAAAATAAAGAAATATTGGAGATTCAATGTTAAAATCAAATAAGATTTTTATTCGGAGTTTTTATCGCTATTTTATTTGAATTGGGAAAAATATGCGTTTTTTAAAAGTGGACTAGAGGCCCAAATAAATGTTCACCTTGTCCGTTAGATTTTTAGAGGATGGCAAAAAATTATTTCAGGATTTTTCGAGTCCGTTTAGTATTTCTTTTCTTTGTTTATCCGAGTGGAATTATTAAAAAAAATTGAAAAAAAGTAAACCGACCTAACCGGGCCGTGTCCGACCTGGACACTAGCCCGGCCGGCCTTTAAAGCCGCGAGGCCCGAGCGCCCGAGCCACCCGAAACCCTAGCGCCAGCCCCGCCCCGGAGCCGTCGCCGCCGCCGCTGCTGCCCGCCGCCGAGCCGCGCCGCGCCGCCCCGCCGCCGCCCACCGGAGTTGCCGCCCCGCTGCCGTCATCACAAACACCGAGGTAGCCGCCGTTTTTTTTAAAGCCAATCGGTTTTATTTAGAAAACCTAGATTCTTTTTTTAGATCGGTTCGGTTTTTCCGTCGATTTATTTATTTAGCGAATGCCCGTTTGTACGTTCGCTTTAACGAACGGTTTTCATCCATTAACCGCAGACAACCAACGTTCCTTCGTTAGCCTGTTCGTTAGTTTTCTTTTTTCCAGGGTTTTTCCACGATTATTTTCGATCGTGATTTCTGCCCTAATCTTCGTTCTAGTATAACTTTTCGCTCGTTAGTCGGAATCAGGCGATTCAAGCGCCTAGATCTTCGTCTCGAGGCCCTCTTTCTGTTTAGCTAACTTGAAAAAGTTTTTGCTACTGTAAAATTTGACTTTAGTTCAGATTAGTAAAGGATCTTGTTTCTTTTGCAGTTTGAGTTTCGTTGCTTCGTTTGATTTGATTCTTTTTGCAAACCAGAGTTCTTAACTTGAACTTTCTAGTTAGATCTCTTATTTGAGTTTTACCCGTGCTTATAGTTGGGTGCTTATTGTATGCTTATTTGTTTGCGATAGAGTACCCGGAGTGCGAAGCATGCTACTACGAGTCTCTAGGTTTCACGGAACATCAGCAAGGCAAGTAACACTTTGATCATACCTCTTTACTACCCAGTTTTATTGCATTAGATCAATCCCCAAACAATTGCATGATTAGGATCTGATTAAATTGTGGGTTTTGGGAAGTAGTTGAGGTAGTACCTATTCACCTGTTTATTTTCAAACCCTGAGAGTTACTTCTACGTTGCTTATATTGCTATGTTATGCTTGTAGACGTGGATTGGATTTGAGAGTATTCATGAAAGATGTGAGTTTGTTAATTAATGGTTCAACTTAAGGTGGAAACTTGAATACACATTTCGGTGGATTGCTTGTGGGCAGCTGAAGAACCCAGTGTTGTCCTAGGATATCCCGGAGGACCCGTGTGATCATCCAACGGCCCGCCACCCAGGCTCAAAGGGATCATAAGATTATTCATGCTAGAAACTTCCGCGTGCAGCCATAAGATATTATGGGCTCTAGCATAGTTGAGTAACTTGCGTGAAGCTCTTGAAGAGGTAGACTAGCAGATGTAGTGGGTTGTAGGTGGTATAGTCTACCCAGAGTAGAGAGTTAATGCTTCAGACAGACTGTTTCTCAAATCTCTGACCATGGATGTATTCGAGTCTTGTGGGGAAAAGTGCACAAACCTCTGCAGAGTGTATAAACTAATCATGGTTAGCCGTGTCCCCGGTTATGGACATCTTGAGTATCTGGTTCTTGGATTATCATGATTGATCTTATCACTCTTAATATAATTTGATTGGGTTTAATGATGATGTTTAATTGGGATTGAGTTGGAGGAACCTTCTCAATGTTTAACAACTACCATGATAGTTAAATAAATTTATTCCTTTGTCGTAGGAAAAAATTGGCTTTTTGCAAAAACTTATTAACCATACAGCCTCCACCAGCCATATGTGCATGTAGTGATAGCAATTATTCTGTTCATTATTCTCATGTGTTACTTTGCCAGCATATTCCATGTGCTGATTCATTTCGAGCTGCAACTTTCATGTTGCAGACTTTTCAGACGATGAGTAAGGCGCCATAGGTCGTTGTCTTTCACTCAGTGATGTCATTGGAGTTGATGGACTCACTTTATCTTCCAAGCCTTCCGTCGTTATCGATTTAGATGGCCTTAAGCCATATTTATTGTTTTATGTTCTCTTTTGAGACATTTGATGTAATAAGTGTGTGATTGCTACTCTCTTATAAATCCTCAAGTACTGTGCGTGTCAGCGTTACCGGTCCAGGGATGACACTGATGCACAGAGATCAGACTGTTTGAGGTCTGGTCGCTACAAGATGGTATTAGAGCACACGCTAACTGTAGGACACGACCACTAAGCTAAAACACTAGATCACTACTCTCTTCTCATTTCTAACTCCTCTCCCTTTTTCTACTCTTTAGGATGGCGGACACCAGGAACAAGTTTGCACAACCGGATGAAGACACACCCTTTGGAAGACACTTTAAGGAAGTCACTAAGCACCTGAACATCGGAATACCAAGCTTCACCGGGCCCTACAACGCCACTTTACCAGAAGAGGAGCGTTGGATGATCCAAGTTCAAGTTCCAGGAAGGACGTTCAAGCCAGTCACTGAGCCCATAGAGTTTTCCTTTGATGCACCCACCTGGAGCCTAGGCAAGAGCATGGCAGCCCACATCACCATGGGATGCATTGGAGAAGTTTACCACAAGGATCTCAAGGATACTATCTACCAGATTTGTGGGTGCCGAGATGATCAATGGGAGATGATCAGCACCAGGAAGGATAGATCTATTGCATCTTTCATCCAAGAGTTAAACCAGCACATTCGTCGCCAGGAGAACCAGATGTGCGCAGGCATGATAGATCTGAAGAAGGAAAAATGACCAGGATCACTGAGCTTTAAGAGGAACTCAAGGCTACACGCAACGATTACGAGGAGGAAATCACCGTGCTAGTGGAGAAGAATGATGATCTGACAAGGAAGCTAGGAGTATTCATGGGAGACCCCGCGCCAGGAGGAGAAGGTGATGATTCCACTTGCCTGGAGAACTACATCATCATCGACGACACCGACTCGGACCCTGACGATAGAGATGATGATTTTGTTGATGAAGCTGGAGCAGATATTATGGAGTCTTCCATCAATCAATATTTCTAGTCGACCACCATATCTGTTGGGGATCGTTGCAGAAATTAAAAAATTTCTACGCATCACCAAGATCAATCTATGGAGTTTACTAGATGGGAGTGCATCTTCATACCTTTGAAGATCACGATGTGGAAGCGTTGCAAGAACGCGGTCGGTGGAGTCGTACACGAAGCGATTCAGATCGCGGCCTATTCCGATCTAAGCGCCGAACAACGGCGCCTCCGTGTTCAACACACGTGCAGCCCGATGACGTCTCCCGCGCCTTGATCCAGCAAGGAGAGAGGGAGAGTGTCGGTGTCAAAACCGGCGGATATCGGGTAGGGGGTCCCGAACTGTGCGTCTAGGCCGGATGGTAACAGGAGGCAGGGGACACGATGTTTTACCCAGGTTTGGGCCCTCTTGATGGAGGTAAAACCCTACGTCCTGCTTGATTAATATTGATGATATGGGTAGTACAAGAGTAGATCTACCACGAGATCAGAGAGGCTAAACCCTAGAAGCTAGCCTATGGTTTGATTGTATGTTGTGATTGTTGTCCTACGGACTAAAACCCTTCGGTTTATATAGACACCGGAGAGGGTTAGGGTTACACAAGGTCGGTTACAAAGGAGAGATATCCATATTCGTATTGCCTAGCTTGCCTTCCACGCCAAGTAGAGTCCCATCCGGACACGAGACGAAATCTTCAATCTTGTACCTTCATAGTCTAACAGTCCGGCCAATGGATATAGTCTGGCTGTCCAGAGACCCCCTAATCCAGGACTCCCTAAGTAGCCCCCGAATCATGCATCAATGACGATGAGTCTGGCGCGCAGTATTGTCTTCGGCATTGCAAGGCGGGTTCCTCTCCAAATTCTGTGTACCTGTCCAAATAGTGTCCGGTTTCTTGTGAATGTTGCACTCCTTGGCTTCCACGCCCAATAATGGCCACTTTCCACGTGTCGAGCGAATATGAAGAGCCAGGGTGGTTTCACATTTACCCCCTAGCTGTGTGAATGAGCCGCCTATTAAAAATACGAGGATTCAGATCCAAATCACACCATCCTCCCTTGGCGAGCCTTCATCGGAGCGCACCCGACAGAGATCCATTCCATCATGGCCGGTCGACGCAGCTCCTCCTCTCGCTCCCCTAGCTCCAAGCCTGGAGATTGGGAGAGATGTTCTGTCCCGCACGGCAAATTAGTAATGCTTCAGACCAAGGGATTTCTTCCCCCAGCGTACCTGGTCCCGGTTCGAGCCGGGCTCGCCACCTATAACGGCGGAGAGCCTTTCCCAATCCCTCCAAGGGAGAGCGGGTATGCATTGTCCCTTATTTGGTAAGAGGGCTCAGATTCCCAATTCATCCGTTTCTCCGGGGGCTCCTGGAGTTCTATGGCCTCCAGTTGCACAACCTTACGCATGCCTCCATGCTGCATATCGCGGGATTCGTAGCCCTTTGCGAGTTGTTTTTGGGCTGTGAGGCTCATTTCGCTCTGTGGAAGAAGTTGTTCTGCCTTGTGCCCCGTTCTCAGAAGGGGTCAATATATCAAGTGGGCGGAGCTAAAGTGTGGCGTATTGTCGGGACCGAATACCTGTCCGGAACCCCAAAGAAGACGTCCGAAGACTGGCCTTCAGAATGGTTTTATATAGAAGATGTCCCCCTCCCGGATCCTATTCGGATCGGCCTTCCTAAGTTCGACAACGCCCCTTTGAAGAAGCACCGGAGCTGGCGTCCATGGAGCTTCCTGGAGGAAGATGACAGGGACGTTCTTTACCTGATGAGCCGGATAAGTTTTTTAGCTCGATCCGGATTGACCATGATCGAGGTCATGGCCATATGTATCATGCGGGGGGTGCAGCCGCTTCAGTATAGAGGCCACCCCATGTGGGATTTCAACGGGGAGGATGACGCCACCCGCTACGGCCGTAAAGGGCCGAGATCGGTTGCCGGTCTAATAAAGATCTTATCCACTTTGTAAAAGGGAGAGGGGGAGGAATTCCTTCGTGTCAACCCACGGGGCAGATTTTCTATGTACAATCCTCCGAGCTGGGTAAGCGGAGACTTTTTATCGCCCATCCGTTTCATATTTCCATAGTTAAGTATTCAGTCTAGCGATTTCCACGCAGGAACTGCGCCAGGCTGTAAGGGAGATAAACAACCCCCTCCACAACCCGAGGACCCTGGACGGTCCCTTGACCCAGCCCCCTAGGAGGATCTGGGTATATCTGTGGAGCTGATCGATGGGATGTTTTACCAATTGAGCAATGATAATGCTTTGGTGGCCATTACGGCTGATTACCCTGCGCTAGTTCCAGCCTCACAGGTGACTGAGACCGAAGTCCCAGCACTTCAAAAAGGGATCTGTCCTTGCGTGTTTTTGATCACCGTATAACAGCCGTGTTTTGCAGGGGAGGTCCTCAAGGCAGAAGGTTGAGCCCGTGGCGACTGGCCAACAAGGGGCCGCGAGGCCAGGCAGGCTGAAAAGACCCGCAGTCCGGATTGAGACACCGGCGCAGCGGTACGACGCGTCGTCTTTATTGCAAGACATTATTCTCAGAGGCATATTAACGCCCATGCCTTCTTTTCAGGAAAAAGAGTGCTCGCCGGACTATACCCGGAGAGGCTACCAATCGCGCCTCCACAAGCCGGATTCGGAGGCGGGAACGAGTATGAGGCATGCACCGGGTGCTCCTCCGATAGAGGATGCGGATAAACTATCCGCCACCAATTCCAAGGTGGAAAGTGCCATGAACCACAGGCGTCGCCGGACTGTTCTTCGTGATGCTTGTTTCTCCCAAGAGGCATTGGATGCCTTCAACTCGGGAGACGCGCACCTCCGTGCCGCTCAAAATGGTCTAGCCAGAGCCACGGAGCAGTATGTAAAAGACATATGGGTGAGAAAATTTGGTGATTATATATATCAGTAGCCCCTGAGACTTGAAACAGTTAGGATAACTGATTTAAGGATCATTTGTTATGCAGGTTCTTACAGAAAAGAATACTCAACTGTCCCAGGAGTTAAAAGAGTGCAAAGCCCAACTTCAGGCCGCACTGGCCGCAGTAGGGGAGCCCAAAGAAACCCCCTCTGGTAACATATCCTTCGAATGATAAGTATCATATAGAATGCGGCGTATATGCAGATCTGACGATAAAATTGCAGATGACGCTGGATTAAATCCGGATAAGCAACAGCTCCTACGCCAGCTGAAGGCCGGTGAGAGCGTGCTTACGAGGGTGAGGCAGGAGAAAAATGATCTCCTAGATGCCAACACCAAGTTGGGCGTGGAACTACAAGATGTTCGTGCCCAACTGTCGGACTCTGTTAAGGAAAATCGGCGGCTTCGACGTGGCATATTTAGTAAGTGCTTGAACGAACTTTGAACAGGAGTTCGGTGAGGAAGCTGGCTGACAGAGTTATGTCTGTAGGTATGCTAACAGGTCTTCCTGCCGACGAAATGCCCGTTTCAACAGGTGACCTTCTTCCCGAGCTCTCAAAGCTGCACGAACGAGTTCGGCAGGTGATGCAAGGCGTCGCCCAGGCCTTGTGGCCATCCGTCTCCATACCCGAAGGCCTTGGGGAGCTTGTAGAAAAGCTAAAGGGAGCGTGGCGGCACTTCCGATTATGGAAGATATCGACCTGCCGTCAGGGCGCCAGGGAAGCATGGGCAATGGTGAAGACACGGTACACAAAGGCTGACCCGAACCATATGGCTGAAGTTGGACATGTGGGGCCCGATGGGAAGGAGATCCCTGTGAGCTTAGTGTACGGCCAAGTAGAATTGGCCGCAAAGTATTCCCAACAGGACTGTAGACTAGACAGCCTATTGGATGGTATTGAAGAGGAATTCAACCAGTCAAATTGACTATGTAATTTTAAAGTGACATGTATAATGGCTTCTAGCCGGATTGTAGATCGTTTGTCGTGGCGGACCTTTTCGCTTCGACCTTGGGACCTGACGGTCCGGAGTGTATCCGAATACCCTCTCGGTTATGTTAGAACCGGGGCATGCGTGGAGACCAGGCGTAGGGGTCATTAGTGATTTATCAGACAAGTGCCCAACTAGTTATGTTATATTACATGGGTAGTAAGAAACATCTTCCAGGAAGAATAGTTCCGTTAAGGGTTCCTTTCCCTGGGTAAGCATGCCCTAAAGTGCATGTCCGGGCTACGACAAGAAGTGCAGAAAAAGCATCTAGGGGCAGACATGGATAATAAATAAAAGTCATCTTTCATTCACCAACCGAATATTCCCTTAAGAACGCTAGCTTTCGGCTTCACCCAGTCTGAGGTACACGTCCGGCTAACCCGGCGGTAACAATCTCAGAGGTGCTCCCCTTATGCCCTAGCCGAATTAACGGGAACGTAGGGCATAAATACAAGAGCCGGGCAACCCAGCTTGGCCAAAACTTAAGTCATATCGATGCATATAATGGTGAAAAAAGGTGCATGCGGAAGTATAACACATGTGTTGGGCGTGAGGCCCAGGTAAATAATTTAAGCTTCTGTGAAAGAAGCCCCCGGGTATGAAGAGTACGGCTAGCGCATCTGTAATGTATGAGTGAGGCACAAGGTGACCCTTGAAAGCCTAGAGAAATAAAAGAAAGAAAGGGAAACAAGACAGATGATGCATATGCAGAAAATGGACAAAGGGAGGGGACTAACATAAAGTCCGGTGCTAGGCGTAGAATCTTCGAAGCCTGGCTGCGTTCCATGGGTTCGGCTCGAGTCGACTAGTCGATGCATCCCGCAGTCGGTACGCTCCACCGGTCAGAACTTGGTCGATAATGAAGGGACCTTCCCATTTGGGCTCGAGCTTGTTCTTTTTCTTATCCGGCTACCGTAGAACTAGTTCGCCAATGTTATAAGTGTTGGCCCGTACTTCTCTGCTTTGGTATTTGCGAGCCTGTTGCTGGTAAAATGCGGAACAGGCTTTGGCTACGTCGCGCTCTTCCTCCAAGGTGTCCAGACTATCCTGCCGATCGAGCTCGGCTTCTCTTTCTTCGTACATGCGCACTCGAGGTGAGTCATGAATTATGTCACAGGGCAGGACTGCCTCTGCGCCGTACACCATAAAAAACGGTGTATATCCGGTACTACGATTCAGCGTGGTTTGCAGCCCCCAGAGTACGGAGTTGAGCTCCTTTACCCAGTGTGTGTCAGACTCCATTAAGGAGCGCACTAATCTGGGTTTAATGCTGCTCATTATAAGACCATTTGCTCGTTCGACTTGACCGTTGGTTTGTGGGTGATAGACTGAAGCATAATCGAGCTTGATGCCCATTTTGCTGCACCAGAATTTTACCTCGTCGGCCGTGAAGTTCGTGTCGTTATCAGTGATGATGTTGTGGGGGACGCCGTAATGGTGTACAACCCCGGATATGAAATCTATCACCGGTCCGGATTCGGTTGTTTTAACCGGTTTAGCCTCTATCCATTTGGTGAATTTATCCACCATGACCAATAAGTATTTTTTTTCTTGTGGGTTCCCCCTTTAAGGGGACCAACCATGTCAAGCCCCCAGACCGCGAAGGGCCATGTAATGGGGATTATTTGGAGGGCAGTGGGTGGCATGTGTCTTTGATTTGCAAAGAGCTGGCAACCGGCGCAACGTTGGACCAAGTCCCGTGCATCTGCCCGGGCCGTTGGCCAATAGAATCCTGTACGGAAGGCCTTGCTTACAAGAGCCCGAGCTGCAGCGTGATGACCGCCGAGTCCGGCGTGAATTTCTGCAAAAAGGTTCCGCTCTTCCTCTTCGGAGATGCACCTTTGAAGGACTCCGGTAGTGCTTTTTTTGTACAATTCTCCCTCATGGACCCTGTAGACCTTGGATCGCCGCACTATGCAACGTGCCTCATTTTGGTCCTCTGGAAGTTCCTATCTAGTTAGGTAGGCCAGGAATGGTTTTGTCCATGGGGCAATAATGGCCATTATTTCGTGGGCTGAATGTGTTATTTCGGTGGTGTAGCCTCCGATTGTGTCAGAGAGTTCGGTATCGGGTATTTTGGCAGGTCCAGACTGTTGTTACTGGTGTCCCCTTCCCATGCTATGTATGGCTTGAAGAGCCTTTCCAGAAATATGTTGGGAGGGACTGCGTCGCGTTTTGCACCGATGCGGGTGAGGATATCCGCCGCCCGATTGTTTTCCCGAGCCACATGGTGAAATTCGAGCCCCTCAAACTGAGCTGGCATTTTTAGGACGGCATTGCGATAAGCTGCCATTTTCGGATCCTTGGCATCAAAGTCTCCATTTATTTGGGATATCGCGAGGTTCGAATCCCCGCGGACCTCTAGGCGTTGAATGCCCATGGATACTGCCATCCGGAGACCATGTAGAAGGGCCTCATATTCGGCTGCGTTGTTGGAGTCCATATACATTATCTGTAGTATGTATTGAATGGTATCTTCTGTTGGGGACGTCAAAACGACGCCAGCCCCCAGACCAGCCAACATTTGGAGCCGTCGAAGTGCATGATCGAGTTTGAATATGTGCCATACTCTTTAGGGAGTTCGGCTTCCGTCCATTCGGCGATGAAGTCCGCCAAAACTTGTGACTTAATAGCTCGCCGTGGTTTGTAAGTTATGTCGAACAGGAGGAGCTCAATAGCCCATTTGGCAATCCGGCCCGTCACGTCACGGTTGTTTATAATATCGTTAAGTGGTACTTCCGAGGCTACCGTTATCGAACACTCTTGAAAGTAGTGTCGCAGCTTCCGGGATGCCATAAATACCGTGTACGCTATCTTTTCATAATGCGGGTACCGTGATTTGCATGGAGTAAGGACAGTGGACACATAGTAAACCGGCTTTTGAAGGGGGAATTTGTGTCCGTCCACTTCTCGCTCGACGACGAGCACTATGCTTACTACTTGATGAGTTGCCGCAATGTATAATAGCATTGGTTCACCAATGTTTGGCGCGGCCAGGACTGGGTTTGTTGCCAATATGGCTTTTATTTCGTTGAGTCCGGCCGTGGCGGTATTCGTCCACTCGAAGTGTTCGGTGCGCCGGAGGAGGCGATAAAGGGGTAATGCCTTTTCTCCCAAGCGAGAGATAAAGCGGCTTAGAGCCGCCACGCATCCAGTCAATTTTTGTATTTGTTTGAGGTCTGTTGGGGTAGCCAACTGTGACAACGCTCGGATTTTGGCCGGATTAGCTTCAATACCTCTACTGGAGACAATGAATCCCAGGAGCTTTCCAGCTGGTACGCCGAAAACGCATTTTTCCGGATTGAGCTTGATGTCATATGTTCAGAGGTTGTCGAATGTGAGCCTCAAGTCGTCTACTAGAGTTTCGACATGCTTGATTTTGATGACCACGTCATCTACATATGCCTCCACTATTTTGCTGATCTGGTTTGCCAGACATGTCTGAATCATGTGCTGATATGTTGTGCCGGCATTTTTGAGCCCGAAGGGCATTGTGTTGAAGCAGAATGGGCTGTATGGTGTGATGAATGCCGTTGCGGCTTGGTCTGTCTCTGCCATTTTAATTTGATGGTAGCCGAAGTATGCGTCGAGGAAACACAATGAATCGTGTCCTGCGGTAGCATCGATGATTTGATCGATGCGGGGGAGGGGGAAGGGATCCTTTGGGCAGGCCTTGTTAAGGTCCTTAAAATCGATGCACAAGCGCCAGGATTTGTCCTTCTTTGGTACCATCACCAGGTTTGCTAGCCAGTCCAGATGTTTTATGTCTCTGATGAATCCGGCCTCCAATAGCTTGGCTAGTTCCTCTCCCATGGCTTGTCTCTTAGGTTCGGAGAAATGTCGAAGAGCCTGCTTGACTGGTTTGAATCCTTTTAGGATATTTAGGTTGTGCTCAGCCAGCCTGCGTGGGATTCCTGGCATGTCTGAAGGGTGCCAGGCAAAAATGTCCCAGTTCTCGCATAGGAACTCTCGTAGTGCGGCATCGACATCAGGGTTTAATTGTGCCCCAATGGAAGCTGTTTTCGTAGGGTCCATTGGATGGACTTGGAATTTGACTATTCCGTCCGCCGGTTTAAAGGAGGTGGACTTGGATCTTTTATTGAGTATCACGCCATCCCTGTTCACCATGGAGCGCAGCGCAGTTAGTTCCTCGGCCGCTAGGGCTTTGGATAGTGCCTCGAGGGCCAGTGCAGCTGTCTTATTTTCGGCGCGCAGTGCTATGTCCGGGTCACTAGCAAGAGTGATGATTCCGTTGGGCCCGGGCATTTTGAGCTTCATGTACCCGTAATGGGGTATGGCTTGGAAGATTGTAAATGCCTCCCGCCCTAATAGAGCGTGGTATCCGCTGCTGAACGGGGCCACTTGGAATGTAATTTCTTCGGACCTGTAATTATCCGGCGTGCCGAATACCATGTCTGGTGTGATTTTCCCAGCACAGCATGCTTCCCGACTGGGGATGATTCCTCTAAAGGTTGTGCTACTTTGCTCAATGTGGCTCCAGTCTATTTCCATCTTTTGAAGAGTTTCCTCATAGATGAGGTTTAATCCGCTGTCGCCGTCCATGAGTAGCTTGGTGAGTCGAAAGTCGTCCACGATTGGACTGAGGACCAGTGCGGCTGGTGCTCGGGCTGTTTGGAATTTAGGTTCGTCACTGGCATTGAAGGTAATAGCCGTGTCACTCCAAGGATTTATTTCTGCTATGTGGCAGATTTTGGCCATGCTGCGGAGTGTTCGCTTGCGTCTATTATTTGACGCGAAGGTCTCAAAGACCATTAACACCGTATTGTTGTCCACGGGATGGTGCTCTGTGGTATTTGGGAGGAGTAGATCCTCACCACTTTTGGCCATCTGCCGGAGTATCCAACATGCTCTAAGGCTGTGCGTTGGTATTACATCCGTTGTACTATGAATTTTGCAGGGTCCGTTGAGCCATCCCTCCAGTACGGTTCCTTGCCCCGTAGAGGGCTTTTGCTTTTTGGTAGTTAACCTAGGTGTATTGTGATAATGCACCCTTTTATTTCGGACTGGGTTTGTATTCAGGGCCGGATTATCCCAAATTTTTTTTTGGTTTTCTAGGCGCTTTCCATCGCACAGTACTTTCGTACTATGGACGCCAAGTCAGCAAAGCGTGTAATTTCGCGGCGACTTATGGCGTTGAGGATTCCCTTGTCCGTGCAATTATTGCAGAAGAATGAAATTGCGTCTTCCTCGCGGCAGTCCTTTATCCTGTTCATGACTAGGAGGAATCTGGCCCAGTAATGGTGTACTGTTTCTTCGGGCTCTTGCCTAATTTGGGATAGATCGCGTATGTTTGGGTGGGTGGGTGGAATTGAATCCGAATCCTCACCCAATCTGAGACTCAGGGGCCAAGGAGTTTCCGAACTCGGAAGTTTGGATTCTTGGATGTTTTCCAATAAATCTAGCCCGCTGCCTGATTCTAGGTTCAGGCCTTGAGTGACGTCCTCCCCTCCGCGGGTATCCGGCTTGGAGGGATCGGGAATCCGGACATAGCTAGTACTTAAGATAGATGAAGGGTTGCCGCATTGTTCCTCCACCACTGCAATGTGATGGGTGACCTGGGGAGAGTTGATCTCTCTCATATCAGGTTTAGGCCCAATTTGATCGTAGTCTGTAGCGACTCCCAGGGCGGCGATGCGATCCAAGAGCTCATTCAGGGAAGAGAGCTCCATTAGATCTATCTGCTCAGCGAGTTCCGAGATGACGTGAAGATTGCTTTCGATGACCTGAGAAGTCATCGTCGGCGCAGCGGCCGAACAGGCGGTCATAAGAAAACCACCTAGCCGGAGAGTTTGGCCGATAGCCAAAGCTCCCTCAGTAACAGTGTCGTCTTTAAAGACAGGATGAGGCATCCTTCCTGGTGGCGACGGCACAACGGAACTCTCAATGAAAGCACCAATGTCGGAGTCAAAACCGGCGGATCTCGGGTAGGGGGTCCCGAACTGTGCGTCTAGGCCGGATGGTAACAGGAGGCAGGGGACACGATGTTTTACCCAGGTTCGGGCCCTCTTGATGGAGGTAAAACCCTATGTCCTGCTTGATTAATATTGATGATATGGGTAGTGCAAGAGTAGATCTACCACGAGATCAGAGAGGCTAAACCCTAGAAGCTAGCCTATGGTATGATTGTATGTTGTGATTGATGTCCTACGGAATAAAACCCTTCAGTTTATATAGACACCGGAGAGGGTTAGGGTTACACAAGGTCGGTTACAAAGGAGAGATATCCATATTCGTATTGCCTAGCTTGCCTTCCACGCCAAGTAGAGTCCCATCTGGACACGAGACAAAATCTTCAATCTTGTACCTTCATAGTCTAATAGTTCGGCCAACGGATATAGTCCGGCTGTCCGGAGACCCCCTAATCCAGGACTCCCTCAGAGAGGTTGGGGAAGACTCCATCCAGCAGCAGCACGATGGCATGGTGGTGGTGGAGGAGCGTGGCACTCCAGCAGGGCTTCGCCAAGCACTGCGAGAGACGAGGAGGGAGAGGGGTAGGGCTACGCTAGGAGGAGGGGTGCGGTTGCCCTCCCACACACCCCCCTGTAACATCCCAAATTTTCAATTTGGAATGTTATACATTAGAGCATCATGCATATCATATTTTTATTTTGCATTTTGGTTGATCCTAGAAATTTTACGCAACTCAATGACCCACGAAGAGAGTTGGGGATTTCATTATTTTCATATTTGAGTTCTCTCAAATTTTGAGAATAGGATCATTTGATTTTATTTATTTTATCATCAACTATTTCTATTACAAAAATATGAGAGAGGGAATAAAATGACTTTCCCAAAATAAAGAAATATTGAGGATTTAATAATAAAATCAAATAAGATTTTATTTCGGAGTTTTCGGTGTTTTATTTGAATTTAGGAAAAAGTGCATTTTTCAAAATTGCATTTAGGGCCCAAATAAATGTTCACCTTGTGCGACTTGATTTTAGAAGCCCGTGAAAATTTATTTCGGAATTTTTGGAGTCCGTTTAGTATTTATTTTTATTTTTCTTCCGAGCGGAATAATAAAAAAACAACGAACCGACTTTGGGCCGTACCCGAGCAGGACAGCGCCCGGGGGCAGCCTTTAAATAGCGCCGCCCCGAGCCGCCCCAGCTCATTAGCCCCGCCTCGATCCGTGCGCGCTACCGCCGACGACGATCCCGCCGCCCGAGGTTCGTCGCGCCTCGATTTCCGGGCCGAAAAAAAATAAAAAAAAATCGGCGTTCGTCGTTTTTCTTTTTCTCGGATTAAATCCGTGATTTCTCTGATCGCGATTCCTGATCCGATTTTTGTTTTAGTTTAACTTTTCGCTCGTTTATCGGAATCAGGCGATTCAAGCGCCTAGGGATTCGCCTCGAAACCCTCTATCCGTTTAACCAACTTAAACAAGATTTTGCTACTGTAAAATTTGCCCTAGATCCAGATTACTAGAACGAAGTTGTTTCTTTCGCCGTTTGTTTTTCGTTGCTTCGTTCGATTTGATTCTTTTTGCCAACCGGAGTTCTTAAGTTGAACCTTCTGGTTAGATATCTTATTTGAGTTTTACCTGTGCATTAGATGAGTACTTATTGTATGCTTGTTTGTTTGTCTGCGATAGAATACCCGGAGTGCGCCGCCTGTTACCTTCGAATCGTCTAGGTTTCGCGGATCATCAGCAAGGCAAGTAACACTTTGATCATACCTTTCTACTACCCAGTTTTATTGCATTAGATCAATCCTCACACATTGCATGATTAGGATCTAATTAAATTGTGGGATGGGAAGTAGATGAGGTAGTACCTATTACCTGTTTATTATCAAACCTTTGGGAGTTACTTCTACGTTTGCTTATTATGCCATGCTATGCTAGTAGACGTGGATTGGGTGAGTGATATCCATGACAGATGTGAGATTGTTAATTAATGGTTTATCTAAGGTGGCAACTTAAACACACATCTGGGTGGATTGAGGCACCTGGGTATTCCAGGACTTGCCTGTTTTCTTTTGGACCGCCACCCAGGCTCAAAGGGATCATGAGACTATTCATACTAGAAACTTCCGTGTGCAGCCACAAGCTATTATGGGCTCTAGCATAGTTGACTAAGTCGTGCGAACTCTTACAGTGGTAGACTAGCAGATGTAGGGGATGTAGGTGGTACGGTCTACCCGATCGTAAGGTGCTAGCGCTTCTGAAAGACTATGTCTCGGTCATCCGTCTTCTCAAACACCATGTAGTGCGAGAAACCAAACGGAGGCGATCGAGTCTTGTGGGGAAAAGTGCGCAAACCTCTGCAGAGTGTAATAAACTAATCATGGTTAGCCGTGTCCCCGGTTATGGACATCTTGAGTATCTAGTACTTGGATTTTCATGTGAATCTCAACATGTTACTCTAAATTAATTTTGTTGGGTTATGTTTAATGATGATGCTTAATTGGGATTGAGAATGCTGTCAACCATTCTCAATGTTTAACAACCACCATGATAGTAAATTAAATTTTATTCCTTTGAAGTAGGGAAAAATTGGCTTTACGCAAAACTGTAACCATAGAGCTTTCCACCAGCCAAATATGCATATAGTATAGCTGTTTCATTCCATTACTCTCTATGTGTTACATTGCCAGCATATTCCATGTGCTGACCCGTTTCAAGCTGCAACGTTAATGTTGCAGACTTTTCAGACGATGATTAAGGAGTTTTTAGGTCGTGGTTCTATACTCAGTGATGCCGTTGGAGTTGATGGACTCACTTATCTTCCAAGCCTTCCGCTGTTATCGTTATTAGATGGCCTTAAGCCATACTTATTATAATAAGTTCTCTTTTGAGACACTCGATGTAATAAGTGTGTGATTGCTATTCTGCTATAAATCCTCCGAGTACTGTGTGGTGTCAGCATTACTGATTCAGGGATGACACCGGAGCACAGAGATCAGACTGTTTGAGGTCTGGTCGCTACAGAGATGGTATCAGAGCACACGCTGACTGTAGGACACGACCACTAAGCTAAAGACCTAGATCACTATTCACTCTCTTCTCTTCTGACCTCTCATCTTTTCTACTCTTTAGGATGGCGGATGCAAGGAACAAGTTCACACAACCGGATGAAGATACACCCTTTGGACGTCACTTGAAGGAAGTCACTAGATACCTGAACATAGGAGTACCAAGCTTCACAGGAACCTACAACGCCACTTTACCTGAAGAAGAGCGCTGGATGATTCAAGTTCAAGTTCCAGGAAGGACGTTCATGCCAGTCACTGAGCCCATAGAGTTTTCTTTTGATGCACCAACTTGGAGTCTAGGAAAGAGCATGGCAGCTCACATCGCCATGGGACGCATTGGAGAAGTCTACCGCAAGGATCTCAAGGATACTATCTACCAGATTTGTGGGCGCCAAGATGAGCACTGGGAGATGATCAGCACCAGGAAGGATAGATCAATTGCAGCTTTTATCCAGGAATTAAACCAGCACATTCGACGACAGGAGAACCAGACGTGCGCCGACATGATAGATCTGAAGAAGGCTAAGACTAGAATCAAGGAATTGGAGGAAGAACTCAAGGCTACACGTGAAGATTATGAAGAGGAAATTGAAGTATTGGTGGAGAAGAATGACAACCTGATCAAGAAGATTGGAATATTTATGGGAGGCCCTACGCCAGTAGATGAAGACGAAGAACCCAAGGAAATTAGCCTGGAAGACTACATCATCATCGACGGCACAGACTCGGAAGCAGATAGTAGCGATGATGACTATGTTGATGAAGCCGGAGCAGATATTATGGAGTCTGCAACCGAAGAATATTTCTAGTAGACCACCTCATCAGTAGTAGTAGTCCACCATGTAAATATAGTAGTCCGAGCACTTTTGCGATAGTTAGATCGATTGTATGCCCTTGTTTGATTGATTGAAGTGAATTGTTTGCTTTTGCCTCATGTGCATATGGGTAGTGTTTTCTCTTTAGACCCCCTCTATTCTTATATCTCATCTTTTCTAAACCCTCAGATGCCTCCGAGACGTGACCCCGGATTTGCCTTCCCACCGGAGCTCACCCAGTTGATCCAGTAGCAAAACACATTGATGCAGTTGCTAGTCCAGAATCAGAATCAGGGGAACAACAACAACAACCCACCACCACCACCACCTGTTGACCACTTAGCCCGTTTTCTTAGGCTGAATCCGCCGGTGTTTTCCAGTAGCACCGAGCCGATAGTAGCAGATGATTGGCTCCGCAAGACAGCTAGGGAGTTGACCAAAGCAGGATGCACAGATGCGGAGAAGGTGAAGTTTGCCGCACATCAGCTAGAAGGACCCGCAACATCATGGTGGGAGAATTTCACAGCCACTTTCCCAGTAGACACTGTCACATGGGACCAGTTTCAGCAGGCTTTTCGTACTGCACACGTTTTAGCAGGAGCTATGGCCATGAAGAAGCGTGAGTTTCGCAACTTGCGCCAAGGAGGAAGGACAATTGGCCAGTATGTGGAGGAATTTAGTAAGCTAGCATGTTATGCCCCAGATGACGTTGCTACGGATGCAGCTAAGCAGGAGAAGTTTCTGGAAGGACTGAATGATGAGTTGAGCATGCAGTTGATGGTAGCAACCTTCAACAACTACCAGGAGTTGGTAGATCGTGCTCTTATGATTGAAGGGAAGCAGCAGCAGATTGAGAATCGCAAGAGGAAGTATGGACAAGGAAAGTACAATTCAGGAGCTCAGCAGAAGCCACGTTTTACCCCTAGACCGGGAGGACATTTTCAGCATACCCATGGAGGAGGTAGCTCGCACAATCACAATGGCACCAAGAATGGTAATGGCAATGGAGGAAGCAACAGCCAGAACCGCACCAACCCCTCAACCCCAGCCAAGAAGGACTTAAGCCAAGTCACTTGTTTTAAGTGTACGAAGACAGCACATTATGCCAATGAATGTCCTGAAGGCCAAAATGGCAATGGAAGTTCTGGGAAGATGACGAACCCTTTCAACAGGGGACAGGTGAACCACGTTAGCGTGAAGGAGGTTGAAGCTCAGCCCGATGCAGTAATAGGTAAGTTTTTGGTTAAGTCATTTACTGCACTCGTTCTTTTTGATACTGGCGCATCGCATTCATACATCTCAAGGGGATTTGTGGATAAGTATAACCTACCAACCCAAGCCCTTAGGTCACCCATGTTAGTAACCTCGCCCGGAGCAGAGTATGTGGCTAGTCTATGGTGTGATCGGTTACCATTAAGGATTGGTAACTATGTTTTTCCCTCAGACCTAATAGTATTGGAATCCCAAGGATTGGATGTGATATTAGGCATGGATTGGTTATCAAAGTATGAAGGGAATATTGAATGTGCTAGTAAGTCAATTTTGCTTACCACCCCAGAAGGGAGAAGGATCAAGTATGTATCCCGGCATGTGCCAAAGAGGACTCAAGTAAATTGCCTAACAGGAGTTGTGCAGGAGGAAGTACCAGTGGTAAGGGATTTCCCTGATGTATTTCCAGAGGAGTTGCCAGGCATGCCACCGGATAGAGATATTGAGTTTTTGATTGAGCTATTGCCAGGCACAGGGCCAATATCAAAGAGACCATATAGGATGCCAGCAAAGGATTTGGTGGAAATTAAGAAGCAGATTAAGGAGTTACTGGATAAGGGATATATTCGCCCAAGTTCTTCACCTTGGGGATCGCCAGTACTTCTAGTGGAGAAGAAGGATGGATCGTTAAGGATGGTTGTTGATTATCGAGGATTGAATGAAGTAACGATCAAGAACAAGTACCCGCTACCGATGATCAATGATCTATTTGATCGATTGCAAGGAGCTAAGGTATTTTCCAAGATCGATCTGCGATCAGGATACCACCAGTTGAAGATTCGAGAACAGGATATTCCGAAGACAGCTTTTACCACCAGGTATGGGCTGTATGAGTATACCGTTATGTCATTTGGTCTGACTAACGCACCTGCCTATATTATGAACATGATGAACAAACTGTTGATAAGTTCGTCGTAGTGTTCATTGATGATATCCTAGTTTATTCGAAGAATGAAGAGGAACATAAGGAGCATTTGCGTTTGGTACTTGGAAAGCTTAGAGAACATCAATTATATGGCAACTTCAGCAAATGTGAGTTTTGGTTGAAGGAAGTAGGATTCCTCGGACATGTTATATCTGGAGAAGGTACAGCAGTAGATCTCGCTAAAGTTGAAACCGTGACCAAGTGGGAAGCCCCAACAACAGTTGGAGAGATCCGGAGTTTTCTTGGACTCGCAGGATACTACCGGAGATTTATTGAGAATTTCTCAAAGATTGCGAAGCCTATGACTGAGTTGTTGAAGAAGGATACCAAGTTCATATGGACAGAGGAATGTGAGGCTAGTTTCCAGGAGTTGAAGAAACATTTGGTTACCTCACCAGTGTTGATTTTGCCAGACCAGACCAAGGATTATGAGGTGTATTGCGACGCTTCACGTCGAGGACTTGGAGCAGTGCTTATGCAGGAAGGGAGAGTTGTTTCATATGCCTCAAGACAACTGAAACCTCATGAGTTGAATTATGCCACGCATGATTTGGAGTTATCAGCCGTAGTGCATGCATTGAAGACATGGAGACATTTTCTCATTGGAAATCATTGTGAGGTGTACACAGATCATAAGAGTTTGAAGTACATTTTCACACAGAAGGAGTTGAATCTCGGACAAAGGAGATGGTTGGAGCTTATCAAGGATTATGATATGAAATTGCATTATCATCCTGGAAAGGCTAATGTAGTAGCTGACGCATTAAGCCGTAAGAGCCATGTCAACACGTTAATGACGGGAGAAATACCCAAGGAGTTAGCAGAAAATCTTCGTGAACTATGTTTGGAAATAGTTCCGAGAGGCTATGTAGCAGCATTGGAGATTTAGTCAACTTTGATGGATAGAATCAGAGAAGCTCAGAAAGCTGAGAAAGAGATTGCCGCTATAAAGTAGAAACTGGTCAAAGGAAAAGCTAAAGGATTTCGTGAGGATGAGCACGACACCCTATGGTTTGAAGACCGCGTTTACGTGCCCAATGACTCGGAGATCAGGAAGTGTATACTGCAAGAGGCACACGACTCACCGTATTCAATTCACCCAGGAAATACCAAGATGTATTTGGATTTGAAGGATATTTTCTGGTGGACCGGAATGAAAAAGGATATTGTGGAGTATGTAGTAGTTTGTGATGTATGTCAGAGAGTAAAGGCAGAGCATCAGAAGCCAGCAGGATTGTTACAACCATTGCCGATACCCGAATGGAAGTGGGATAAGCTAGGCATGGATTTTATCACGGGATTGCCCAGGACTCGTTCAGGCTATGACTCGATTTGGGTTGTAGTTGATCGATTGACGAAAGTAGCTCATTTCATCCCAGTAAAGACCACTTACACCAGTGCTAAGTTGGCGAAGATATACATGACCAGGATCGTATGTCTGCATGGAGTTCCGAGGAGTATCGTATTAGATAGAGGAACCCAGTTTACCTCAAAGTTTTGGAAGCAGTTGCATGAAACTTTGGCTACCAGGCTAGAATTCAGTACAGCTTTTCATCCACAGACAGATGGACAGACCGAGAGAGTCAATCAGATTTTGGAGGATATGCTGAGAGCTTGTGCGCTAGATTATGGATCCAGTTGGGACGACAATTTGCCATATGCAGAGTTCTCTTACAACAACAGTTACCAAACCAGTATAAAGATGGCCCCTTTCGAAGCATTGTACAGAAGGAGGTGCAGGACACTGTTGTCATGGGACGAAGTTGGAGACCGCTAGTTGTTTGGACCTGACTTGATTAAGGAGTCTGAACAGAAGGTGAAATTGATTCGCGATAGGCTCAAGGTAGCCCAGTCCAGACAGAAGAGTTATGCAGGTTCTAAACGCAAGGAGACAGTTTACGAACTCGGAGATAGAGCTTATCTTCGAGTATCTCCACTTCGAGGAACAAAGCGTTTTGGAGTTAAAGGGAAGTTAGCACCACGATTTGTAGGACCATATCGAGTTTTGGAGCGTATGGGAGAAGTGGCCTACAAGTTGGAATTGCCCGAAGGATTGTCAGGAGTACATGATGTGTTCCACGTTTCTCAGTTAAAGAAATGTCACGCAGAGATGGCTGACATACCGTTGAGAGACACAGTGCCATTGGAAACTATTCAGTTGGATAACGATTTGACCTACGAGGAGAAACCAGTCAAGATTCTCGAGTTTGCCAACCGAGTTACTCACAGCAAGGTTATCAAGTTTTGCAAAGTTCAGTGGAGCCACCACACAGAGGATAAAGCCACCTGGGAATGAGAGGAAGATTTGCTCAAAGACCACCCTCACCTATTTTCTAGCCAACCCGAATCTCGAGGGCGAGATTCATCTTAAGGGGGGTAGGTTTGTAACATCCCAAATTTTCAATTTGGAATGTTATACATTATAGCATCATGCATATCATATTTTTATTTTGCATTTTGGTTGATCCTAGAAATTCTACGCAACTCAATGACCCACGGAGAGAGTTGGGGATTTTGTTATTTTCATATTTGAGTTCTCTCAAATTTTGAGAATAGGATCATTTGATTTTATTTATTTTATCATCAATTATTTCTATTACAAAAATATGAGAGAGGGAATAAAATGACTTTCCCAAAATAAAGAAATATTGAGGATTTAATAATAAAATCAAATAAGATTTTATTTCGGAGTTTTCGGTGTTTTATTTGAATTTAGGAAAAAGTGTGTTTTTCAAAATTGCATTTAGGGCCCAAATAAATGTTCACCTTGTGCGGCTTGATTTTGGAAGCCTGTGAAAATTTATTTCGGAATTTTTGGAGTCCGTTTAGTATTTCTTTTTATTTTTCTTCCGGGAGGAATAATAAAAAAACAACGAACCGACTTCGGGCCATACCCGAGCGGGGCACCGCCCGGGGGCAGCCTTTAAATAGCGCCGCCCCGAGCCACCCCAGCCCATCAGCCCCGCCTCGATCCGTGCGCGCCGCCGGAGCCGCCGCCGCCGTCGACGATCCCGCCACCCGAGGTTCGTCACGCCTCGATTTCCGTGCCGAAAAAAATCGGCGTTCGTCGTTTTTCTTTTTCTCGGATTAAATCCGTGATTTCTCTGATCGCGATTCCTGATCCGATTTTCGTTTTAGTTTAACTTTTCGCTCGTTTATTGGAAAGGCGATTCA
The DNA here is from genome assembly GCF_018294505.1 of Triticum aestivum. Lineage (NCBI taxonomy): Eukaryota > Viridiplantae > Streptophyta > Magnoliopsida > Poales > Poaceae > Triticum > Triticum aestivum. The sequence continues at coordinate 233,201,470 of NC_057809.1, forward strand.
AGCGCCTAGGGATTCGTCTCGAAACCCTCTATCCGTTTAACCAACTTAAACGAGATTTTGCTACTGTAAAATTTGCCCTAGATCCAGATTACTAGAACGAAGTTGTTTTCTTTCTCCGTTTGTTTTTCGTTGCTTCGTTCGATTTGATTCTTTTTGCCAACCGGAGTTCTTAAGTTGAACCTTCTGGTTAGATCTCTCATTTGAGTTTTACCTATGCATTAGATGAGTACTTATTGTATGCTTGTTTGTTTGTTTGCGATAGAGTACCCGGAGTGCGCCGCCTGTTACTTTGAATCGTTAGGTTTCGCGGATCATCAGCAAGGCAAGTAACACTTTGATCATACCTTTCTACTACCCAGTTTTATTGCATTAGACCAATCCTCACACATTGCATGATTAGGATCTAATTAAATTGTGGGATGGGAAGTAGATGAGGTAGTACCTATTACCTGTTTATTATCAAACCTTTGGGAGTTACTTCTATGTTTGCTTATTATGCCATGCTATGCTAGTAGACGTGGATTGGGTGAGTGATATCCATGACAGATGTGAGATTGTTAATTAATGGTTTATCTAAGGTGGCAACTTAAACACACATATGGGTGGATTGAGGCACCTGGGTATTCCAGGAATTGCCTGTGTTCTTTTGGACCGCCACCCAGGCTCAAAGGGATCATGAGACTATTCATACTAGAAACTTCCGTGTGCAGCCACAAGCTATTATGGGCTCTAGCATAGTTGACTAAGTCGTGCGAACTCTTACAGTGGTAGACTAGCAGATGTAGGGGATGTAGGTGGTACTGTCTACCCATCGTAAGGTGCTAGCGCTTCTGAAAGACTATGTCTCGGTCATCCGTCTTCTCAAACACCATATAGTGCGAGAAACCAAACGGAGGTGATCGAGTCTTGTGGGGAAAAGTGCGCAAACCTCTGCAGAGTGTAATAAACTAATCATGGTTAGTCGTGTCCCCGGTTATGGACATCTTGAGTATCTAGTACTTGGATTTTCACGTGAATCTCAACATGTTACTCTAAATTAATTTTGTTGGGTTATGTTTAATGATGATGCTTAATAGGGATTGAGAATGCTGTCAACCATTCTCAATGTTTAACAACCACCATGATAGTAATTAAATTTTATTCCTTTGAAGTAGGGAAAAATTGGTTTTACGCAAAACTGTAAACATAGAGCTTTCCACCAGCCAAATATGCATATAGTTTAGCTGTTTCATTCCATTACTCTCTATGTGTTACCTTGCCAGCATATTCCATGTGCTGACCTGTTTTCGGGCTGCAACGTTAATGTTGCAGACTTTTCAGACGATGATTAAGGAGTTTTTAGGTCGTGGTTCTATACTTAGTGATGCCGTTGGAGTTGATGGACTCACTTATCTTCCAAGCCTTCCACTGTTATAGTTATTAGATGGCCTTAAGCCATACTTATTGTAATAAGTTCTCTTTTGAGACACTCGATGTAATAAGTGTGTGATTGCTACTCTGTTATAAATCCTCCGAGTGCTGTGTGGTGTCAGCATTACTGATCCAGGGATGACACCGGAGCACAGAGATCAGACTGTTTGAGGTCTGGTCGCTACACCCCCCCCACACACACACACTATTTATAGGGGGGAGGGGAGAGGGGCCGTCCCCTTAGATCCATCTAGAGGGGGGTGGCGGCCCCCTTAGGGTTTCCAACTAGGGGGGCGCCCGCCCCCCGGGGGGCCTAGGGTTTCTTACCCTAGGCGCCTTGGGCCCTTGGGGGTGCACCAGCCCACTAAGGGGCTGATTCCCACCCAACTACAGCCCATTAGGTCCTTCGGGGCAGGTGGACCCTCCCGGTGGACCCCTAGAACCCCTTCGGTGGTCCCGGTACAATACCGATAAACCCTGAAACCTTTACGGTGACTGAAACTGTACTTCCCATATATAAATCTTTACCTCCGGACCATTCTGGAACTCCTCGTGATGTCCGGGATCTCATCCAGGACTCCGAACAACATTCGGTAACCACGTACATCTATTCCCTATAACCCTAGCGTCATCGAACCTTAAGTGTGCAGACCCTACGGGTTCGGGAGGCATGCGGACATGACTGAGACATCTCTCCGGCCAATAGCCAACCGCGGGATCTGGATACCCATGTTGGCTCCCACATGCTCCACGATGATCTCATCGGATGAACCACGATGTCAAGGATTCAGTCAATCCCGTATATGATTCCCTTTGTCTACCGGTATAGCACTTGCCCGAGATTCGATCGTCGGTATACCGATACCTTGTTCAATCTCGTTACGGAAAATCTCTTTACTCATTCCGTAACACATCATCCCGTGATCAATTCCTTGATCATACTGAGCTCATTATGATGAGGTCCTACCGAGTGGGCTAGAGATACCTCTCCGTCATACGGAGTGACAAATCCCAATCTTGATGCGTGCCAACCCAACAGATACTTTCGGGGATACCCATAGTGTACCTTTATAGCCACCTAGTTATGTTGTGACGTTTGGCACACCCAAAGCATTCCTATGGTATCCGGGAGTTGCACAATCTCATGGTCTAAGGAAAATATACTTGACATTAGAAAAGCTTTAGCATACGAACTACACGATCTTGTGCTAGGCTTAGGATTGGGTCTTGTCCATCACATCATTCTCCTAATGATGTGATCTCGTTATCAATGACATCCAATGTCCATGGTTAGGAAACCGTAACCATCTATTGATCAACGAGCTAGTCAACCAGAGGCTCACTAGGGACATGTTGTGGTCTATGTATTCACACATGTATTACGATTTCCGGATAACACAATTATAGCATGAACAATAGACAATTATCATGAACAAGGAAATATAATAATAACCATTTTATCATTGCCTCTAGGGCATATTTCCAACAGTCTCCCACTTGCACTAGAGTCAATATTCTAGTTACATTGTGATGAATCGAACACCCATAGAGTTCTGGTGTTGATCATGTTTTGCTCGTGGAAGAGGTTTAGTCAACAGATCCGCGACATTCAGGTCCGTGTGCACTTTACAAATCTCTATGTCTCCATCTTGAACATTTTCATGAATGGAGTTGAAGCGACGCTTGATATGCCTGGTCTTCTTGTGAAACCTGGGCTCCTTGGCAAGGGCAATGGCTCTAGTGTTGTCACAGAAGAGAGTCATCGGGCCCGACGCATTGGGAATAACTCCTAGGTCGATAATGAACTCCTTCATCCAGATTGCTTCATGTGCTACCTCCGAGGCTGCCATGTACTCCGCTTCACATGTAGATCCCGCCATAACGCTTTGCTTGCAACTGCACCAGCTGACTGCCCCACCATTCAAAATATACATGTATCCGGTTTGTGACTTGGAGTCATCCAGATCTGTGTCGAAACTAGCATCGACGTAACCCTTTACGACGAGCTCTTCGTCACCTCCATAAACGAGAAACATATCCTTTGTCCTTTTCAGGTACTTCAGGACATTCTTGACCGCTGTCCAGTGTTGCATGCCGGGATTACTTTGATACCTTCCTACGGAACTTACGGCAAGGTTTACCTCAGGTCTGGTACACAACATGGCATACATAATAGACCCTATGGCCGAGGCATAGGGGATGACACTCATCTTTTCTCTATCTTCTGCCATGGTCGGGCATTGAGCCGTGCTCAATCTCACACCTTGCAATACAGGCAAGAACCCCTTCTTGGACTGATCCATATTGAACTTCTTCAATATCTTGTCAAGGTACGTGCTTTGTGAAAGACCAATGAGGCGTATCGATCTATCTCTATAGATCTTGATGCCTGATATGTAAGCAGCTTCTCCAAGGTCCTTCATTGAAAAACACTTATTCAAGTAGGCCTTTCTACTTTCCAAGAGTTCTATATCATTTCCCATCAATAGTATGTCATCCACATATAATATGAGAAATGCTATAGAGCTCCCACTCACTTTCTTGTAAACACAGACTTCTCCATAAGTCTGTGTAAACCCAAACGCTTTGATCATCTCATCAAATCGAACGTTCCAACTCCAAGATGCTTGCACCAGCCCATAGATTGAGCGTTGGAGCTTGCACACCTTGTCAGCATTCTTAGGATTGACAAAACCTTCTGGCTACATCATATACAGTTCTTCCTTAAGGAAACCATTAAGGAATGCCGTTTTGACATCCATTTGCCATATCTCATAATCATAGAATGTGGCAATTGCTAACATGATTCGGACGGACTTCAGCTTCGCCACGGGTGAGAAAGTCTCATCATAGTCAACCCCTTGAACTTGTCGATAACCCTTAGCGACAAGCGGAGCCTTATAGATGGTCACATTACCATCCGTGTCTGTCTTCTTCTTAAAGATCCATTTAGTCATATGGCTCGCTGATCATTGGGCAAGTCAGTCAAAGCCCATACTTCATTTTCATACATGGATCCTATCTCGGATCTCATGGCTTCAAGTCATTTGTCAGAATCCAGGCCCGCTATCGCTTCTTCATAGTTCGAAGGTTCACCATTGTCTAACAACATGATTTCCAGGACAGGGTTGTCGTACCACTCTGGTGCAGAACGTGTCCTTGTGGACCTACGAAGTTCAGTAGCAACGTGATATGAAGTTTCATGATCATCATCATTAACTTCCTCTCTAGTCGGTGCAAGCACCACAGAAGCATTTTCTTGAGCTGCGCTACTCTCCGGTTCAAGAGGCAATACTTCATCAAGTTCTACTTTCCTCCCACTTACTTCTTTCGAGAGAAACTCTTTCTCCAGAAAGGATCCATTCTTGGCAACCAAGATCTTGCCTTCGGATCTGAGGTAGAAGGTATACCCAATAGTTTCCTTAGGGTATCCTATGAAGATGCATTTTTCTGACTTGGGTTCGAGCTTTTCAGGTTGAAGTTTCTTGACATAAGCATCGCATCCCCAAACTTTTAGAAATGATAGCTTAGGTTTCTTCCCAAACCATAATTCATACGGTGTCGTCTCAATGGATTTCGACGGATCCCTATTTAAAGTGAATGCGGTAGTCTCTAAAGCATATCCCCAAAATGATAGCGATAGGTCGGTAAGAGACATCATGGATTGCACCATATCCAATAGAGTGCGATTTCTACGTTCAGACACACCATTACGCTGAGCTGTTCCAGACTACGTGAGTTTTGAAACAATTCCACATTTCCTTAAGTGCGTGCCAAATTCGTGACTCAAATACTCTCCCCCACGATCTGATTGCAAGAACTTTATTTTCCTGTCACATTGATTCTCTACCTCATTCTGAAATTCCTTGAACTTTTCAAAGGTCTCAGACTTGTGTTTCATTAAGTAGACATACCCATATCTACGTAAGTCATCCGTGAGGGTGAGAACATAGCGATAACCACCGCGAGCCTCAACGCTCATTGGACCGCACACATCAGTATGTATGATTTCCAATAAGTTGGTTGCTCGCTCCATTGTTCCGGAGAACGGAGTCTTGGTCATTTTTCCCATGAGGCATGGTTCGCACGTGTCAAATGATTCATAATCAAGAGACTCCAAAAGTCCATCTGCATGGAGTTTCTTCATGCGTTTGACACCAATGTGACCAAGGCGGCAGTGCCACAAGTATGTGGGACTATCATTATAAACCTTACATCTTTTGGCATTCACACTATGAATATGTGTAACATCACGTTCGAGATTAAATAAGAATAAACCATTGACCAGCGGGGCATGACCATAAAACATGTCTCTCATATAAATAGAACATACATTATTCTTAGATTTAAATGAGTAGCCATCTCACATTAAATGAGATCCAGATACAATGTTCATGCTCAAAGTTGGTACTAAATAACAATTATTGAGATTTAAAACTAATCCCGTAGGTAAATGTAGAGGTAGCGTGCCGACGGCGATCACATCGACCTTGGAACCATTCCCGACGTGCATCGTCACCTCGTCCTTCGCCAGTCTCCGCTTATTCCGCAGCTCCTGTTTTGATTACAAATATGAGGAACCGCACCGGTATCAAATACCCAGGAGCTACTACGAGCGCTGGTTAGGTACACATCAATAACATGTATATCACATATACCTTTGGTATTGTCGACCTTCTTATCCGCTAAGTACTTGGGGCAGTTCCGCTTCCAGTGAATGTTTCCCTTGCAATAAAAGCACTCAGTCTTAGGCTTGGGTCCATGCTTTGGCTTCTTCCCGGCAACTGTCTTACCGGGTGCGGCAACTCCCTTGCCATCCTTCTTGAAGTTCTTCTTACCCTTGCCTTTCTTGAACTTAGTGGTTTTATTCACCATCAACACTTGATGTTCCTTTTTGATCTCCACCTCCGTTGATTTCAGCATTGAATATACCTCAGGAATGGTCTTTTCCATCCCCTGCATATTGAAGTTCATCACAAAGCTCTTGTAGCTAGGTGGGAGCGACTGAAGGATTCTATCAACGACCGCATCATCTGGGAGATTAACTCCCAGCTGAGATAAGCGGTTGTGCAACCCAGACATTTTGAGTATGTGCTCGCTGACAGAACTATTCTCCTCCATCTTACAACTATAGAACTTGTCGGAGACTTCATATCTCTCGACCCGGGCATGAGCTTGGAAAACCATTTTCAGCTCTTGGAACATATCATATGCTCTGTGCTGCTCAAAACGCTTTTGGAGCTCCGGTTCTAAGCTGTAAAGCATGCCGCACTGAACCAGGGAGTAATCATCACCATGCGACTGCCAGGCGTTCATAACGTCTTGAGTTGCTGGGAAAACAGGTGCATCACCTAGCGGTGCTTCAAGGACATATGCTTTCTTGGCAGCTATGAGGATAATCCTCAGGTTACGGACCTAGTCCGTGTAGTTGCTACCATCGTCTTTCAGCTTGGTTTTCTCTAGGAACGCGTTGAAGTTGAGGGCAACATTAGCGTGGTCCATTTGATCTACAAGACATATTGCAAAGTTTTTAGACTATGTTCATGATAATTAAGTTCATCTAATCAAATTATTTAATGAACTCCCACTCAGATAGACATCCCTCTAGTCATCTAAGTGATACATGATCTGAGTCAACTAGGCCGTGTCCAATCATCACGTGAGACGGACTAGTCATCATCGGTGAACATCTTCATGTTGATCGTATCTTCTATACGACTCATGTTCGACCTTTTGGTATTCCGTGTTCCGAGGCCATGTCTATACATGCTAGGTTCATCAAGTCAACCTAAATGTATTGCGTGTGTAAATCTGGCTTACACCCGTTGTATTCGAACGTTAGAATCTATCACACCCGATCATCATGTGGTGCTTCGAAACAACGAACCTTCGCAACGGTGCATAGTTAGGGGGAACACTTTCTTGAAATTATTGCGAGGGATCATCTTATTTAAGCTACCATCGTTCTAAGCAAATAAGATGTAAAACATGATAAACATCACATGTAATCAAATAGTGACATGATATGGCCAATGTCATTTTGCTCCTTTTGATCTCCATCTTCGGGGCGCCATGATCATCATCGTCACCGGCATGACACCATGATCTCCATCATCGTGTCTTCATGAAGTTGTTTTGCCAACTATTACTTCTACTACTATGGCTAATGGTTAGCAATGAAGTAAAGTAATTACATGGCGTTTTCATTGACACGCAGGTCATACAATAAATTAAGACAACTCCTATGGCTCCTGCCGGTTGTCATGCTCATCGACATGTAAGTCGTGATTCCTATTACAAGAACATGATCAATCTCATACATCACATATATCATTCATCACATACTTTTGGCCATATCACATCACACGGCATATGCTGCAAGAACAAGTTAGACGTCCTCTAATTGTTGTTGCAAATTTTACGTGGCTTCTATAGGTTTCTAGCAAGAACATTTCTTACCTACGCCAAAACCACAACGTGATATGCCAATTTCTATTTACCCTTCATAAGGACCCTTTTCATCGAATCCGATCCGACTAAAGTGGGAGAGACAGACACCCACTAGCCACCTTATGCAACTAGTGCATGCCAGTCAGTGGAACCTGTCTCACGTAAGTGTATGTGTAAGGTCGGTCCAGGCCGCTTCATCCCACTATGCCGCCGAATCAAGATAAGACTAGTAACAGCAAGTAAATTGACAAAATCAACTCCCACAACAACTTGTGTTCTAGTCGTGCATAGAAACTACGCATAGACCTAGCTCATGATGCCACTATTGGGGATCGTTGCAGAAATTAAAAAAATTCTACGCATCACCAAGATCAATCTATGGAGTTTACTAGCAATGAGAGGGGAGTGCATATTCATACCTTTCAAGATCGCGATGCGGAAGCATTGCAAGAACGCGGTCGGTGGAGTCGTACACGAAGCGATTCAGATCGCGGTCAATTTCGATCTAAGCGCCGAACAACGGCGCCTCCGCGTTCAACACACGTGCAGCCCGAGGACGTCTCCCGCACCTTGATCCAGCAAGGAGAGAGGGAGAGGTTGGGGAAGACTCCGTCCAGCAGCAGCACGACGGCATGGTGGTGGTGGTGGAGGAGCATGGCACTCCAGCAGGGCTTCGCCAAGTACTGTGAGAGACGAGGAGGGAGAGGGGTAGGGCTGCGCCATGAGAAGGGGTGCGGTTGCCCTCCCCCCCCCCACTATTTATAGGGGGAAGGGGAGAGGGGGCAGGCCCCCTAGATCCATCTAGAAGGGGGGCGGCGGCCCCCTTAGGATTTCCAACTAGGGGGGCGCCCGCCCCCAGGGGGAGGAGGGGCAGCGGCCCCCTAGGGTTTCCACCCCTAGGTGCCTTGGGCCCTTGGGGGGCACACCAGCCCACTAAGGGGCTGGTTCCCACCCAACTACAGCCCATTAGGTCCTTCGCGGCAGGTGGACCCTCCCGGTGGACCCCCGGAACCCCTTCGGTGGTCCCGGTACAATACCGATAAACCCCGAAACCTTTCCGGTGACTGAAACTGGACTTCCCATATATAAATCTTTACCTCCGGACCATTCCGGAACTCCTCGTGACGTTCGGGATCTCATCCGGGACTCCGAACAATATTTGGTAACCACGTACATCTATTCCCTATAACCCTAGCATCATCGAACCTTAAGTGTGCAGACCCTACGGGTTCGGGAGGCATGCAGACATGACTGAGACATCTCTCCGGCCAATAGCCAACAGCGGGATCTGGATACCCATGTTGGCTCCCACATGCTCCACGATGATCTCATCGGATGAACCACGATGTCAAGGATTCAGTCAATCCCGTATATGATTCCCTTTGTCTACCGGTATAGCACTTGCCCGAGATTCAATCGTCGGTATACCGATACCTTGTTCAATCTCGTTACGGCAAATCTCTTTACTCATTCCGTAACACATCATCCCGTGATCAACTCCTTGATCACACTGAGCTCATTATGATGATGTCCTACCGAGTGGGCCCAGAGATACCTCTCCATCATACAGAGTGACAAATCCCAGTCTCGATTCATGCCAACCCAATAGATACTTTCGGGGATACCCGCAGTGTACCTTTATAGCCACCCAGTTACGTTGTGACATTTGGCACACCCAAAGCATTCCTACGGTATCCAGGAGTTGCACAATCTCATGGTCTAAGGAAAAGATACTTGACATTAGAAAAGCTTTAGCATACGAACTACACGATCTTGTGCTAGGCTTAGGATTGGGTCTTGTCCATCACATCATTATCCTAATGGTGTGATCCCATTATCAATGGCATCCAATGTCCATGGTTAGGAAACCGTAACCATCTCTTGATCAACGAGCTAGTCAACTAGAGGCTCACTAGGGACATGTTGTGGTCTATGTATTCACACATGTATTACGATTTCCGGATAACACAATTATAGCATGAACAATAGACAATTATCATAAACAAGGAAATATAATAATAACCATTTTTTATTGCCTCTAGGGCATATTTCCAACAATATCTGTAGTAGAATTCCACCATGTAAATAGTATAGTCTGAGCACTTTTGTAATGATAGTTAGACCGATTGTACGCCCTTGTTTGAATTGATTGAAGTGATATGATTGTGTTTGTCTCATGTGCATATGGGTAGTATTTTTCCCTAGACCCCATTCTACTCTATTTTCTCATCTTTTCTAAACCCATCAGATGCCTCCGAGACGCGACAATGGGTTTGCTTTACCACCGGAGCTCACCCAGTTGATCTAGCAGCAGAATGCATTGATGCAAATACTAGTCCAGAATCAGAATCAGGGGAACAACAACAATAACAACAACCCACCACCACCACCACCTGTTGATCACTTAGCCCGTTTTCTAAGGCTGAATCCGCCGGTGTTCTCCAGTAGCACCGAGCCGATAGTTGCAGATGATTGGCTCCGCAAGATTGGAAGGGAGTTGACCACTGCAGGATGCACCGATGCGGAAAGAGTGAGTTTTTCCTCACATCAGCTTGATGGACCCGCAGCAGTATGGTGGGAGAATTACACTGTCACCTATCCCATCGACACGGTTACATGGGACGAGTTTCAGCAGGCCTTTTGCACTGCCCATGTATCAGCAGGAGCTATGGCCATGGAGAAGCGCGAGTTTCGCAACTTACGCCAAGGAGGACACACCGTTGGCCAGTATGTGGATGACTTTAGTAAGCTAGCACGTTATGCCCCAGATGACGTTGCTACGGATGCAGCTAAACAGGAGAAGTTTCTGGAAGGACAGAATGATGAGCTGAGCATGCAGTTGATGGTAGCAACTTTTAATAACTACCAACAGTTGGTAGATAGAGCTCTCATGATTGAAGGGAAGCAGCAGCAGATTGACAACTATAAGAGGAAGTATGGACACGGGAAGTATAATTCTGGAGCTCAGCAGAGACCTCGTTTTACCCCAAACTCAGGAGGATCCCTTCAACATAACCATGGAGGTCACAACCACAATGGAGGGATTTCGCACAACCATAGTAGCCCTAGGAATGGAAATGGTAATGGAGGAACCAACGGCCAAAACCGTACCAACCCAGCAACACCCGCCAAGAAGGATCTAAGTCACATTACTTGTTTCAAGTGCGGGAAGAATGGACATTACGCCATAGAATGTTCGGAAGCAAACAATGGAAATGGCAATGGAAGCTCTGGGAAGAAACCCAACCCTTTCAACAGGGGACAAGTGAACCACGTTAGCGTGGAGGAGATTGAAGCGCAACCCGATGCAGTAATATGTAAGTTTATGATTAAGTCATTTACAGCAATCGTTCTTTTTGATACTGGTGCATCACATTCATACATATCAAGGGGATTTGTGGATAAGTTTAAACTACCAACCCAAACCCTTAGGACACCCATGTTAGTAACCTCGCCAGGAGCGGAGTATATGGCTAGTCTTTGGTGTGATCGGTTACCATTAAGGATGGGTAACTACCTGTTTCCCTCAACCTAATAGTATTGGAGTCACAAGGACTGGATGTGATATTAGGCATGGATTGGTTATCAAAGTATGGCGGGAACATTGACTGCGCTAGTAAGTCGATTTTGCTTACCACCCCAGAAGGAAGAAGGATCAAGTATGTATCCCGGCATGTGCCGAATAGGACTTAGGTGAATTCCTTATCAGGAGTTGTACAGGAGGAAGTACCAGTGGTGAAGGATTTCCTGGATGTATTTCCAGAAGAGTTGCCAGGCATGCCACCGGATCGAGACATTGAGTTTTTGATTGAGCTGTTACCAGGCATAGGGCCAATATCTAAGAGACCGTACCGGATGCCCGCAAAGTATTTAGAGGAAATTAAGAAGCAGATTGAGGAGTTACTGGATAAAGGTTATATTTTCCCAAGCTCGTCACCTTGGGAATCACCAGTACTTCTAGTGGAGAAGAAGGATGGATCGTTGAGGATGGTTGTTGATTATCGAGGATTGAATGAGGTGACGATCAAGAACAAGTACCCACTGCCGATGATCAATGATTTTTTTGACCAGCTGCAAGGAGATAAGGTGTTTTCCAAGATCGATCTGCGATTAGGGTACCACCAGCTGAAGATTAGAGAGCAGGATATACCTAAGACAGCTTTTACCACAAGGTACGGGCTATATGAGTATACCGTTATGTCATTTGGTCTGACTAACGCACCTGCCTATTTTATGAACATGGTGAACAAGGTGTTTATGGAGTTTTTGGATAAGTTTATTGTGGTGTTCATTGATGATATTTTGGTCTACTCGAAGAATGAAGAGGAGCATAAGGAGCATTTGCGTTTGGTACTTGGAAAGCTCAGAGAACATCAGCTATACGCCAAGTTCAGCAAGTGTGAGTTTTGGTTGAAGGAAGTTGGATTCCTCGGACATGTTATATCCGAAGAAGGAATAGCCGTAGACCCTACCAAGGTCATCACCCTGACAAATTGGGAAGCACCCATGTCAGTTGGAGAGATCCGGAGTTTTCTTGGACTCACAGGATACTACCGGAGGTTCATTGAGAATTTCTCAAAGATTGCAAAGCCCATGACTGAGTTGTTGAGGAAGGAGACCAAGTTCAAATGGACTGAGGAATGTGAGGCCAGTTTTCAGGAGTTGAAGAAATGCTTGGTTACAGCTCCAGTGTTGATTCTTCCAGATCAATGCAAGGATTACCAGGTTTTTTGCGACGCTTCTCATCAAGGACTTGGAGCAGTGCTTATGCAGGAAGGAAGAGTTGTATCTTATGCCTCACGACAGCTTAAACCCCATGAGTTTAATTATGCTACCCATGATTTGGAGTTAGCAACCGTGGTGCATGCGTTGAAGACATGGAGACATTTTCTCATCGGAAAACATTGCGAGGTGTACACGGATCACAAGAGTTTGAAGTATATCTTCACGCAGAAGGAGTTGAATCTCAGGCAAAGGAGATGGTTGGAGCTCATCAAGGATTATGATATGAAGTTACATTATCATCTCGGAAAGGCTAACATAGTGGCCGATGCGTTAAGCCGCAAGAGTCATGTCAATACACTCATGACCGGAGAGTTACCCAAGGCGTTAGCAGAGTATCTTTGTGAGCTATGTTTGGAAATAGTTCCGAGAGGTTATGTAACAACATTGAAGATTCAGTCTACCTTGATGGATAAGATCAGGGAAGCTCAAAAGATGGACAAGGAGATTGCCGAGATAAAAGAGAGGATGAGCAAAGGAAAAGCTAAGGGATTTCGTGAGGATGAGCATGATACCCTATGGTTTGAAGACTGCGTATATTGCCAAATGATCCGGAGATCAGGAAGTTGATTCTGCAAGAGGCCCCAGATTCGCCGTGTTCAATTCACCCAGGAAATACCAAGATGTATATGGATTTAAAGGATAGTTTCTGGTGGACCGGAATGAAGAAAGATATTGCGGAGTATGTAGCAGTTTGTGATGTATGTCAGAGAGTGAAGGCAAAACATCATAAGCCAGCAGGATTGTTACAGCCATTGCCAATACCCGAATGGAAGTGGGATAAACTAGGCATGGACTTTATGGGGATTGCCCAGGACTCGTTCAGGCTATGACTCGATATGGGTTGTAGTCAATCGTTTGACGAAAGTAGCTCATTTCATCCCAGTGAAGACCACTTACACCAGTGCTAAGTTGGCAAAGATATATATGACCATGATTGTATGTCTGCATGGAGTTCCAAGGACCATTGTATCAGATAGAGGAACCCAGTTTACCTCAAAGTTTTGGAATCAGTTGCATGAGACTTTGGGAACCAGGTTAGAGTTCAGTACAGCCTTTCACCCGCAGACAGATGGACAGACTGAGAGAGTCAATCAGATTTTGGAGGACATGTTGAGAGCTTGTGCGCTAGACTATGGATCTAGTTGGGACGACAATTTGCCTTACGCAGAGTTCTCTTACAACAACAGCTATCAAGCCAGTTTGAAGATGGCCCCTTTCGAAGCATTGTACGGAAGGAGGTGCAGGACACCATTGTTGTGGGACGAAGTTGGAGACCTTCGGTTATTTGGACCAGATTTGATTAAAGAGTTTGAAGAGAAGGTTAAACTGATACGCAATAGACTCAAGGTAGCCCAGTCCAGGCAGAAGAGCTATGCGGATTCTAAGCGCAAGGAGATAGTTTACAAAGTCGGAGACAGAGTGTATCTTCGGGTATCACCACTTCGAGGAGTGAATCGTTTTGGAGTTAAGCGAAAGTTAGCACCACATTTCGTGGGACCATACAAGGTTTTGGAACGTATGGGAGAAGTTGCTTGCAAGTTGGAATTGCCCAAAGGATTGTCAGGAGTTCATGATGTGTTCCACGTTTCTCAGTTGAAGAAGTGCCACGCAGAGATGGCTGATATTCCTTTGAGAGATACAGTGCCACTGGAAGCGATTCAGTTGGATAGCGACTTGACCTATGAGGAGAAACTAGTCAAGATTCTTGATTTTGCCAGTCGAGTCACACGCAGCAAGGTTATCAAGTTCTGTAAAGTTCAGTGGAGCCACCATACCGAGGATGAAACCACATGGGAACGAGAGGAAGACCTACGGAAGGATCACCCTCACCTATTTTCTAGCCAACCCGAATCTCGAGGGCGAGATTCATCTTAAGGAGGGTAGGTTTGTAACATCCCAAATTTCCAATTTGGAATGTTATGCATTAGATCATCATTGCATATCATATTTCTTTGCATTTTGGCTTGATCCTAGAAATTCTACGCAACTCAAGGACCCATGGAGAGAGTTGGGGATTTCGTTATTTTCATATTTGAGTTTTCTCAAATTTTGGAAAGAGGATCCTTTGATTTTAATTATTTTCTCTTCAAATATTTCTTTTATAAAAATAAAAAGAGAGGGGATAAAATGACTTCCCTAAAATAAACAAATATTGGAGATTTAATGTTAAAATCAAATAAGATTTTATTCGGAGTTTTTATCGCTATTTTATTCGAATTAGGAAAAATATGTGTTTTTCAGAAGTGCATTAGAGGCCCAAATAAATGTTCACCTTGTCCATTAGATTTTTAGAGGATGGGGAAAATTTATTTCAGGATTTTTGGAGTCCGTTTAGTATTTCTTTTCTTCGTTTTTTCGAGCGGAATTATTTTATTTAAAAAAAAGTAAACCGACCTAACCAGGCCGTGTCCGACCTGGACACTAGCCCGGCCGGCCTTTAAAGCCGCGAGGCCCGAGCGCCCAAGCCACCCGAAACCCTAGTGCCAGCGCCAGCCTGCCCCGGAGCCGCCGCCGCTGCTGCCCGCCGCCGAGCCGCGCCGCCGCCCACCGGAGTTGCCGCCCTGCCGCCGGAGTTCCCGCCGCCGCCGTCATCACGAACACCGAGGTAGCCGCCAGTTTTTTTTAAACCGAACGGTTTTATTTCGAAAACCTAGATTCGTTTTTTTAGATCGGTTTGGTTTTTTCGTCAGTTTATTTATTTAGCGAACGCTCGTTCGTATGTTTGTTTTAACAAACGGTTTTCATCCGTTAACCACAGATAACGAAAGTTCGTTCGTTAGCCTCTTCGTCAGTTTTCTTTTTTCCAGGGTTTTTCCGCGATTACTTGCGATCGTGATTTCTGTCCTAATCTTCGTTCTAGTATAACTTTTCGCTCGTTAGTCAGAATTAGGTGATTCAAGTGCCTAGATCTTTGTCTCGAAACCCTCTTTCTAATTAACCAACTTGAACAAGTTTTTGCTACTGTAAAATTTGACTTTAGTTCAGATTAGTAAACGGATCTTGTTTCTTTCGCAGTTTGAGTTTCTTTGCTTCGTTTGATTTGATTCTTTTTGCAAACCGGAGTTCTTAAGTTGAACTTTCTGGTTAGATCTCTTATTTGAGTTTTACCCGTGCTTCTAGTTGAGTGCTTACTGTATGCTTGTTTGTTTGCGATAGAGTACCCAGAGTGTGAAGCGTGCTACTACGAGTCTCTAGGTTTCACGGAACATCAGCAAGGCAAGTAACACTTTGATCATACCTCTTTACTACCCAGTTTTATTGCATTAGATCAATCCCCAAACAATTGCATGATTAGGATCTGATTAAATTGTGGGTTTTGGGAAGTAGTTGAGCTAGTACCTATTCACCTGTTTATTTTCAAACCCTGGGAGTTACTTCTACGTTGCTTATATTGCTATGCTATGCTTGTAGACATGGATTGGGTTTGAGAGTATTCATGACAGATGTGAGTTTGTTAATTAATGGTTCAACTTAAGGTGGCAACTTGAATACACATCTGGGTGGATTGCTTGTGGGCACCTGGAGAACCCAGTGTTGTCCTAGGATATCCCGGAGGACCCGTGTGATCATCCTATGGCCCGCCACCCAGGCTCAAAGGGATCATAATATTATTCATGCTAGAAACTCTCGTGTGTAGCCACAAGCTATTATGGGATCTAGCATAGTTGAGTAAGATGTGTGAAGCTCTTGAAGAGGTAGACTAGCAGATGTAGTGGGTTGTAGGTGGTATAGTCTGCCCAGAGTAGAGAGTTAATGCCTCAGAAAGACTGTGTCTCGAATCTCTGACCATGGATGTATTCGAGTCTTGTGGGGAAAAGTGCGCAAACCTCTGTAGAGTGTATAAACTAATCATGGTTAGTTGTGTCCCTGGTTATGGACATCTTGAGTATCTGGTTCTTGGATTATCATGATTAATCTCATCACTCTTAATATAATTTTATTGTGTTTAATGGTGATGTTTAATTGGGATTGAGTTGACCTTCTCAATGTTTAACAACTACCATGATAGTTAAATAAATTTATTCCTTTGTTGTAGGGAAAATTGGCTTTTCGCAAAAACTTATTAACCATACAGCCTCCACCAGCCATATGTGCATGTAGTGATAGCAATTATTCTATTCATTATTCTCCTGTGTTACTTTGCCAGCATATTCCATGTGCTGACCTATTTCGGGCCGCAACTTTCATGTTGCAGATTTTTCAGACAGCGAATAAGGAGCCATAGGTCATTGTCTTTCACTCAGTGATGCTGTTGGAGTTGATGGACTCACTTTATCTTCCAAGCCTTTTGATGTTATCGATTTAGATGGCCTTAAGCCATATTTATTGTTTTATGTTCTCTTTTGAGACATTCGATGTAATAAGTGTGTGATTGCTTCTCTGTTAAATCCTCAAGTATTATGCGTGTCAGCATTACCGATCCAGGGATGACACTAATGCACAAAGATCGGACTGTTTGAGGTCTGGTCGCTACATTTATGAATTTAGTCCTAATATGATAGGCATCCAAGAGGGGTATAATAAAAACTTTCATATAAAGTGCATTGAATACTATGAGAAGTTTGATTCCTTATGATTGTTTTGAGATATAGAGATGGTGATATTAGAGTCATGCTAATGAGTAATTGTGAATTGGAGAAATACTTGTGTTAAGGTTTGTGATTCATGTAGCGTGAACGTATGGTGAACCGTTATGTAACGAAGTTGGAGCATGAGGTATTTTTTATTGTTTTCTTTATGAGTGGCAGTTGGGGACGAGCGATGGTCTTTTCCTACCAATATATCCCCTAAGAGCATGCATGTAGTACTTTGTTTCGATGACTAATAGATTTTTGCAATAAGTATGTGAGTTCTTTATGAATAATGTTGAGTCCATGGATTATACGCACTCTCACCCTTCCACCATTGCTAGCCTCTCTAGTGTTGTGCAATCTTCACCGGTACCATACACCCACCATATACCTTCCTCGAAACAGCCACCATACCTACCTATTATGGCATTTCCATAGCCATCCCGAGATATATTGACATGCAACTTTCCACGGTTCTGTTTTATTATGACACATTCCATCATTGTCATATTGCTTTGCATGATCATGTAGTCGACATCGTATTTGTGGCAAAGCCACCTTTCATAGTTCTTTCATACATGTCACTCTTGAGTCATTGCACATCCCGGTACACCGCTAGAGGCATTCGTATAGAGTCATATTTTGTTCTAAGTATCGAGTTGTAAGTAAATAAGAGTGTGATGATCTTCATTATTAGAGCTGTGTCCCATGTGAGGGGAAAAACTAAAAAATAAAAGGAAGGCCAAAGAAGCCAAACAAAAAAAGAGAAAAATGAGAGAAAAGAGAGAAGGCACAATGTTACTATCCTTTTTTCCACACTTGTGCTTCAAAGTAGCACCATGGTCTTCATGATAGAGAGTCTCCTATGTTGTCACTTTCATATGCTAGTGGGAATTTTTCATTATAGAACTTGGCTTGTATATTTCAACGATGGGCTTCCTCGAATTGCCCTAGGTTTCATGAGCAAGCAAGTTGGATGCACACCCACTTAGTTTTCTTTTGAGCTTTCATAAACTTATAGCTCTGACGCATCCGTTGCATGGCAATCCCTACTCACTCACATTGGTATCTATTGATGGGCATCTCCATAGCCCGTTAATACGCCTAGTTGATGTGATACTATCTCCCTCTTTTTTTGTCCTCTCCACAACCACCATATTCTATTCCACCTATAGTGCTATGTCCATGGCTCACGCTCATGTATTGCGTGAAAGTTGAAAAGGTTTGAGAACACCAAAAGTATGAAAAAATTGCTTGGATTTTCATTAGGGTTGTGCATGATTTGAATATTTTGTGTGATGAAGATGGAGCATAGCCAGACTATATGATTTTGTAGGGATGAGCTTTCTTTAGCCATGTTGTTTTGAGAAGACATAATTGCCTTATTAGTATGCTTGAAGTATTTTTGTTTTTATGCCAATATTAAACTTTTGTTTTGAATCTTATGGATCTAAACATTCATGCTACAATAAAGAAAAATTACATGGATAAATATGTTAGGTAGCATTCCACATCAAAAATTCTGTTTTTATCATTTACCTACTCGAGGACAAGCATGAATTAAGCTTGGGGATGCTTGATACGTCTCCAACGTATCTATATTTTTTATTGTTCCATGCTATTATATTATCTATTTTGGATGTTTTATATACATTAATATGCTATTTTATATTATTTTTGGGACTAGCTTATTAAACTAGAGCCCAGTGCCAGTTTTTATTTTTTCCTTGTTTTTGAGCTTCACAGAAAAGGAATACCAAATGGAGTCCAAACGGAATAAAACCTTCACGATGTTTTTTTCTTGGACCAGAAGACACCCCGGAGACTTGGAGATCAAGTCAGAATAGCCACGAGGCAGCGACAAGGGGGTAGGGCGTGCCCTAGGGGGGGCTGCCTTGCCGCCTCCTCGGGACTCCTCTAACCTAACCCTTGCCCCTATATATTCACATATATTCCCAAACCACCAGAAGCGTCCACGAAAACACTTTTCCACCGCCGCAACCTTCTGTTCCCATGAGATCCCATCTTGGGGCCTTTTTCGGCATCCTGCCAGAGGGGGATTCGATCATGGAGGGCTACTACATCAACTCTATTGCCCTTCTGATGAAGCGTGAGTAGTTTACCATAGACCTACGGGTCCATAGCTAGTAGCTAGATGGCTTCTTATCTCTCTTTGATTCTCAATACCATGTTCTCCTTGATGTTCTTGGAGATCTATTCCATGGAATCTTCTTTTGCGGTGTGTTTGTCGAGATCCGATGAATTGTGGATTTATGATCAGCTTATCTATGAATATTATTTGAATCTTCTCTGAATTATTTTATGCATGATTTGATATATTTCTAATTCTCTTCGAACTATCGGTTTAGTTTGGCCAACTAGATTGGTTTTTCTTGTAATGGGAGAAGTACTTAGCTTTGGGTTCAATCTTGCGGTGTCCTCACCCAGTGACAGTAGGGGTAGCGAGGCACATATTGTATTGTTGCCATCGAGGATAAAAAGATGGGGTTTACATCATATTGCTTGAGTTTATTCCTCTACATCATGTCATCTTACTTAAAGCGTTACTATGTTCTTCATGAACTTAATACTCTAGATGGAGGCAGGAGTCAGTCGATGTGTGGAGTAAAAGTAGTAAATGTAGGCAGCAGTCGGTCTATTTGACACAGGCATGATGCATATATTTCATAATCATTGCCCTAGATATCGTCATAACTTTGCGCTTTTCTATCAATTGCTCGGCAGTAATTTGTTCACCCACCGTATTATTTGCTATCTTGAGAGAAGCCTCTAGTGAAACCTATGGCCCCCCGGTCTATTTCCCATCATATTAGTTTCTGATCTACTATTTTGCAATCTTTTACTTTCCAATCTATAAATCAAAAAAACCCCAAAAATATTTACTTTATCATTTGTTTAGTTTTATCTATCTCTATCAGATCTCACTTTTGCAAGTGACCGTGAAGGGATTGACAACCCCTTTATCGCGTTGGGTGCAAGTCTTTGATTGTTTGTGAATGTATTGGTGATTTGTGCATTGTCTCCTATTGGATTGATACATTTGTTCTCTAACTAAGGGAAATACTTATCTCTACTTTGCCGCATCACCCATTCCTCTTCAAGGGAAAACCAACACAAGCTCAAGAAGTAGCACACGTTGTTGCACAAATCTTAAAAGGGACATTAATAAGTGCGATCGATCGGAACTGTCGAATATTGTCGCCTCAGAGACCTTAGGAATAAGCGAGAGAACGCCAAAATTAAGGTGGGTGATGTCTATAGTCCCACGCATGAACCCATTGCAAATATCGAAGAACGGGCCTCTAAGGAGAGGCCACATGTTTTACATGAGAAGCAAATTCTAGGACACTAGTGCAAAGTGAGAGATACGTTTACATCTTCACCTTGTCAATTCTAGGATTGGCTGGCTGGCAACCAAGAGGCAGTTTTCAATCATACAGGACAAGCATAATTCGACCAACAAAAGCTAAGTGACGGCCACCAAATATTGGCGTAAAGTCTTTTCATTGATTCTCATAATGAAGAGAGTTTGAAATAGATCCTAGAAAGACAGGAATAAGTTCATATCAAGACAAGTGGATTGTAAATATGGAAAACAGTCCTCCCAATACAATCTGCGGTAACAGTTTGAGAAATGGTTTCATCTGTGTTCTCTCTTTCGTCTCTCCAATTGGTACATACATGCACTACACAGAACACTGCCTTCTGTAGGTAGATACACAAGCCACAGTACATGAAAGCAACATTAGGCTCTCCTCTTTCCCCTTTCTAGAAAAAGGGTGTGAAAGTAATAGTGAAAGAGATTGCCTCACACCACTAGTAGAAAACAAGGCTTTGGTCCAGGCGAGATAAGGGCATTAATCCCGGTTCTCCTACGAAGCAGGACCAATGGGTGCATCAGTCCCGGTTCGTGAGGCCAGGGCATCGGCGTCGTCTCGTCCCGTCCCCGTCCCCGTCCGATTAGCTTCTTAGAGTCTGCACATGTGTAGGGTGCCATCCCGTCCCCGTCCGTAGCGCCGTCGATTGTCGGCACCGATCTCGTCGCCGGCACCACCGTGGTGAGCCTCTTGTTCTTATCTTCTTTTTAAAACAAAAAATGCTTACTTGTATGATTTAGATAGATACTTGTATAATTTTCTTACTTTTATTATTGTTTGTTATTATATAGTGCCATGGTTTTGGTATATGCCCCCGTCGGCCCTCGTCCTGTCTATGATTCGGATGTGGTATATTATATTTTATTATGATTTGTTTCATTTAGTGTTTATGGCAATTATGCCGACCAACATGACATAGATGTTTTTATCTAGGAGGTATGTGAACCAGAAATTCCAACCGACCCTCTTGTCAAGAGGTTAAATTTAGTTGAAAAGAAAATAATTACTTGAAGAAAAAATGAAAAGAATTGAGGAGGAGAAGATGGAATTGGAGTTTCGCCGATGGTCACAAGATCAAGATGGATGCAATGCGCTTGAAGATTAGAAAGATTAGAAAATATGCCATTCATAATGAGGCTTGGTATCATTATGTTGTTGGATTAATTGATACCTTAGTTGCAGTTATGATCGCATTTGTTGTTGCATTTAAATGTTTTTCATAGTTTCAATGTATGTTTTAATTAGATGCTCTAGAGAGCTATATGTTGTTATATGAGAACTATGTATGAACTTTATGTATTTATTTTTCCAGTAATAACATTTGATCACTAATGTACTTTGGTTTTAATGTGATGATGAACTTGTATTAATTTGGTCACTTCTCTATTCATGATGTTCTGTAATGGTTTTTGATACACTTAATTATATAATGCACGCAGATGAACCGACAATGGATGTACGATGACTGGTGCACCTCCGAGTACATTGAGGGCGTGCATAAATTTCTCAAAGTGGCTGAGGCAAACAAACAGAGTGGTTTTATGTCTTGTCCATGCCCTGTCTGCGAGAATACGAAGGATTACTCTAACTTGAAAACCCTTCCTGTCCACCGGCTTGAGAAGGGTTTCATGCCACACTATAATGTTTGGACCAAGCATGGAGAAAGAGGGGTTACGATGGAAGATAGTGAAGAAGAAGAGGATGATGACAACTATCCCCCTGAATACAGTGATACTACGACGGGGGAAGCTGGAGATCAAGAGGAACCAAACGATGTGCCTGATGATGATCTTCGTCGGGTCATTGTTGATGCAAAGATACAATGCCAAAGTGAAAGGGAGAAGTTGAAGTTCGATCGCATGTTAGAGTATCACAAAAAAGGGTTGTACCCAAATTGCGAAGATGACAACACAAAGCTCGGTACCACACTCGAATTGCTGCAATGGAAGGCAGACAATGGTGTATCTGACAACGGATTTGGGAAGCTACTGGAAATAATGAAGAAGAAGCTACCAAAGGATAACTAATTGTCGGATAGTACGTACAAAGCAAAGAAGGTTCTATGCCCTTTAGGATTGGAGTGTAGAAGATACATGCATGCCCTAATGACTTCATCCTCTACCATGGTGAGTACGAGGATTTGAACGCATGCCTGGTATGCGGTGCATTGTGGTATAAGATCAGACGAGATGACCCTAGTGATGTTGAGGGCGAGCGCCCCAGGAAGAGGGTTCCTGCCAAGGTGATGTGGTATGCTCCTATAATACCATAGTTGAAATGTCTATTTAGAAACAAAGAGCATGCCAAGTTGATGCGATGGCACAAAGAGGACTGTAAGAAAGACGGGAAGTTGAGAGCACCCGCTGACGGGTCGCAGTGGAGAAAAATCGAGAGAAGGTGGTGGACTTTGTAGGTGACGCAAGGAACGTATGGTTTGGTTTAAGCGTAGATGCCATTAATCCTTTTGGGGAGCAGAGCAGCAATCATAGCACCTAACCCGTTACTCTATGTATCTATAACCTTCCTCCTTGGTTGTGCATGAAGCGGAAGTTCATTATGATGCCAGTGCTCATCCAAGGCCCTAAGCAACTCGGCAACGACATTGATGTGTACCTAAGGCCATTAGTTGAAGAACTTTTATAGTTGTGGAATGGAAAAGGTGTATGTGTGTGGGATGAGCACAACTAGGAGGAATATGACCTACATGTGTTGTTGTTTGTAACCATCAATGATTGGCTTGCTCTTAGTAACCTTTCAGGACAGACAAACAAGGGATACCACGCATTCACACACTATTTAAATGACACCGAAATTATATATTTGGACAAATGCAGGAAGAATGTGTACCTGGGACATCGCCGATTTCTTCCGATCAAGCATCAATGTCAAAAGAAAGGCAAGCATTTCAAAGGTGAGGCAAATCACCAGAAGAAGCCTGCCATCCGTACTGGTGATCACATACTTGATATGGTCAATGATTTACATGTAATATTTGGAAAGGGTCCTGGCGGACTATCTGTTCTGAATGACGCTGAGGGGCGCGCACCCATGTGGAAGAAGAAATCTATATTTTGGGACCTACCCTATTGGAAAAGACCTAGAGGTCTGGTCTGCAATCGACGTGATGCACGTGATGAAGAATCTTTGCGTGAACCTGCTAGGCTTCTTGGGCGTGTATGGGAAGACAAAAGATACACCAGAGGCACGGGAGGACCAGCAACGTGTGCACAAAAAAGACGGCATGCATCCAAAGCAGTACCAAGGTCCTGCCAGCTACACTCTTACAAAAGAAGAGAAGGAAATCTTCTTTGAATTCCTGCTCAGTATGAAGGTCTCGTCTGGCTTCTCGTCCAATATAAAGGGAATAATAAATATCCCAAAGAAAAAATTCCAGAACCTAAAGTTTCATGACTGCCATGTGATTATGACGCAACTACTTTCAGTTGCATTGAGGGGGCTTCTACCGGAAAATGTTCGATTAGCCATTGTGAAGCTATGTGCATTCCTCAATGCAATCTCTCAGAAGGTAATCAATCCAGAAATCCTACCAAGGTTAAAGAATGATTTGGTGCAATGTCTTGTTAGTTTCGAGCTGGTGTTCCCACCATCCTTCTTCAATATCATGACGCACGTCCTAGTTCATCTAGTCAACGAGATTGTCATTCTGGGCCCTGTATTTCTACATAATATGTTCCCCTTAAAGAAATATGTTCGTAACCGTGCCAGGCCAGAAGGAAGCATCTCCACGGGCCATCAACCAGAGGAGGTCATTGGGTTTTGTGTTGACTTCATTCCTGACCTTAAGCCGATTGGTCTCCCTCAATCGCGGTATGAGGGGAGACTGACTGGAAAAGGCATGCTAGGAGCGGACTCAATAATATGCAGGGACGGGCATCCTTGGGGTCAAGCACACTACACAGTTCTACAGAATTCTACCTTGGTGACCCCGTATGTCAATGAACACAAGAATATTCTGCGCTCCAAACACCCGGAGCAATGTGACGACTGGACTACATGTGAACACATCAGGACTTCGCGCAGTTGGTTGCAAACACATCTCATGGGTGACAACATTGTTGGAGATGAGTTGTACTCGTTGGCCAGGGGACCATCTTTGACTCTATTGACTTACAAAGGGTACGAGATAAATGGGAATACATTTTACACGATCTCCCAAGATCAAAAGAGCACCAACCAAAATAGTGGTGTCCGCTTTGATGCAACAACCAAAAGGGGAAAGGACACATATTATGGTTACATAGTGGACATATGGGAACTTGACTATGGACATGATTTTAAGGTCCCTTTGTTTCGGTGCAAATGGGTCAATCTGTTAGGAGGCGGGGTACAGGTAGACCCACAATACGGAATGACAACAGTGGATCTGAACAATCTTGGGTACACAGACGAACTATTTGTCCTAGTCAATGATGTGGCGCAGGTTTTCTATGTGAAGGACATGTCTACCAAACCGAGAAAAGAAAAGATAAGGAAGTGAATACATCATACAATGAGCCAAAGCGCCACACGGTTCTTTTAGGGAAAAGAGACATCATGGGAGTGGAGGGCAAGACAGACATGTCTGAAGATTCTGAAAAGTTTCATGAAATTTCTCCCTTCAAAGTGAAGGCTGACCCAAGCACCCTGTTAAACGATGAAGATTTATGGCGCAATAAGCAAGGGACACACGCTAAGAAAAAGTGAAGGAGGATATGATGATGGCTCTGATTACGCGAAGAAAAAAATGAAATGCCTTCTGTAACAGATGAGTTTTCGTCCGAAACCCTAATACTTCGAAAGAGATTGTCCATTTTGTACACGAAGTGCATCCAGATTTTGTCGTGACCCTCTCAACTTTTTAGCACATGCTATGTGGGTGAAATGATGATACCATGCCAACTTTCAACCTTTTCAGAGTTCATTTGTAGTGTTTTTCAGTTTCAGGGTCATTTAGCTTAAAAAGTTAGTAAATGCGTGAAAAATACCAAATGAAGTCAGAAAGGGTTGAAAATTGATGATGTGGCTTTGAATGGTGCATGTTGAATGCACAAAAAGGCTGGAGTTGAAATAATTTCAAAAAAATGAAATCCCTTTGTAACAGATGAGTTTTCGTCCGAAATCGTGATACTTCAAAAGAGATTGTCCATTTTGTACACGAAGTGCATCCGATTTTTGCCGTAACCCTCTCAATTTTTTAGCACATGCTATGTGGGTGAAATGATGATACCATGCCAACTTTCAACCTTTTTAGAGTTCATTTGTAGTGCCTTTCAAAAGAATGAACTAAAAAACTTTTATAAAACTCTAATAGCAAAAGAAATGAACTAAAAAGCTTCTATAAAACTCTAATAGCAAAAATAATGAACTAGAAAGAATCAATTAAATATTTTGTTATGATCAACTAAAACAAAACTATAATATTCTTCAATAGCAAAAAGAATCAACTAAAAAGCTTTTATGAACCTCTAGTTATTGTCAAAATAATATTAACTTAAAATTATCTAAAATTTGTGCAACTAAAATTATCAAAGTATTTTGTTAAAAAATTTAATAGAAAAAGAATTTTCATAAAGTATTTTATGTTATAAACTTTAATAGCAAACTAAAATGACATAAAAAATAAAAATGTTGCCTACTGGGCCACCACGGCCTGCATACGACAAGAAACCCATATGTACATGGGCCAGGATGCAGGTCTATGGGCCCAACAGGCCCAACACGGTAGTGAAAAATGTTAGGCAAGTACTGAAGTTGATACTGAAGATGGTCCATGAAAATCATTATGGTTTTCTCAACAATAGATGCATTCAGGATTGTTTAGCCTAGGCCTATGAGTATATTCACCAATGCTATCAATCCAAAAAAGAGATTGTGCTGCTAAAGTTAGACTTTGAGAAGGCTTTTGATCTTCTCAATCACAACACCATCATAGAGATTTTATCTGCAAGAGGATTTGGTAGCAGATGAATTAGCTAGATCAAACAGATTTACAGCACTGGCTTTTCTGCAGTTTTCCTTAATGGCGTACCAGGTAAACAGTTTCTAAGCAAGCAAGGAGTTAGACAAGGGGATCCATTGTCCCTTCTTATCTTTGTCCTTGTTGCTGATCTCCTGCAGTCTATGCTGAATGAATCCATGGCAGATCAACTTATTGAAGCTCCTCTCCAACACTAGTCTTGCACTACCTTCCCTGTCATCCAATATGCAGATGATACCCTGCTACTCTTACCTGCCTCATCAGCTTAGTTCCAACATGTCAAGAACTTATTACTGCACTATGCTGCTTACATTGTATTAAAAGTCAACTGTGCCAAATCCACATTGATATCCATCAACACACCAGACAGACAAATGCAAGAAGTATCCACTTTACTAGGATGTTAGATTGGACAGTTCTATCTACCTTACTTGGGTCTGCCTTTGTGCCACTCAAAACCTAAATTGGAATATTTCTCCCCTATGCTCAAAACAATTTCATCAAGACTGACTGGCTGCAACACTCTGCTATCCACTAGGGACAAGCTCACTTTGGTTAAATCTGTCTTCTCCAGCATCCCTACATTCTTCATGTCCACACTCATGATCCCCAAACTAGTGCTTAACCAAATTAACTTATACCTCAAGCACTGTCTTTGGAGAAAATATGGCTCACAGGAAAAAGGAATGGTTTGGGAGTGATAAATGTTGAAATCCACAACCAAACATTACTTCTGAAATTCCTGCATAAGTTCATGAATAGAGAGGACACTCCCTGGGTCAAGATAATATGGGAATCATATTACTCATAACATCTACATGATGATAGACCTACTGGTTCCTTCTGGTGGAAAGCTGTGCATAAGCTACTTCCTATTTATAAAGAGCAATCTTTTGTGTGTAGCTGGTACTGATAACATAGTTGCATTCTAGAAGGACAAATGGAAGGATCGGGCGATGCAGAGCAGCTATCCTCAACTTGCCTCATTCTCCATCAATACAGACATCTCTCTGCTGAAAGTCTTGGAAGTACCCAATCTTGAGGACTTGTTTCATCTGACTCTCTCCTCCCAAGCATACCAACAGTTCCTTCAGTTGCAGAAACTTCAAGATAGGGGGCATTTTCAAGGTAGAGACAAATGGGGATGTCCATGGAAATCCAATAACTACTCGGCTCGGAAGATGTATAAATCCTTGATTGAACCAAGTACCTGCCACCCGATTTTCAAAACCCTATGAAAATTTGATGCACAGTTGAGGCACAAATTATTTTTCTAGTTACTGCTTTACGACCGTGTTAATACAATAATCCTCTTGAAACAAAGATCAATGTACTTAGAGGATTATAATTGTGCCTTGTGCAATGAACAGACAGAAGAAATGGCCACACATCTCTTTTGGGATAGCACTTTTGCATGGGACTGCTGGAACAAGATATTAGCTCACAGACCAAGAGGAATCTCAAATTTGGATGAGATAAGCATTAGGATGAAGGAGCTACCACATGATCTGGCACTGGACATCATTCTGGAAGGATGTTGGAGCATATGGTTGGTGAGAAATGATATTTTTTTAGGAAGGTTGCACCTCACTTGTTGACCTGGGTCTATTACATGAAAGAAACACTCATTGTAGTAGTTCACAGAGCTAAGCTAGTAAAGCAAATCACTTCAAAGATTGGATTCAAACCCATCTGTAATTGAGACATGTTTCCTAGAAAGGGCATTGGTTAGGTTTTTTGGTTTTATCAGTTCATGTATTTGTAAATATTACTTTTTTTATAATGTAATTACCATAGAACTATTGTTCTACGGTCCAAGTTTAAAAAAAGTGGTTAGTGAAGAATTTGAGTACCGGTACCTTGGCCTGCCGGTTCCGGAAGGAAGGATGAATAGAGGAAAATTTCAATCACTTCAAGCGAATTTGAGCAAGCGTTTTTTTTTATTTAGGGGAGAAGCAAGCTTCAAGTGGGGCAAAGGAAGCATTGATTAAGTCAATTGCACAGTCGGTATCGACGTACATGATGAGTGCTTTTAAACTACCAACATCTACGTGTGATGACCTAACACGTATGATCCATGGCTATTGTTGGGGAGTTGAAAAACAAGAAGCATAGGACACATTGGATTGCATGGGACAAACTTATACGCCTAAAGAATCAAGGCGACCTTGGTTTCCATGATATATGACTATTAAACCAAGCTTTACTAGCACAACAGGCATGGTGATTGATTGATAGACCTGACCGTTTATGTGCGAGATTGCTAAAAGCAAGATATTATAGACGTGGAAGTTTGTTGGATACTATTTTTGCGAGTAATGCATCTCTTGCATGGAAGGGAATTGAGCATGGTTTGGAGCCATTGAAAAAAGGAATGATCTGGAGAATTGGCAATGGTAGGAATGTTAGGGTATGGAGAGACCCTTGGATACCGCAAGGAGGATCTCGTTAGCCCCTTGGGGATCGTGGTAATTGCAAGTTCTCGTGTGTGCATTAGTTTCTTCTTCCGGATGGCTCACGGAAAGAACCAAGACTGAGTGAATATATGATACGACCGGATGTATAGGAAATTTTAAAAATTAAGGTGTCTCGCAGGTTAGATGAAGACTTTCCTACATGGCATTTCAAAAAGGATGGAAGGTTCACAGTGAGAAGTGCTTATGTCACGCCCAATATGTGAACCTATCCGAGAGGAACTCGAAGGTCCCACCAAGGATAGAGCCGCATATTGAAACACTTTCGCAAGGTGGATATCATTACAATGTACCATTATATAATAGCTAGGGATACATAAAAAGTGCATAAAATGCCACAAAAATACATCAAAACATCATACATGAGAACAACATCCGACTACGGATGAAACACAAACAGAAGCTCAAACGACATCCACCCTGCTAGCCCAGGCTGCCGACCAGGAACCTATCCCAAGATCGACGAAGAAGAAGAACTCCAAAACAAGTAAACATCGCTCTCACGTCATGATCATCGCATTACATGCACCTGCAACTGTTGTTGTAGTAATCTATGAGCCATGAGGAATCAACAATCCCATTACCATGGGTATCAAGACTAGCAGAGCTTAATGGGTAAGAAAGGGGTAAAGTGGTGAGGTTGCAGCAAGCGACTAAGCATTGTGTGGTGGCTAACTTACAAGTACAAGAATAAGATGAGAAACTACGCAAATGGTCGCAAACTAGTAATGATCAAGAAGTGATCCTGAACTACTTACGTTCAAACATAACCCAACCGTGTTCTCCTCTAGAACTTCCCCGAAAATACAGTCACGGTTACGCACGCGGTTGGTGTATTTTAATTGAGTTTACTTCAAGTCCACTACAACCGGATATTAACAAATTCACATCTGTCACATAACCGCGGGCACGGCTCTCGAAAGTTTAAACCCTGCAGGGGTGTCCCAACTTAGCACATGACAAGCTCACGATCCGCGAAGACAATCCTCCATCGCGGTACCCTCCGATCAGACTTGGAATCCCGGTGCACAAGACATTTCGAAAATGGTAAAACAAAACCAGCAAAACCTCCCGATGCACTAACCTAGCCTGATAAGAGTCGCACGTATCTCGTTCTCAGGGTACATCGGATGGGAAAGATATCGGGTTGGCTAAGACCCTAGTTGCCCAAGGGGCACCGGACATCGCCCAGTTTGGACCAACACTCATGAGGAGCATTGGCCCGGGGTTGATTAAGAGTCCTCGGGTGCTAGCCGGTCCCTATGCAAGTTTTAGTTGTTATTAGGCAAATGGTAAAACCAATGTTGGGCCTTGCTGGAACGGTTTTATTCAAAGCGAACTGTCAAGAGGGGGGCATAAACCCTCATCGTGTTAGGGATGCAAAATCAAGGAACATAACACCGGTATGACGGAAACTAAGGCGGCAAGAGTGGAACAAAACACCAGGCAAAAGGCCGAGCCTTCCACCCTTTACCAAGTATATAGATGCATTAATTAAATAAGATATATTGTGATATCCCATGATATCCATGACATCCATGTCCCAACATGGAACAACCTGCAACTAGCAACGTTATAAGAGGGGCTGAGCAAAGCGGTAACATAGCCAAACAACGATTTGCTAGGAAGGGTAAAAAAGCTTAGAGGCTATCATGGCAATTTGGGAGGCTTGATAAACAAGTGGTAGGTAGCGCGGCATAGCGATAGCATCGAGACAACTAGCATAGCAAAGATAGTAGTGAGATCCAAGGTGACGATCATCTTGCCTGAATCCTGCAATGGTCATATGATGTATAGAACTCTAGCTATTCACATGGCAAGAATGAACTTACTGTTAACAGACTGACAGTAACATTATTTAGCAACTTTAGAGCATTGTAATGACAAGCTACATCAGGCCATAATTGCAAACAAGGGCATGTATGGATAGAGCATAACAAGATCTACAAGACATCCTTACTGAGCATCTCCAGATTATGCATGGATTCACTTGTAGCATCAAGTTAACATGGCAACATAATGTAACAGTTATAGACTCGGCAGAAATCATCAAGCCACTGAAATCAGCAACGGCAAGTACCCTACTTTGCATGCTTGTGCTAGTCACCACAGGGCACATAAAAATACATGGATTGCACCACTGTAAATATGGCATGAATATGCTCCTAAAACATGTTGATATGATGCTCAAAAGATAAACACACAAAATGCTATGAAAGCGACAAATCAGCAAGTAACAGCAGCTTACAGCAGTTTATAACATTTAACACTTTTGCAACGATGACAATGACATCACCCCGCAAAAAAAATACAATGACATCAATATGAACTCTAATATGAATGCAACCACAACCATCATGAAGAACACACTGAGCAGATCAGTTACATATCAAAAACATCACAATCGAAGAAACTTGCAGAAACTTATGGCCTACACAATATGCCTATATGATGTAAAAATAAACAGGGACTTAACCATTTTAAACAGAGAACGGAGCGAGCGGCAAATAGCATAACATGCACTAGGCGAGAGATAAAGGGCTCTCACCATGGGCTTCGGCCCAGGTCGTGGAGGAGGTGGGTTGGACGGGCCGAGCGGGCCCGGCGGCGGGGAGGCGCGGGGAGGACACGTGGCAGCGTCTGGTAGGTGGAGGGCGGCAGGGGCGGACGTGTCCGGCGTGCGGAGGAAGGGGAAGGCTAGGGTTTGCCTGAATTTCGGGGGAGAGGGGGTTTATATAGATTCTGGGAGCTAGGAGAGGGCTATTGAGGTGCGGTTTTCGCCCACACGATCATGATCCAATGGCGAAGAGCATGGAGGGGATTTAGATGGGCTAGTGGGATGTTGTGAAGGGGTGCTGGGCTGCAAAGAGAAGGAGGGCTTCGGTTAACGCGGTTAACCGTTGGGGCATCAAACGACCCCCAAATGGAACTAAGTTTGACAGGCGGCCTACCGGTGATGTACCAAGGCCACTCGACCAATCTCGGCCCATTTCGAGAACATTTTTCTCCCGCTCATGAAACGAGAACTGGAAGGTGCGACGGGTGCATGTGAGAGTGTCGGATTCCGAAACGGACAACGGAGAAAGTGATGGGATGCAAGTTTTGAAAAACATGAGGATGCAATGCACATGATGACATGGCAAGATGCAACACGCAAGCGAATGACATGGCAACGATGATGAATAACTAGAAGACACCTGGCGCATCGGACTCGGGGCGTCACAGCTTACCACCTTGTTTTCATGGAATTGTTAGAGAAAAATGGTGGAGTGGCTATAAGTACGAGACCTGATGGGGACCGGGCAGTTTGGCGTATGTTCTGGAAAATTGATGTGTCGTAGAAGATGAAAATTGTGCTTAGAAATTGTTACACGAAGGATTACCAATGCGCCAAGTTAGAAAAGCAAGACACCTTGAGGTCAGTGACCAATGTTGGAGGTGTGGACGGGTAGAAGAGGATAGCTTCCATGTAGTGGTAGCCTGTCCTGCGGCTGGCGCAGTTTGGGATGCTATGGGGGAGGTGTGATCTATTCCAGTAAAAGGAATCAATAGTAAACACTGGAGGGAAGTGTCTGTTTGATTTGCTCGTAACTTTGTCTGAAAATGAGAGGGCGGGGGTGATTATGATTGTATGGCAGAATTGGTAGTTGTGCGACGATGTGTTGCATGACAAAGAACCAGCTCTAGTTGAGGTGACCAAGGTATTTTTACAAAGTTATATATGTTGTCCTTGGAGCAGATTAGAAGTGAGTCCGATTATGATATGTTAAAAGGGAAAAGGAGTGTTGAGATTGATGGCACATTGGAGAGAAAAGGGTCCCGTATTAGGGAGCGAGTTCCATGGCCTCCTTCGCCGGTGGGCTGGTTCGCCGTCTCGCTGGATGGGTCCTTCAACACATGTGATAATACGGCTGGTGCATCGATGGTGGTAAGGGACAGTAAGAGAAGCATATTGCTTCAGCATGTTGGTATATACCTGATGTCTACTACAAAACCTTCTTCTTGTAGACGTTGTTGGGCCTCCAAGTGCAGAGGTTTGTAGGACAGTAGCAAATTTCCCTCAAGTGGATGACCTAAGGTTTATCAATCCGTAGGAGGCGTAGGATGAAGATGGTCTCTCTTAAGCAACCCTGCAACCAAATAACAAAGATTCTCTTGTGTCCCCAACACACCCAATACAATGGTAAGTTGTATAGGTGCACTAGTTCGGCAAAAAGATGGTGATACAAGTGCAATATGGATAGTAGATAAAGGTTTTTGTAATCTGAAAATATAAAAACAGCAAGGTAACTAATGATAAAAGTGAGCGTAAACGGTATTGCAATGCTAGGAAATAAGGCCTAGGGTCCATACTTTCGCTAGTGTAAGCTCCCTCAACAATAATAGCATAATTGGATCACATAACTATCCCTCAACATGCAACAAAGAGTCACTCCAAAGTCACTAATAGTGGAGAATGAACGAAGAGATTATGGTAGGGTACGAAACCACCTCAAAGTTATTCTTTCCAATCAATCCGTTGGGCTATTCCTATAAGTGTCACAAACAACCCTAGAGTTCGTACTAGAATAACACCTTAAGACACAAATCAATCAAAACCCTAATGTCACCTAGATACTCCAATGTCACCTCAAGTATCCGTGGGTATGATTATACGATATGCATCACACAATCTCAGATTCATCTATTCAACCAACACAAAGGACCTCAAAGAGTGCCCCAAAGTTCTACTGGGGAATCACGACGAAAACGTGTGCCAACCCCTATGCACAGGTTCATGGGCGGAACCCACAAGTTGATCACCAAAACATACATCAAGTGAATCACGTGGTATCCCATTGTCACCATAGGTACGCACGGCAAGACATACATCAAGTGTTCTCAAATCTTTAAAGACTCAATTCGATAAGATTACTTCAAAGGGGAAACTCAATTCATTACAAGAGAGAAGAGGGGGAGGAGAAACATAAGATCCAACTATAATAGCAAAGCTCGCGATTAATCAAGATCGTATCATCTCAAGAACACGAGAGAGAGAGAGAGAGAGAGAGAGATCAAACACATACCTACTGGTACATACCCTCAGCCCCGAGGGAGAACTACTCCCTCCTCGTCATGGAGAGCACCGGGATGATGAAGATGGACACCGGAGAAGGATTGCCCCCTCCGGGAGGGTGCCGGAACGGGTCTAGATTGGCTTTCGGTGGCTACGGAGGCTTCTGGCGGCGGAACTCCCGATCTATTGTCCGTTCTGGAAGTTTTAGGATACGTGGGTATATATGGGTGAAAGAAATACGTCGGTGGACCGAAGAGGGGGCCACAAGGCAGGGGGGCGCGCCCCTACCCTCGTGAGCTCCTCCTTCATCTTCTGACGTAGAGTCCAAGTCTATCTGGTAGGTTTCCTTCCAAAAATAACTTCTCCAGTTGATTTCGTTCCGTTTTGACTCCATTTGATATTCCTTTTCTTCGAAACACTGAAATAGGCATAAAACAGCAAATCTGGGCTGGGCCTCCGGTTAATAGGTTAGTCCCAAAAATAATATAAAAGTAGAAAATAAAGCCCAATATTGCCCAAAATAGTAGATAATCTAGCATGGAGCAATCAAAAATTATAGATACGTTGGAGACGTATCAAGCATCCCCAAGCTTAATTCCTGCTCGTCCTCGAGTAGGTAAATGATAAAAAGATAATTTTTGATGTGGAATGCTAGTTGGCATAATTTCAATGTAATTCTTCTTACTTGCGATATGAATATTCAGATCTGAAAGATTCAAGACAAAAGTTCATATTGACATAAAAATAATAATACTTCAAGCATACTAATAAAGCAATTATGTCTTCTCAAAATATCATGGCCAAGGAAAGCTATCCCTACAAAATCATATAGTCTGGCTATGATCTATCTTCACCACACAAAGTATTTAAATCATGCACAACCCCGATGACAAGCCAAGCAATTGTTTCATACTTTTGATGTTCTCAAACTTTTTCAATCTTCACGCAATATATGAGCGTGAGCCATGGACATAGCACTATAGGTGGAATAGAGTGGTGGTTGTGGAGAAGAAAAAAGGGGAAGATAGTCTCACATCAACTAGGCGTATCAACAGGCTATGGAGATGCCCATCAATAGATATCAATGTGAGTGAGTAGGGATTGCCATGCAACGGATGCACTAGAGCTATAAATGTATGAAAGCTCAACAAAAGAAACTAGTGGGTGTGCATCCAACTCGCTTGCTCACGAAGACCTAGGGCATTTTGAGGAAGCCCATCATTGGAATATACAATCCAAGTTCTATAATGAACGATTCCCACTAGTATATGAAAGTGACAACATAGGAGACTCTCTATCATGAGGATCATGGTGCTACTTTGAAGCACAAGTGTGGTAAAAGGATAGTAGGATTGTCCCTTCTCTCTTTTTCTCTCATTTTTTATTTATTTTTATTTTTTTATTTGGGCCTTTCTCCTTTTTTATGGCCTCTTTTTTCTCTTTTTTTATTTGGGCTTCTTTGGCCTCTTTTATTTATTTATTTTCGTCCGGAGTCTCATCCCGACTTGTGGGGGAATCATGGTCTCCATCATCCTTTCCTCACTGGGACAATGCTCTAATAATGATGATCATCACACTTCTTTTTACTTACAACTCAAGAATTACAACTCAATACTTAGAACAGGATATGACTCTATATGAATGCCTCCGGCGGTGTACCGGGATGTGCAATCATGCATGAGTGACATGTATGAAAGAATTATGAACGGTGGCTTTGCCACAAATACAATGCCAACTACATGATCATGCTAAGCAATATGACAATGATGAAGCATGTCATAATAACAGAACGGTGGAAAGTTGCATGGCAATATCTCGGAATGGCTATGGAAATGCCATAATAGGTAGGTATGGTGGCTGTTTTGAGGAAGGTATATGATGGGTTTATGGTACCGGCGAAATTTGCGCGGTACTAGAGAGGCTAGCAAAGGTGGAAGGGTGAGAGTGCGTATAATCCATGGACTCAACATTAGTCATGAAGAACTCATATACTTATTGCAAAAATCTACAAGTTATCAAAGAAAAGTATTACACGCATGCTCCTAGGGGGATAGATTGGTAGGAAAATACCATCGCTCATCCCCGGCCGCCACTCATAAGGAAGACAATCAATAAATAAATCATGCTCCGACTTCATCACATAACGGTTCACCATACGTGCATGCTATGGGAATCACAAACTTCAACATAAGTATTTCTCAAATTCACAACTACTCAACTAGCATGACTCTAATATCACCATCTCCATGTCTCAAAACAATTATCAAGTATCAAACTTCTCATAGTATTCAACACACTCATAAGATAATTTTATTATTCTTGAATACCTATCATATTAGGATTTTAAGCAAATTACCATGCTATTTAGGACTCTCAAAATAATCTAAATGAAGCATGAGAGTTCATCTATTTCTATAAAATAAAACCACCACCGTGCTCTAACAGGATATAAGTGAAGCACTAGAGCAAATGAAAAACTACTCTGAAAGATATAAGTGAAGATCAATGAGTAGTCGAATAATTATGCAACTATGTGAAGACTCTCTAACATTTAATAATTTTAGATCTTGGTAATTTATTCAAACAGCAATCAAAGCAAAATAAAATGACATCTAAGAATAGCAAACATCATGTGAAGAAGCAAAAACTTAGGATCAACCGGTACTAACTGATAGTTGTTGAAGAAGAAAGGTGTAACATCCCAAAATTCTAAATTTTGGAATGTTATAATAAATAGATAGATTGATAGATTGTTTGATTGTTGTGTGATTGATTGACTGAAAGTGAGTGATATTCGAAACTTTTGAAAGTTAAATGAGAGGGAATAAAAGGACTTTCCCAAACTTTCATCTTTGCTTTCTGATCTCCAGGAATTCAAATGCTTTTCAACACAAAACCCTAGAGAGAAGATGACATGACTTCTTCCATTTAAATTAAATGAAAAGGGTTGTTGAAAACATTTGAATTTCATTTGAAAATATTTCAAATTTATAAACTTCAAGCAACTCAATGATTTTCATGAGAGAAGATAAAATGACTTCTTCAAAATATATGAAATATGAGTTGGAAGTTAAAAGGATCAAATTCAAAATCCTTTTGAAATTATTTTCAATTTGGAGTTATTTGGGTTTTATTCAAATTATTTTTCTACAAAAATAAAATATACGGAAAATAGGGTAACATGATTCCCTACATCATAAAATTGGAGAGAAATAAATTGGAATTAATTTTGGTATTTTTCAAATGATTTTTGTTGGATTTTATTATACCAGTAGCACTCTTTGAATTATCTAAATTTGTGTGAATTTTATTTAATGCTAGCAAAATGTTCAGCTTGTAGAAAATCTTTTTCTGAAAATTTTGATATATTATATGCCTATATCTTATTTTTGCTTAATTAGTTTTATTTATTTTTCTGACTGGAAAACTTCTATTAAAAAAACACTTTCCCGAGTGGGCCGGCCTAGCCAACCCAGCCTGGCCGCGGCCCAGCCCACCTCCGCGCCCGTCCCCGACCTCCGGTCAAAGACCGAATCCCGCATGCGTCGCCGCCGCCATGGATGTCGTGGCCGACTCGGCCTCCTCCGCCGTCTTACCCCTTCCCCAAGGCCACCTCCTCCCTCCCCTGCTATAAAGCCGCCGTCGCGGGCCCCGTTTTCCCTCTTGGTCGCACCGCCGCCTCCTCCTGCAACTGCATCCCGTAGCAACCGTCGCCGCCGTCGGCGAGCTTCGCCGCGGCAACTGCGCCCTGCCGCCTCTCCTCCCCGCGTCCGCGACGCGCCCCTCCGCCGCCTCGCCGCGCGCCCGCATCCGCGCCGTGCCACTCGCTCGCCGGAGCCGCTTCACATCGCCGCGGCCGTCTCGCCGGAGTCCGCCGCCTCGCCGGAGCCGCCACCGGTTTTTCTCGGCCGAACCACCGAACCGGTATAAACCGAGTTAACCTACCCCGGTTTTCTTCGGTTATATATATATATATCGGTTTTTCTTTTAGAATGGTTTTTATATATTAGGTTAGTTATTTTGCGAGCGTTCGTTAGCTAGAGTTCGGTAGCGAACGATTTTCGTTCGTTATCGGTCGGTAACGAACGTTCACTATTTAGTATTTTTCTTTTTATTTTAGTTTTCCTCCAGGGACCCGTTTGTGAATAGTTTCTTCACAAATTAGTCCCTGTTTTTCAAACAACCACCACTTTTCACTCGTTTGTCCAAATCCAACGAAACCAATGCCCACGTATTCTTTATGATCCCCTCTATCCATTAAAACAACTCAAACATGTTTTGAAAGTTTAAAATTTGAATTATACCAGATTCGAATTCAAACTTCGTTTGATCATAACTTGAGTTTCGTAACTCCGATTTAGTTGATTCTTTTTGCAAATCGAAGCTCTTGATCCACACCTTCTGATAAGGCCAAATTCAAATAATTTTGGTACTGTTAGAAATTATTTTATGTTGCAAGAGTTATTTGCTTGGTTTTGAAGTTTTCCGAATCGTCTTCTTCGATCTTTCTGATCTTTTGAGTGATTGCTTATGTGTGGTTCCTAATGCTTGCTTACGATAGATTGACCGGAGTGAGCGAGTAGAACTATCAAGAGTTTTGAGTGCGAATCATCTTCATCAACATTGCAGGCAAGTAACACTTCGATCATACTTCCGATTACCCAGTTTTATTGCATTAGATCAATCCTCACACATTGCATGATTAGGATCTAATTAAATTATGGGTTTGGGAAGTAGATGAGGAAGTACCTATTACCTGTTATTATCAAACCTTTGGGAGTTACTTCTACGTTGCTTATTATGCTATGCTATGCTAGTAGACCTGGATTGGGTGAGTGTATCCATGACAGATGTGAGGTTGTTGAATTAATGGTTTATCTAAGGTGCCTACTTAAATACACATATGGGTGGATTGAGGCACCTGGGTATTCCAGCAATTACCTGTTTTTCTTTTGGACCGCCACCCAGTCTCAAAGGGATCATGAGATTATTCATGCTAGAAACTTCCGTGTGCAGCCACAAGCTATTATGGGCTCTAGCATAGTTGACTAAGTCGTGCGAACTCTTACAGTGGTAGACTAGCAGATGTAGGGGAAAGTAGGTGCAACGGTCTACCCGATCGTAAGGTGCTAGCGCTTCTGAAAGACTATGTCTCGATCATCCGTTTCTCAAACACCATGTAGTGCGAGAATCCCAACGGAGGAGATCGAGTCTTGTGGGGAAAAGTGCGCAAACCTCTGCAGAGTGTATAAACTAATCATGGTTAGCCGTGTCCCCGGTTATGGACATCTTGAGTATCTAGTACTTGGATTATCATGTGAATCTCAACATCTTCCTTTAAATTAATTTTGTTGGGTTTAGTGATGTTACTTAATTGGGATTGAGAATGCTGTCAACCATACTCAATGTTTAACAACCACCATGATAGTTAACTAAA
Source organism: Triticum aestivum (assembly GCF_018294505.1). Taxonomy (NCBI): domain Eukaryota; kingdom Viridiplantae; phylum Streptophyta; class Magnoliopsida; order Poales; family Poaceae; genus Triticum; species Triticum aestivum. The sequence goes on from NC_057809.1 coordinate 233,241,028, forward strand.
ATTTATTCTTTTGCAGTAGGGAAAAATTGGCTTTTCCCAAAAACCATATAACCATAGAGCTTTTCCATCAGCCATATATGCATGTAGTGATAACCATTGTTCATCATTCTCTATGGTGTGAATTTGCCAGTACATTAAATGTACTGACCCCTTGTGGCTGCAACGTCTCATGTTGCAGGATTATCTTACGACGAGTAAGTGATATGTTAGGGTTACGATTTCTACACTCAACTTTGCCGTTGGTGTTGATGGGAATCCACAACCTTGTTACTTCCGCTATTTTGGATTGAGGTAATAGTATTTTACGTTACTTATACATGTGATTTACCTCTGTTATAAATCCTCGAGTACTGTGTGTGTCAGCATACCGATCCAGGGATGACACTTAAGCACAGAGACTTGATCCATTCGGGTCGGGTCGCTACAAGATGGTATCAAAGCACATGTTGACTGTAGGATGTGACCCTAGAAACTGGCAAGCCCATAGGAAAGATTTTTCTCTAAAACTTTACTTTTCAAAAAGATCTTTTACCTCTCTTCTCTTCTGAGCTTATTCAAATATCCCCTTTTAGTGAGACCATACCCCCCTTTTCCCCTTTTGACCACTCGAAGATTTGACTGATGAGATCACTCCAAGAAGTACAAGATATCGGACAACTACGATCACTACGGAATGAAGGAGATTTTACCGTGCATCTGAATAATGGAAACTACAACATGTGAAGACTCCGAAGACTAGGAGAATTTGAAGGCTCTGAAGAATTCCCAGATTTTTATGACCTAGGAAGGCTACCCTTATGGAACTTGGCAGACTATGGAAGTTGTCAATACCCGAGATCAAGGTGTAATGGAGAAAAACCGGAGCATGGAGAGTTAAAAACTCAAAGTTCTGCCAAGGAAAACCCTAAGGCAGGAGATATAAACTATGGAGAGATAGCTCATGGAAATGACAAGAGCAAAACCACGGCTATCCATGAGGTTATCACCCGCTTATGATATTTTCACCGTGCTGAGTTAAGCATGCATATGCATGGAAGGATTGAATGGTAGAAGGCTGATGGAGCACCTATCAACAAGAGGTGAAGTTTTAACCTTAGCTGGTGTATCACCAGGATCTGGAGAATTACATCAGGAATTTTAAGACGGACCCGCAGGAAGCCATATTTTGACAAGGGAGCATTTCGTGAAGAACTTAGGTCCAAGAAGCTGAAGTAGTCAAGCTGGAGGAGAAAAACCTCGAGATACCGAAGATTCATCAGGAACTGAAGGACAGTAGGACCATGGTTCATGCGAAGGATGTTGAAACCAAAAGTTTGGAATGCAACTCCAGAATATTCAAGGGATGTCACGAGAGGATTTGCTACAACAGAGATGAGCTGGCAAAAGGACTTGAGAAAGACAAGCATGATCGGAAGAAGCCATTGGAGGCATGAACAAGACTTGATGAGTTTGATGACTTTGAATATTTATTAACCTTTAGAAGACCAAACCCCTGTTATACACTTACGTTAGATACGACGTTTGTGAGCTGTCATTTGTTTGATGTTTTTCCGACAGCCACAACAAAAATCTGTCTTTTCAAAACCATGGTTTGCATTGTGTGTATCCCCCTCTATCTCTCTTATCTCACCCTCTCTATAGCGACCAGACCTCAAACAGTCTAATCTCTGTGCTCCGGTGTCATCCCTGGATCAGTAATGCTGACACCACATAGTACTCGAAGGATTTATAGCAGAGTAGCAATCACACACTTATTACATCGAGTGTCTCAAAAGAGAACTTATTACAATAAATATGGCTTAAGGCCATCTAATAACTATAACAGCGGAAGGCTTGGAAGATAAGTGAGTCCATCAACTCCAACGGCATCACTGAGTATAGAACCACGACCTAAAAACTCCTTAATCATCGTCTGAAAAGTCTGCAACATTAACGTTGCAGCCCGAAAATGGGTCAGCACATGGAATATGCTGGCAAGGTAACACATAGAGAGTAATGGAATGAAACAGTTGTACTATATGCATATTTGGCTGGTGGAAAGCTCTATGGTTACAGTTTTGCGTAAAGCCAATTTTCCCCTACTTCAAAGGAATAAATTTATTTAACTATCATGGTAGTTGTTAAACATTGAGAATGGTTGACAGCATTCTCAATCCCAATTAAACATCATCATTAAACATAACCCAACAAAATTAATTTAGAGTAACATGTTGAGATTCACATGATAATCCAGGTACTAGATACTCAAGATGTCCATAACCGGGGACACGGCTAACCATGATTAGTTTATTACACTCTGCAGAGGTTTGCACACTTTTCCCCACAAGACTCGATCGCCTCCGTTTGGTTTCTCACACTACATGGTGTTTGAGAAGACAGATGACCGAGACATAGTCTTTCAGAAGCGCTAGCACCTTACGATCGGGTAGACCGTACCACCTACATCCCCTACATCTGCTAGTCTACCACTGTAAGAGTTCGCATGACTTAGTCAACTATGCTAGAGCCCATAATAGCTTGTGGCTGCACACGGAAGTTTCTAGTATGAATAGTCTCATGATCCCTTTGAGCCTGGGTGGCGGTCCAAAAGAAAACAGGCAAGTCCTGGAATACCCAGGTGCCTCAATCCACCTAGATGTGTGTTTAAGTTGCCACCTTAGATAAACCATTAATTAACAATCTCACATCTGTCATGGATTTCACTCACCCAATCCACGTCTACTTAGCATAGCATGGCATAATAAGCAAATGTAGAAGTAACTCCCAAAGGTTTGATAATAAACAGGTAATAGGTACTACCTCATCTACTTCCCATCCCACAATTTAATTAGATCCTAATCATGCAATGTGTGAAGATTGATCTAATGCAATAAAACTGGGTAGTAGAAAAGGTATGATCAAAGTGTTACTTGCCTTGCTGATGATCTGCGAAACCTAACGATTCAAAGTAACAGGCGGCGCACTCCGGGTATTCTATCGCAGACAAACAAACAAGCATACAATAAGTACTCATCTAATGCACAGGTAAAACTCAAATAAGAGATCTAACCAGAAGGTTCAACTTAAGAACTCCGGTTGGCAAAAAGAATCAAATCGAACGAAGCAACGAAAATCAAACGGCGAAAGAAAACAACTTCGTTCTACTAATATGGATCTAGGGCAAATTTTACAGTAGCAAAATCTTGTTTAAGTTGGTTAAACGGATAGAGGGTTTCGAGACAAATCCCTAGGTGCTTGAATCGCCTGATTCCGATAAACGAGTGAAAAGTTAAACTAAAACGAAAATCGGATCAGGAATCGCGATCAGAAAAATCGCAGATTTAATCCGAGAAAAAGAAAAACGATGAATGCCGAAAAAAAATTCTCTCTCTTTTTTTCGGCACGGAAATCAAGGCGCTACGAACCTCGGGCGGCGGGATCGTCGGCGGCGGCTCCGGCGGCGCGCATGGATCGAGGCGGGGCTGGTGGGCTGGGGCGGCGCTATTTAAAGGCTGCCCCCGGGCGGTGTCCCGCTCGGGTACGGCCCGAAGTCGGTTCGTTTTTTTTATTCCGCTCGGAAGAAAAAATAAAAGAAATACTAAACGGACTCCAAAAATTCCGAAATAAATTTTCACGGGCTTCTAAAATCAAGCCTCACAAGGTGAACATTTATTTGGGCCCTAAATGCAATTTTGAAAAACGCACTTTTTTCCTAAATTCAAATAAAACACCGAAAAACTCCGAAATAAAATCTTATTTGATTCTATTATTAAATCCTCAATATTTCTTTATTTTGGGAAAGTCATTTTATTCCCTCTCTCATATTTTTGTAATAGAAATAATTGATGATAAAATAAATAAAATCAAATGATCCTATTCTCAAAATTTGAGAAAACTCAAATATGAAAATAACGAAATCCCCAACTCTCTCCGTGGGTCATTGAGTTGCGTAGAATTTCTAGGATCAACCAAAATGCAAAATAAAATATGATATGCATGATGATCTAATGTATAACATTCCAAATTGAAAATTTGGGATGTTACAAACCTACCCCCCTTAAGATGAATCTCGCCCTCGAGATTCGGGTTGGCTAGAAAATAGGTGAGGGTGGTCCTTGAGAAAATCTTCCTCTCGTTCCCAGGTGGCTTCATCCTCTGTATGGTGGCTCCACTGAACTTTGCAAAACTTGATAACCTTGCTGCGAGTAACTCGGCTGGCAAACTCGAGAATCTTAACTGGTTTCTTCTCATAGGTCAAATCGTTATCCAACTGAATAGTTTCCAAAGGCACTGTGTCTCTCAACGGTATGTCAGCCATCTCCGCATGACACTTCTTCAACTGGGAAACGTGGAACACATCATGAACTCCTGACAATCCTTCAGGCAATTCCAACTTGTAGGCCACTTCTCCCATACGCTCCAAAACTCGATATGGTCCTACAAATCGTGGCGCTAACTTCCCTTTAACTCCAAAATGCTTTGTTCCTCGAAGTGGAGATACTCGAAGATAATCTCTGTCTCCGACTTCGTAAACTGTCTCCTTGCGTTTAGAATCTGTATAACTCTTCTGTCTGGACTGGGCTACCTTGAGCCTATCGCGAATCAATTTCACCTTCTGTTCAGACTCCTTAATCAAGTCAGGTCCAAACAACTGGCAGTCTCCAACTTCGTCCCATGACAACAGTGTCCTGCACCTCCTTCCGTACAAAGCTTCGAAAGGGGCCATCTTCAAACTGGTTTGGTAACTGTTGTTGTAAGAGAACTCTGCATATGGCAAATTATCGTCCCAACTAGATCCATAATCTAGCGCACAAGCTCTCAGCATATCCTCCAAAATCTGATTGACTCTCTCGGTCTGTCCATCTGTCTTTGGATGAAAAGTTGTACTGAATTCTAGCCTGGTTCCCAAAGTTTCGTGCAACTGCTTCCAGAACTTTGAGGTAAACTGGGTTCCTCTATCCGATATGATACTCCTTGGAACTCCATGCAGACATACGATTCTGGTCATGTATATCTTTGCCAACTTAGCACTGGTATAAGTGGTCTTTACTGGGATGAAATGAGCTACTTTCGTCAATCGATCAACTACAACCCAAATCGAGTCATAGCTTGAACGAGTCCTGGGCAATCCCATGATAAAATCCATGCCCAGCTTATCCCACTTCCATTCGGGTATCGGCAATGGTTGTAACAATCCTGCTGGCTTCTGATGCTCTGCCTTTACTCTCTGACAGACATCACAAACTGCTACATACTCCACAATATCCTTCTTCATTCCAGTCCACCAGAAAATATCTTTCAAATCCAAATACATCTTGGTATTTCTTGGGTGAATTGAATACGGTGAGTCGTGTGCCTCTTGCAAAATCAACTTCCTGATCTCTGGGTCATTGGGCACATAAACGCGGTCTTCAAACCATAGGGTGTCGTGCTCATCCTCACGGAATCCTTTAGCTTTTCCTTTGCTCAGTTTTTCCTTTATAGCGGCAATCTCTTTGTCAGCTTTCTGAGCTTCCCTGATTTTATCCATCAAGGTTGACTGAATCTCCATTACTGCTACATAACCTCTCGAAACTATTTCCAAACATAGTTCACGAAGATTTTCGGCTAACTCCCTTGGTATTCCTCCCGTCATTAATGTATTGACATGGCTCTTGCGGCTTAATACGTCAGCTACTACATTAGCCTTTCCGGGGTGATAATGCAATTTCATATCATAATCCTTGATGAGCTCCAACCATCTCCTTTGTCTGAGATTTAACTCCTTCTGTGTGAAAATGTACTTCAAATTCTTATGATCCGTGTACACCTCACAATGGTTTCCAACGAGAAAATGTCTCCATGTTTCCAAACCATGCACTACGGCTGCTAACTCCAAATCATGCGTGGCATAATTCAACTCATGAGGCTTCAGTTGCCTTGAGGCATATGAAACAACTCTCCCTTCCTGCATAAGCACTGCTCCAAGTCCTCGACGTGAAGCGTCACAATACACCTCATAATCTTTGGTCTGGTCTGGCAAAATCAACACTGGTGAGGTAACCAAACGTTTCTTCAATTCCTGGAAACTAGCCTCACACTCCTCTGTCCATATGAACTTGGTATCCTTCTTCAACAACTCAGTCATAGGCTTCGCAATCTTTGAGAAATTCTCACTAAATATCCGATAGTATCCTGCGAGTCCAAGAAAACTCCGGATCTCTCCAACTGTTGTTGGGGCTTCCCACTTGGTCACGGTTTCAACTTTAGCGGGATCTACTGCTATGCCTTCTCTAGATATAACATGTCCGAGGAATCCTACTTTCTTCAACCAAAACTCACATTTGCTGAACTTGGCATATAGTTGATGTTCTCTGAGCTTTCCAAGTACCAAACGCAAATGCTCCTTATGCTCCTCTTCATTCTTCGAATAAACCAGGATATCATCAATGAACACTACGACGAACTTATCCAAAAACTCCATAAACACTTTGTTCATCATGTTCATAAAATAGGCAGGTGCGTTAGTCAGACCAAATGACATAACGGTATACTCATACAACCCATACCTGGTGGTAAAAGCTGTCTTCAGAATATCCTGTTCTCGAATCTTCAACTGGTGGTATCCTGATCGCAGATCGATCTTGGAAAATACCTTAGCTCCTTGCAATCGATCAAACAGATCATTGATTATTGGTAGTGGGTACTTGTTCTTGATCGTTACTTCATTCAATCCTCGATAATCAACAACCATCCTTAACGATCCATCCTTCTTCTCCACTAGAAGTACTAGCGATCCCCAAGGCAAAGAACTTGGGCGAATATATCCCTTATCCAGTAACTCCTTAATCTGCTTCTTAATTTCCACCAAATCCTTTGCTGGCATCCTATGTGGTCTCTTTGATATTGGACCTATGCCTGGCAATAGCTCAATCAAAAACTCAATATCTCTATCTGGTGGTATGCCTGGCAACTCTTCTGGAAATACATCAGGGAAATCCCTTACCACTGGTACTTCCTCCTGCACAACTCCTGTTAGGCAATTCACTTGAGTCCTCTTTGGCACATGCCGGGATACATACTTGATCCTTCTCCCTTCTGGGGTGGTAAGCAAAATTGACTTACTAGCACACTCAATATTCCCTTCATACTTTGATAACCAATCCATGCCTAATATCACATCCAATCCTTGAGATTCCAGTACTATTAGGTCTGAGGGAAAAACATAGTTACCAATCCTTAATGGTAACCGATCACACCATAGACTAGCCACATATTCTGCTCCGGGCAAGGTTACTAACATGGGTGACCTAAGGGCTTGGGTTGATAGGTTATACTTATCCACAAATCCCCTTGAGATGTATGAATGTGATGCACCAGTATCAAAAAGGACGAGTGCAGTAAATGATTTAACCAAAAACTTACCTATCACTGCATCGGGCTGAGCTTCAACCTCCTCCACGCTAACGTGGTTCACCTGTCCCCTGTTGAAAGGGTTCAGCTTCTTCCCAGAAATTCCATTGCTATTTCCATTGTGTAATTCAGGACATTCATTGGCATAATGTCATGTCTTCGAACACTTAAAGCAAGTGACTTGGCTTAGGTCCTTCTTGGCTGGGGTTGAGGGGTTGGTGCGGTTCTGGCCGTTGCTTCCTCCATTGCCATTACCATTCTTGGTGCCATTGTGATTGTGCGAGCTACCTCCTCCATGGGTATGCTAAAAATGTCCTCCCGGTCTAGGGGTAAAATATGGCTTCTGCTGAGCTCCTGAATTGTACTTCCCTTGTCCATACTACCTCTTGCGATTCTCAATTTGTTGTTGCTTCCCTTTAATCATAAGAGCACGATCTACCAACTCCTGGTAGTTGTTGAAGGTTGCTACCATCAACTGCATGCTCAACTCATCATTCAGTCCTTCCAGAAACTTCTCCTGCTTAGCTGCATCCGTAGCGACGTCATCTGGGGCATAACATGCTAGCTTACTAAATTCCTCCACATAATGGCCAACTGTCCGTCCTCCTTGGCACAAGTTGCGAAACTCACGCTTCTTCATGGCCATAGCTCCTGCTGAAACATGTGCAGTACGAAAAGCCTGCTGAAACTGGTCCCATGTGAAAGTGTCTACTGGGAAAGTGGATGTGAAATTCTCCCACCATGATGCTGTGGGTCCTTCTAGCTGATGTGCGGCAAACTTCACCTTCTCCGCATCTGTGCATCCTGCTATGGTCAACTCCCTAGCTGTCTTGCGGAGCCAATCATCTGCTACTATCGGCTCGGTGCTACTGGAAAACACCAGCGGATTCAACCTAAGAAAACGGGCTAAGTGGTCAACAGGTGGTGGTGGTGGTGGGTTGTTGTTGTTGTTCCCCTGATTCTGATTCTGGACTAGTAACTGCATCAATGTGTTCTGCTCCTGGATCAACTGGGTGAGCTCCGGTGGAAAGGCAAATCCGGGGTCACGTCTCGGAGGCATCTGAGGGTTTAGAAAAGATGAGATATAAGAATAGAGGGGGGTCTAAAGAGAAAACACTACCCATATGCACATGAGGCAAAACAAACAATTCACTTCAATCAATCAAACAAGGGCATACAATCGATCTAACTATCGCAAAAGTGCTCGGGCTACTATATTTACATGGTGGACTACTACTACTGATGAGGTGGTCTACTAGAAATATTCTACGGTCGTTGACTCCATGATATCTGCTCTAGCTTCATCAACATAGTCATCATCGCTACTATCTGCTTCCGAGTCGGTGCCGTCGATGATGATGTAGTCTTCCGGGCTAATTTCCTGAGGTTCTTCGTCTTCATCTACTGGCGTAGGGTCTCCCATAAATATTCCAATCTTCTTGATCAGGTCGTCATTCTTCTCCACCAATACTTCAATTTCCTCTTCATAATCTTCACGTGTAGCCTTGAGTTCTTCCTCCAGTTCCTTGATTCTAGTCTTAGCCTTCTTCAGATCTATCATGTCGGCACACATCTGGTTCTCCTGTCGTCGAATGTGCTGATTTAACTCCTGGATAAAAGTTGCGATTGATCTATCCTTCCTAGTGCTGATCATCTCCCAGTGTTCATCTCGGCGCCCACAAATCTGGTAGATAGTATCCTTGATATCCTTGCGCTAGACTTCTCCAATGCGTCCCATGGCGATGTGAGCTGCCATGCTCTTTCCTAGACTCCAAGTTGGTGCATCAAAAGAAAATTCTATGGGCTCAGTGACTGGCATGAACGTCCTTCCTGGTACTTGAACTTGAACCATCCAGCGCTCTTCTTCAGGTAAAGTGGTGTTGTAGGTTCCCGTGAAGCGTGATACTCCTATATTCAGGTATCTAGTGACTTCCTTCAAGTGGCGTCCAAAGGGTGTATCTTCATCCGGTTGTGTGAACTTGTTCCTTGTATCCGCCATCCTAAAGAGTAGAAAAGATGAGAGGTCAGAAGAGAAGAGAGTGAATAGTGATCTAGGTCTTGTGCTTAGTGGTCGTGTCCTACAGTTAGCGTGTGCTCTGATACCATCTCTGTAGCGACCAGACCTCAAACAGTCTGATCTCTATGCTCCGGTGTCATCCCTGGATCAGTAATGCTGACACCACACAGTACTCGGAGGATTTATAGTAGAGTAGCAATCACACACTTATTACATCGAGTGTCTCAAAAGAGAACTTATTACAATAAATATGGCTTAAGGCCATCTAATAACTATAACAGCGGAAGGCTTGGAAGATAAGTGAGTCCATCAACTCCAACGGCATCACTGAGTATAGAACCACGACCTAAAAACTCCTTAATCGTCGTCTGAAAAGTCTGCAACATTAACGTTGCAGCCCGAATATGGGTCAGCACATGGAATATGCTGGCAAGGTAACACATAGAGAGTAATGGAATGAAACAGCTATACTATATGCATATTTGGCTGGTGAAAAGCTCTATGGTTACAGTTTTGCGTAAAGCCAATTTTTTCCTACTTCAAAGGAATAAATTTATTTAACTATCATGGTAGTTGTTAAACATTGAGAATGGTTGACAGCATTCTCAATCCCAATTAAACATCATCATTATCATTAAACATAACCCAACAAAATTAATTTAGAGCAACCTATTGAGATTCACATGATAATCCAGGTACTAGATACTCAAGATGTCCATAACCGGGGACACGGCTAACCATGATTAGTTTATTACACTCTGCAGAGGTTTGCGCACTTTTCCCCACAAGACTCGATCGCCTCCGTTTGGTTTCTCGCACTACATGGTGTTTGAGAAGACGGATGACCAAGACAGTCTTTCAGAAGCGCTAGCACCTTACGATCGGGTAGACCGTACCACCTACATCCTCTACATCTACTAGTCTACCACTGTAAGAGTTCGCATGACTTAGTCAACTATGCTAGAGCCCATAATAGCTTGTGGCTGCACACGGAAGTTTCTAGTATGAATAGTCTCATGATCCCTTTGAGCCTGGGTATGATCAAAGTGTTACTTGCCTTGCTGATGATCTGCGAAACCTAACGATTCGAAGTAACAGGCGGCGCACTCCGGGTATTCTATCGCAGACAAACAAACAAGCATACAATAAGTACTCATCTAATGCACAGGTAAAACTCAAATAAGAGATCTAACCAGAAGGTTCAACTTAAGAACTCCGGTTGGCAAAAAGAATCAAATCGAACGAAGCAATGAAAATCAAACGGCGAAAGAAAACAACTTCGTTCTACTAATCTGGATCTAGGGCAAATTTTACAGTAGCAAAATCTTGTTTAAGTTGGTTAAATGGATAGAGGGTTTCGAGACGAATCCCTAGGTGCTTGAATCGCCTGATTCCAATAAACGAGCGAAAAGTTAAACTAAAAGGAAAATTGGATCAGGAATCGCGATTAGAAAAATCGCGGATTTAATCCGAGAAAAAGAAAAACGACGAACGCCGAATTTTTTTTCTCTCTCCTTTTTTCGGCACGGAAATCGAGGCGCTACGAACCTCGGGCGGTGGGATCATCGGCGGCGGAGGCGGCTCCAGCGGCGCGCACGGATCGAGGCGGGGCTGATGGGCTAGGGCGGCGCTATTTAAAGGCTGCCCCCGGGCGGTGTCCCGCTCGCGTATGGCCCGAAGTTAGTTCGTTTTTTTTATTCCGCTCAGAAGAAAAAATAAAAGAAATACTAAACGGACTCCAAAAATTCCGAAATGAATTTTCACGGGCTTCTAAAATCAAGCCGCACAAGGTGAACATTTATTTGGGCCCTAAATGCAATTTCGAAAAACACACTTTTTTCCTAAATTCAAATAAAACACCGAAAAACTCTGAAATAAAATCTTATTTGATTTTATTATTAAATCCTCAATATTTATTTATTTTGGGAAAGTCATTTTATTCCCTCTCTCATATTTTTGTAATAGAAATAATTGATGATAAAATAAATAAAATCAAATGATCCTATTCTCAAAATTTGAGAAAACTCAAATATGAAAATAACGAAATCCCCAACTCTCTCCGTGGGTCATTGAGTTGCGTAGAATTTCTAGGATCAACCAAAATGCAAAATAAAATATGATATGCATGATGATCTAATGTATAACATTCCAAATTGAAAATGTAGGATGTTACACAAACCCATGGACCCAATAGAGGATGAATGGAGATGAGCTTGTATTTTCTGGACCGATGAGTCAGTTGGAGACAGACCGATGGATTCAGAACATGGAGGATCACATGGAGAATAACCCTATAGTTGGACCTGATATGACCCAGCATGCTCTTCAGTGCTTTGAAAGAGGTGCTGCTACTTGGTGGAGGATGTACCAAACCATGAATGGATGGCAAGGAGTAACCACTTGGAGAGAATTAAAGTTGACTCTGCAAAGATCTCACCTTGTGTCCCAGAAGTTGAAGCCTTATGGAAAGGATATGACGAAACCTTGTGCATGCAAGATTTGTGGAGAAATAGGACACAACCATAAAGAACACCAGGGTGAATGCCCCAATTGTGAAGGAAGTCACCCAACTAAAGAATGCCCAACGAGGCAGATCACTTGTTTCTTGTGTGAAGGGACTACCCACTACCCTGCTCAATGTCACATTTACCCCATGGTACAAAGAACTATCCAGCAGAAGAAAGAAGTACTGAAAGGAGCCCTCATGGAAATTTTAGAAGAAACTTTGATGAAGGAAGAGGTGGAGGAGACACCTAAAGAAGACCCGAGTAAACCCTGCACTAAGTCTTGCTATTCATGTGGAGAAGAAGGACACATCTCCCAAAATTGTTTGAATGAGGATCTAGTAGAATTCCCGACAGAGGAAGTAGAATATGACCCACAGGAAATAGAATCCCTAATTGGAAAGGAAAAGTCCAGGAAGAGAAACCGATTGGAGCCCAGGAGGGACCTGAGTCATATCACCTGTTATAGGTGCAAGGAGTCAGGACAATACCTCAACAGTTGCCCAAAAAGGAAACCTCGATACTTGTCAGAAGTAATATGTTTTAGTTGTAATGGAGCAGGGCACTTTGCCAGAGAATGCCCCAAGGAGAAGGAAACTTGTGTTAGATAGTTGAGTTTGCAACAAAAGAAATGGAGTAGCAGAAGTGAGAACATTTTCTTTTATTGAGGTGAGACATGTAATGGAAAAGCGAGAGAATTGTAATCATTTGAGAATGAATAAAGTTAGCATCGTTGGTACTGATATGGATTTTATGAGTTGTTACTCTATGAAGAAGAATTTTGGCCATTTTGAGGATATGAGAAATATGATCTATGGAAGATTTGTGCATTTTAAGGGTGGTAGTACCCTGTAAGAACCGTTGACCTCTGGAAAAGATAAGGATACTCCACTGAGTGGATTTCGGACAAAATGAATATGAGTTTTGTCTCGATATGTGTGATGCTCCAAGAGTATCTGGGATGAAGTTGGAGACCGTCAGTTGTTTGGACCAAATGTGATCAAGGAGTCAGAAGAGAATGTTAAGTTGATTCGAGATAGACTAAAGGTAGCTCAGTCCAGGCAGAAGAGTTATGCAGACTAAAAATGCAAGGAGGTAGTCTATGAAATTGGAGATAGAGCATGTCTTCGTGTGCCCCCTCTGCGAGGAGTTAAACAAATTGGAGTTAAGGGAAAGTTAGCCCCGAGATTCGTAGGACTATACCGAGTTTTGGAGCGTATGGGAGAAGTGGCCGATAAATTGGAGTCACCCGAAGGACTGTCAGGAGTTCATGATGTGTTTCACGTTTCCCAGAAGAAGTTTCATGCAGAGATGGCCAATATTCCCCGGTAAGGACGCTTGACCCTGGAAAGGATAATGATGTTCCACGAAGTGGAATATGGACTCCATAAGTATAAGTTTTTATCTCGGTATGAGGGATATCCCACAAGGATGAAGAGATAAATTACTATTGGATATAAAGGAGGTATGGTGTCAGAAATATGGATCAATGGAAACTCCATGATGAGTCTGAGTAATCATGTCCTAGTTTGGTGCCAATAGAAGGAAGGAAGACAGTACGATTGGATGGATTTAAGAATGCTAGGAAGTTGGAAGTTGAAATAATGATCAGTTGCCCGATGATAAGTTCAAGGACTACAAGTGATGAGATGAGCCGTAACCCATAGGCCCCGGGACCTGCCAAGAAGCAAGCACACTTTTGCTGAAGGAAAAACCCAGGAAGAAGAAGTTACGATTGTATCGATAGACGGTCTTATAGGAGTAACACAAAACCTGAGAGTTGTGAAGGAACGATAGTTGTTTGTTTGGCTTGCAGAATCTATGGATTCATCCGAACCTAGTTCGTCGACAAGAGAAATTTTGCAATGCTTGTGAGGATGACCGAGTGTTAGAATGCGAGATTCGCTAAACCGTATACAGGGTAATGATTTGGGTGCGGGATGGATTGATCACCATACCGACTTACTCTTATTATTCGCCTTGCTATGTGGGATGGTAAATCTGAGTGACTTACCTATAGTAAAGAGATGACGATCAAAACCCTATTTAAACTTAGAATGGGAAGAATGTTTCCCCTTGTACCAGGCAGTTTTTGCCAACCGTAGGTTATACGGTGAGGATCAACCCAGACCCATTTCCTGCAGGAGAAACCATAATTGGATGACCGCCATGAGATATCGATAGTTGTTTAGTATTGGCGCCAGACCCGTCAGCTAAGAAAACACAGTCATGGAAGAACCTTACCAAGATGAAAGGACAGAATAATTGTGGTAAAGTTTATGCCACTACCAGAAGAGCCCGGATAAGGAATTATCCTGAAGATCTAAGAAGACCGACATTGTTGACAATATGGATGAAGTATATGAGTTTCGATGGAACCGTACCCATGCTTCTAAGGGTGGTAGCACCCCAGACCCCTGTGATGATCAATGGATTTTGAGAAGACCCCCAAACCCTAACCTTTTTCTTGCTATCCTCTCCGAATCTCGAGGACGAGATTCATTTTAAGGGTGGTAGGTTTGTAACATCCCAAAATTCTAAATTTTGGAATGTTATAATAAATAGATTGATTGATTGATTGTTTGATTGTTGTGTGATTGATTGACTGAAAGTGAGTGATATTCGAAACTTTTGGAAGTTAAATGAGAGGGAATAAAAGGACTTTCCCAAACTTTCATCTTTACTTTCTGATCTCCAGGAATTCAAATGCTTTTCAACACAAAACCCTAGAGAGAAGATGACATGACTTCTTCCATTTAAATTAAATGAAAAGGGTTGTTGAAAATATTTGAATTTCATTTGAAAAAATTTCAAATTCATAAACTTCAAGCAACTCAATGATTTTCATGAGAGAAGATAAAATGACTTCTTCAAAATATATGAAATATGAGTTGGAAGTTAAAAGGATCAAATTCAAAATCCTTTTGAAATTATTTTCAATTTGGAGTTATTTGGGTTTTATTCAAATTATTTTTCTCCAAAAATAAAATATACAGAAAATAGGGTAACATGATTCCCTACATCAGAAAATTGGAGAGAAATAAATTGGAATTAATTTTGGTATTTTTAAAATGATTTTCATTGGATTTTATTAAACCAGTAGCTCTCTTTGAATTATCTAAATTTTTGTGAATTTTATTTAATGCTAGGAAAATGTTCAGCTTGTAGAAAATCTTTTTCTGAAAATTTTGATATATTATATGCCTATATCTTTTTTTTCTTAATTAGTTTTATTTATTTTTTCTGACTGGAAAACTTTTATTAAAAAAACACTTTCCCGACTGGGCCAGCCCAGCCAACCCAGCCAGGCCGCGGCCCAGCCCACCTCCGCGCCCGTCCCCAACCTCCGGTCGAAGACCGGATCCCGCACGCGTCGCCGCCGCCATGGATGTCGTGGCCGACTCGGCCTCCTCCGCCATCTTACCCCTTCCCCAAGGCCACCTCCTCCCTCCCCTGCTATAAAGCCGCCGCCGCGGGCCCCGTTTTCCCTCTTGGTCGCGCCGCCGCCTCCTCCCGCAGCTGCATCCCGTAGCAACCGCCGCCGCCGTCGGCGAGCTTCGCCGCCGCAACTGTGCCTGCCGCCTCTCCTCCCCGCGTCCGCGACGCGCCCCTCCGCCGCCTTGCCGCGCGCCCGCATCCGTGCCGCGCCACTCGCTCGCCGGAGCCGCTTCGCATCGCCGCTGTCGTCTCGCCGGAGTCCGCCGCCTCGCCGGAGCCGCCACCGGTTTTTCCCGGCTGAACCACCGAACCGGTATAAACCGAGTTGACCTACCCCGGTTTTCTTCGGTTATATATATATATATATATATATATATATATATATATATATATATATATATATATATATCGGTTTTTCTTTTAGAACGGTTTTTATATATTAGGTTAGTTATTTTGCGAGCGTTCGTTAGCTAGAGTTCGGTAGCGAACGATTTTCGTTCGTTATCGGTCGGTAACGAACGTTCACTATTTAGTCTTTTTCTTTTTATTTTAGTTTTCCTCCAGGGATCCGTTTGTGTATAGTTTCTTCACAAATTAGTCCCTATTTTTCAAACAACCACCACTTTTCACTCGTTTGTCCAAATCCAACTAAACCAACGCCCACGTATTCGTTATGATCCCCTCTATCCATTAAAACAACTCAAACATGTTTTGAAAGTTTAAAATTTGAATTAGACCAGATTCGAATTCAAACTTCGTTTGATCATAACTTGAGTTTCGTAACTCCGATTTAGTTGATTCTTTTTGCAAATCGAAGCTCTTGACCCACACCTCCTGATAAGGCCAAATTCAAATAATTTTGGTACTGTTAGAAATTATTTTATGTTGCAAGAGTTATTTGCTTGGTTTTGAAGTTTTCCGAATCGTCTTCTTCGATCTTTCTGATCTTTTGAGTGATTGCTTATGTGTGGTTCCTAATGCTTGCTTAGGATAGATTGACCGGAGTGAGACGAGTAGAACTATCAAGAGTTTTGAGTGTGAATCATCTTCATCAACATTGCAGGCAAGTAAAACTTCGATCATACTTCCGATTACCCAGTTTTATTGCATTAGATCAATCCTCACACATTGCATGATTAGGATCTAATTAAATTGTGGGTTTGGGAAGTATATGAGGAAGTACCTATTACCTGTTATTATCAAACCTTTGGGAGTTACTTCTACGTTGCTTATTATGCTATGCTATGCTAGTAGACGTGGATTGGGTGAGTGTATCCATGACAGATGTGAGGTTGTTAAATTAATGGTTTATCTAAGGTGGCTACTTAAATACACATCTGGGTGGATTGAGGCACCTGGGTATTCCAGCGATTGCCTGTTTTTCTTTTGGACCGCCACCCAGGCTCAAAGGGATCATGAGATTATTCATGCTAGAAACTTCCGTGTGTAGCCACAAGCTATTATGGGCTCTAGCATAGTTGATTAAGTCGTGCGAACTCTTACAGTGGTAGACTAGCAGATGTAGGGGAAAGTAGGTGCAACGGTCTACCCGATCGTAAGGTGCTAGCGCTTCTGAAAGACTATGTCTCGGTCATCCGTGTCTCAAACACCATGTAGTGCGAGAATCCCAACGGAGGAGATCAAGTCTTGTGGGGAAAAGTGCGCAAACCTCTGCAGAGTATATAAACTAATCATGGTAGTCGTGTCCCCGGTTATGGACATCTTGAGTATCTAGTACTTGGATTATCATATGAATCTCAACATGTTCCTTTAAATTAATTTTGTCGGGTTTAATGATGTTACTTAATTGGGATTGAGAATGCTGTCAACCATTCTCAATGTTTAACAACCACCATGATAGTTAACTAAAATTTATTCTTTTGCAGTAGGGAAAAATTGGCTTTTCACAAAAACCATATAACCATAGAGCTTTTCCACCAGCCATATATGCATGTAGTGATAGCCATTGTTCATCATTCTCTATTGTGTGAATTTGCCAGTACATTCAATGTACTGACCCCTTGTGGCTGCAACGTCTCATGTTGTGGGATTATCTTACGACGAGTAAGTGATACGTTAGGGTTACGATTTCTACACTCAACTTTGCCATTGGTGTTGATGGGAATCCACAACCTTGTTACTTCCGCTATTTTGGATTGAGGTAATAGTATTTTACGTTACTTATACATGTGATTTACCTCTGTTATAAATCCTCGAGTACTGTGTGTGTCAGCATACCGATCCAGGGATGACACTTAAGCACAGATACTTGATCCATTTGGGTCGGGTCGCTACAAAATGTGGGATGCCAACCGGGGCATCCCCATGCTTAGATGCTTGAGACTTCTTGAAATATTATCTTGGGGTGCCTTGGGCATCCCCAAGCTTGAGCTTTTGTGTCTCCTTAATTCATCTCATATCATGGTCTCCCTAAATCTCAAAAGCTTCATCCACACAAAACTCAACAAGGACTCGTTAGATAAGTTAGTATAAACCATTGCAAAAACCTTATCATACTCTACTATAGAAAATCACTAAAATTATTATTAAACATTTCATACTAAATGCCTCTGCATATTTAATAGTCCTATCCTCAAATAGAATCATTAAAGAAGCAAACATATGCAAACAATGCAAACATAACAGCAATCTTCCTAAACAGGATAGTCTGTAAATAAAGCAGCAACATCCATACTTCCATAGCTCCAAAAATTATGAAAGAAAATTCTCACTGTAATAAATTTATCAGAGCTTAATATGCAAAAGGTTTCAACATTTTATCACATTCTGACTTTTCTAGGGAATTATTGTAACAGCGGTAAACTTTCTGTTTTCAAACAGCAACATGTATACTTGTAACATAGGCATAGTAAAGGCTATCAATGCCACTTTTATTGAAATAAAAGATGCAAAACATTGTTCTAAATAACAGCAAGCAAATCTTAACAAAATAAATTGACGCTCCAAGCAAAACACATATCATGTGGCGAATAAAAATATAGCTCCAAGTAAAGTTACCGATGAACAAAGACGAAAGAGGGGATGCCTTCCGGGGCATCCCCAAGCTTAGGCTCTTAGTTGTCCTTTGAATATTACCTTGGGGTGCCTTAGGCATCCCCAAGCTTAGGCTCTTGCCACTCCTTATTCCATAGTCCATCGAATCCTTACCCAAACTTGAAAACTTCACAACACAAAACTTAAAGTAGAAAACTCGTGAGCTCCGTTAGTATAAGAAAATAATCACCACTTCAAGGTACTGTAATGAAATCATTCTTTATTTATATTGGTGTTAAACCTACTATATTCCAACTTATCTATGGTTCATACCCTCCGATACTACTCATAGATTCATCAAAATAAGCAAACAACACATAGAAAACAGAATCTGTCAAAAACAGAACAGTCTGTAGTAATCTGGATCAAACGTATACTTCTGGTACCCCAAAAATTCTAAAATAAATTGCTGGACCTGAGGAATTTATCTATTAATTATCTGAAAAAAGAATTAACTAAATATCACTCTCCAAATAAAAATGGCAGCAATTCTCGTGAGTGTTAAAGTTTCTGTTTTTTACAGCATGATCAACAAGACTTTCCCAAAGTCTTCCCAAAGGTTCTACTTGGCACAAACACTATTAAAAGCATAAAACCACATCTAAACAGAGGCTAGATGAATTATTTATTACTAAGCAGTAGCAAAAAGCAAGGAACAAAAATAAAATTGGGTTGCCTCCCAACAAGCGCTATCGTTTAACGCCCCTAGTTAGGCATGATGATTTCAATGATGCTCACATAAAAGATAAGAATTATAACATAAAGAGAGCATCATGAAGAATATGACTAGCACATTTAATTCTAACCCACTTCCTATGCATAGGGATTTTGTGAGCAAACAACTGATGGGAACAATAATCAACTAGCATAGGAAGGCAGAACAAGTATAACTTTGAAACTTTAAGCACATAGAGAGGAAACTTGGTATTATTGCAATTCCTACAAGCATATATTCCTCCCTCGTAATAATTTTCAGTAGAATTATGAATGAATTTAACAATATAACCAGCACCTAAAGCATTCTTTTCATGATCTACAAGCATGCAAAATTTACTACTCTCCACATAAGCAAAATTGTTCTCATGAATAGTAGTGGGAGCAAACTCAAAAAAATAACTATCATGTGATTGAAAATTAAGACCAAGAAGACAAGTTTCATGGTTATCATTATTCTTTAAAGCATACTTGTCATCACAATAATCATCATAGATAGGAGGCATGCTTTCATCATAATAAATTTGCTCATCAAAACTTGGCGGACAAAAAATATCATCTTCATCAAACATAGCTTCCCCAAGCTTGTGGCTTTGCATATTATTAGCATCATGGATATTCAAAGAATTCGTACAAACAACATTGCAATAATGCTCATCATTCAAATATTTAGTGCCAAACATTTTATAGATTTCTTCTTCTAGCACTTGAGCACAATTATCATTTCCATCATACTCACCGAAGATATTAAAAAGATGAAGAGTATGAGACAAACTCAATTCCATTTTTTATAGTTTTTTTTATAAACTAAACTAGTGATAAAACAAGAAACTAAAAGACTCGATTGCAAGATCTAAAGATATACCTTCAAGCACTCACCTCCCCGGCAACGGCGCCAAAAAAGAGATTGATGTCTACTACACAACCTTTTTCTTGTAGACGTTGTTGGGCCTCCAAGTGCAGAGGTTTGTAGGACAGTAGCAAATTTCCCTCAAGTGGATGACCTAAGGTTTATCAATCCGTAGGAGGCGTAGGATGAAGATGGTCTCTCTCAAGCAACCCTGCAACCAAATAACAAAGAGTCTCTTGTGTCCTCAACACACCCAATACAATGGTAAGTTGTATAGGTGCACTAGTTCGGCGAAGAGATGGTGATACAAGTGCAATATGGATAGTAGATAAAGGTTTTTGTAATCTGAAAATATAAAAACAGCAAGGTAACTAATGATAAAAGTGAGCATAAACGGTATTGCAATGCTAGGAAATAAGGCCTAGGGTTCATACTTTCGCTAGTGTAAGTTCCCTCAATAGTAATAGCATAATTGGATCACATAACTATCCCTCAACATGCAACAAAGAGTCACTCCAAAGTCACTAATAGCAGAGAACGAACGAAGAGATTATGGTAGGGTACGAAACCACCTCAAAGTTATTCTTTCCAATCAATCCGTTGGGCTATTCCTATAAGTGTCACAAACAGCCCTAGAGTTCGTACTAGAATAACACCTTAAGACACAAATCAATCAAAACCCTAATGTCACCTAGATACTCCAATGTCACCTCAAGTATCCGTGGGTATGATTATACGATATGCATCACACAATATCAGATTCATCTATTCAACCAACACAAAGGACCTCAAAGAGTGCCCCAAAGTTCTACCGGAGAATCACGACGAAAACGTGTGCCAACCCCTATGCATAGTTTCATGGGCGGAACCCGCAAGTTAATCACCAAAACATACATCAAGTGAATCACGTGGTATCCCATTGTCACCACAGATACGCACGGCAAGACATACATCAAGTGTTCTCAAATCTTTAAAGACTCAATCCGATAAGATTACTTCAAAGGGGAAACTCAATTCATTACAAGAGAGAAGAGGGGGAGCAGAAACATAAGATCCAACTATAATAGCAAAGCTCGCGATACATCAAGATCGTATCATCTCAAGAACACGAGAGAGAGAGAGAGAGAGAGATCAAACACATAGCTACTGGTACATACCCTCAGCCCCGAGGGAGAACTACTCCCTCCTCGTCATGGAGAGCATCGGGATGATGAAGATGGCCACCGGAGAAGGATTGCCCCCTCCAGCAGGGTGTCGGAACGGGTCTAGATTGGCTTTCGGTGGCTACGGAGGCTTCTGGTGGCGGAACTCCCGATCTATTGTCCGTTCTGGAAGTTTTAGGATACGTGGGTATATATGGGTGAAAGGAGTACGTCGGTGGACCGAAGGGGGGGGGGGCACGAGGCAGGGGGCGCGCCCCCTACCCTCGTGAGCTCCTCCTTCATCTTCTAACGTAGGGTCCAAGTCTATCCGGTAGGTTTCTTTCCAAAAATAACTTCTCCAGTTGATTTCGTTCCGTTTCGACTCCGTTTGATATTCCTTTTCTTCGAAACACTGAAATAGGCATAAAACAGCAAATCTGGGTTGAGCCTCCGGTTAATAGGTTAGTCCCAAAAATAATATAAAAGTGAAAAATAAAGCCCAGTATTGCCCAAAACAGTAGATAATCTAGCATGGAGCAATCAAAAATTATAGATACGTTGAAGACGTATCAATACCTCATTGCATGGATGTGCTAGAAGCAGAATGTATAGCCGCGAGATAAGGAATCAAAATGGCCATACAGCATACATCGTTGTCGTTGGTCATACAATAGGATTGTGCCAAGTTAGTTAATATGTTAAATAACTCAGATAAGAATTAGTCGTACTTAAGCCATCTTGTGAATGAGATAAAGGAGGTGATGAAGGAGAGAGAGAGAGCTTTTATGTATACATATTGGTCGTTTACAAAATAGAACTGCAGATCGCTTGGCTTATATGTCGAGAGTGGAATTCCGAACCGACTTGTGGTTGCAGGAGCCTCCAAATACTATGATTAGCTTGATGGCAAGCGAGTGTACAACTATTCCTACATAAATAAAGCTCTTTTTCATGCAAAAAAAGGATGCCCAGTAATTGCTTAGTCATTAAGTATACCATCACTTTAGAATTATACGATTAGTTTATTAAAAAAACACTTTCCCGACTGGGCCAGCCCAGCCAACCCAGCCAGGCCGCGGCCCAGCCCACCTCCGCGCCCGTCCCCAACCTCCGGTCGAAGACCGGATCCCGCACGCGTCGCCGCCGCCATGGATGTCGTGGCCGACTCGGCCTCCTCCGCCATCTTACCCCTTCCCCAAGGCCACCTCCTCCCTCCCCTGCTATAAAGCCGCCGCCGCGGGCCCCGTTTTCCCTCTTGGTCGCGCCGCCGCCTCCTCCCGCAGCTGCATCCCGTAGCAACCGCCGCCGCCGTCGGCGAGCTTCGCCGCCGCAACTGTGCCTGCCGCCTCTCCTCCCCGCGTCCGCGACGCGCCCCTCCGCCACCTTGCCGCGCGCCCGCATCCGTGCCGCGCCACTCGCTCGCCGGAGCCGCTTCGCATCGCCGCTGTCGTCTCGCCGGAGTCCGCCGCCTCGCCGGAGCCGCCACCGGTTTTTCCCGGCTGAACCACCGAACCGGTATAAACCGAGTTGACCTACCCCGGTTTTCTTCGGTTATATATATATATATATATATATATATATATATATATATATATATATATATATCGGTTTTTCTTTTAGAACGGTTTTTATATATTAGGTTAGTTATTTTGCGAGCGTTCGTTAGCTAGAGTTCGGTAGCGAACGATTTTCGTTCGTTATCGGTCGGTAACGAACGTTCACTATTTAGTCTTTTTCTTTTTATTTTAGTTTTCCTCCAGGGATCCGTTTGTGTATAGTTTCTTCACAAATTAGTCCCTATTTTTCAAACAACCACCACTTTTCACTCGTTTGTCCAAATCCAACTAAACCAACGCCCACGTATTCGTTATGATCCCCTCTATCCATTAAAACAACTCAAACATGTTTTGAAAGTTTAAAATTTGAATTAGACCAGATTCGAATTCAAACTTCGTTTGATCATAACTTGAGTTTCGTAACTCCGATTTAGTTGATTCTTTTTGCAAATCGAAGCTCTTGACCCACACCTCCTGATAAGGCCAAATTCAAATAATTTTGGTACTGTTAGAAATTATTTTATGTTGCAAGAGTTATTTGCTTGGTTTTGAAGTTTTCCGAATCGTCTTCTTCGATCTTTCTGATCTTTTGAGTGATTGCTTATGTGTGGTTCCTAATGCTTGCTTAGGATAGATTGACCGGAGTGAGACGAGTAGAACTATCAAGAGTTTTGAGTGTGAATCATCTTCATCAACATTGCAGGCAAGTAAAACTTCGATCATACTTCCGATTACCCAGTTTTATTGCATTAGATCAATCCTCACACATTGCATGATTAGGATCTAATTAAATTGTGGGTTTGGGAAGTATATGAGGAAGTACCTATTACCTGTTATTATCAAACCTTTGGGAGTTACTTCTACGTTGCTTATTATGCTATGCTATGCTAGTAGACGTGGATTGGGTGAGTGTATCCATGACAGATGTGAGGTTGTTAAATTAATGGTTTATCTAAGGTGGCTACTTAAATACACATCTGGGTGGATTGAGGCACCTGGGTATTCCAGCGATTGCCTGTTTTTCTTTTGGACCGCCACCCAGGCTCAAAGGGATCATGAGATTATTCATGCTAGAAACTTCCGTGTGTAGCCACAAGCTATTATGGGCTCTAGCATAGTTGATTAAGTCGTGCGAACTCTTACAGTGGTAGACTAGCAGATGTAGGGGAAAGTAGGTGCAACGGTCTACCCGATCGTAAGGTGCTAGCGCTTCTGAAAGACTATGTCTCGGTCATCCGTGTCTCAAACACCATGTAGTGCGAGAATCCCAACGGAGGAGATCGAGTCTTGTGGGGAAAAGTGCGCAAACCTCTGCAGAGTATATAAACTAATCATGGTAGTCGTGTCCCCGGTTATGGACATCTTGAGTATCTAGTACTTGGATTATCATATGAATCTCAACATGTTCCTTTAAATTAATTTTGTCGGGTTTAATGATGTTACTTAATTGGGATTGAGAATGCTGTCAACCATTCTCAATGTTTAACAACCACCATGATAGTTAACTAAAATTTATTCTTTTGCAGTAGGGAAAAATTGGCTTTTCACAAAAACCATATAACCATAGAGCTTTTCCACCAGCCATATATGCATGTAGTGATAGCCATTGTTCATCATTCTCTATTGTGTGAATTTGCCAGTACATTCAATGTACTGACCCCTTGTGGCTGCAACGTCTCATGTTGTGGGATTATCTTACGACGAGTAAGTGATACGTTAGGGTTACGATTTCTACACTCAACTTTGCCATTGGTGTTGATGGGAATCCACAACCTTGTTACTTCCGCTATTTTGGATTGAGGTAATAGTATTTTACGTTACTTATACATGTGATTTACCTCTGTTATAAATCCTCGAGTACTGTGTGTGTCAGCATACCGATCCAGGGATGACACTTAAGCACAGATACTTGATCCATTTGGGTCGGGTCGCTACAAAATGTGGGATGCCAACCGGGGCATCCCCATGCTTAGATGCTTGAGACTTCTTGAAATATTATCTTGGGGTGCCTTGGGCATCCCCAAGCTTGAGCTTTTGTGTCTCCTTAATTCATCTCATATCATGGTCTCCCTAAATCTCAAAAGCTTCATCCACACAAAACTCAACAAGGACTCGTTAGATAAGTTAGTATAAACCATTGCAAAAACCTTATCATACTCTACTATAGAAAATCACTAAAATTATTATTAAACATTTCATACTAAATGCCTCTGCATATTTAATAGTCCTATCCTCAAATAGAATCATTAAAGAAGCAAACATATGCAAACAATGCAAACATAACAGCAATCTTCCTAAACAGGATAGTCTGTAAATAAAGCAGCAACATCCATACTTCCATAGCTCCAAAAATTATGAAAGAAAATTCTCACTGTAATAAATTTATCAGAGCTTAATATGCAAAAGGTTTCAACATTTTATCACATTCTGACTTTTCTAGGGAATTATTGTAACAGCGGTAAACTTTCTGTTTTCAAACAGCAACATGTATACTTGTAACATAGGCATAGTAAAGGCTATCAATGCCACTTTTATTGAAATAAAAGATGCAAAACATTGTTCTAAATAACAGCAAGCAAATCTTAACAAAATAAATTGACGCTCCAAGCAAAACACATATCATGTGGCGAATAAAAATATAGCTCCAAGTAAAGTTACCGATGAACAAAGACGAAAGAGGGGATGCCTTCCGGGGCATCCCCAAGCTTAGGCTCTTAGTTGTCCTTTGAATATTACCTTGGGGTGCCTTAGGCATCCCCAAGCTTAGGCTCTTGCCACTCCTTATTCCATAGTCCATCGAATCCTTACCCAAACTTGAAAACTTCACAACACAAAACTTAAAGTAGAAAACTCGTGAGCTCCGTTAGTATAAGAAAATAATCACCACTTCAAGGTACTGTAATGAAATCATTCTTTATTTATATTGGTGTTAAACCTACTATATTCCAACTTATCTATGGTTCATACCCTCCGATACTACTCATAGATTCATCAAAATAAGCAAACAACACATAGAAAACAGAATCTGTCAAAAACAGAACAGTCTGTAGTAATCTGGATCAAACGTATACTTCTGGTACCCCAAAAATTCTAAAATAAATTGCTGGACCTGAGGAATTTATCTATTAATTATCTGAAAAAAGAATTAACTAAATATCACTCTCCAAATAAAAATGGCAGCAATTCTCGTGAGTGTTAAAGTTTCTGTTTTTTACAGCATGATCAACAAGACTTTCCCAAAGTCTTCCCAAAGGTTCTACTTGGCACAAACACTATTAAAAGCATAAAACCACATCTAAACAGAGGCTAGATGAATTATTTATTACTAAGCAGTAGCAAAAAGCAAGGAACAAAAATAAAATTGGGTTGCCTCCCAACAAGCGCTATCGTTTAACGCCCCTAGTTAGGCATGATGATTTCAATGATGCTCACATAAAAGATAAGAATTATAACATAAAGAGAGCATCATGAAGAATATGACTAGCACATTTAATTCTAACCCACTTCCTATGCATAGGGATTTTGTGAGCAAACAACTGATGGGAACAATAATCAACTAGCATAGGAAGGCAGAACAAGTATAACTTTGAAACTTTAAGCACATAGAGAGGAAACTTGGTATTATTGCAATTCCTACAAGCATATATTCCTCCCTCGTAATAATTTTCAGTAGAATTATGAATGAATTTAACAATATAACCAGCACCTAAAGCATTCTTTTCATGATCTACAAGCATGCAAAATTTACTACTCTCCACATAAGCAAAATTGTTCTCATGAATAGTAGTGGGAGCAAACTCAAAAAAATAACTATCATGTGATTGAAAATTAAGACCAAGAAGACAAGTTTCATGGTTATCATTATTCTTTAAAGCATACTTGTCATCACAATAATCATCATAGATAGGAGGCATGCTTTCATCATAATAAATTTGCTCATCAAAACTTGGCGGACAAAAAATATCATCTTCATCAAACATAGCTTCCCCAAGCTTGTGGCTTTGCATATTATTAGCATCATGGATATTCAAAGAATTCGTACAAACAACATTGCAATAATGCTCATCATTCAAATATTTAGTGCCAAACATTTTATAGATTTCTTCTTCTAGCACTTGAGCACAATTATCATTTCCATCATACTCACCGAAGATATTAAAAAGATGAAGAGTATGAGACAAACTCAATTCCATTTTTTATAGTTTTTTTTATAAACTAAACTAGTGATAAAACAAGAAACTAAAAGACTCGATTGCAAGATCTAAAGATATACCTTCAAGCACTCACCTCCCCGGCAACGGCGCCAAAAAAGAGATTGATGTCTACTACACAACCTTTTTCTTGTAGACGTTGTTGGGCCTCCAAGTGCAGAGGTTTGTAGGACAGTAGCAAATTTCCCTCAAGTGGATGACCTAAGGTTTATCAATCCGTAGGAGGCGTAGGATGAAGATGGTCTCTCTCAAGCAACCCTGCAACCAAATAACAAAGAGTCTCTTGTGTCCTCAACACACCCAATACAATGGTAAGTTGTATAGGTGCACTAGTTCGGCGAAGAGATGGTGATACAAGTGCAATATGGATAGTAGATAAAGGTTTTTGTAATCTGAAATATAAAAACAGCAAGGTAACTAATGATAAAAGTGAGCATAAACGGTATTGCAATGCTAGGAAATAAGGCCTAGGGTTCATACTTTCGCTAGTGTAAGTTCCCTCAATAGTAATAGCATAATTGGATCACATAACTATCCCTCAACATGCAACAAAGAGTCACTCCAAAGTCACTAATAGCAGAGAACGAACGAAGAGATTATGGTAGGGTACGAAACCACCTCAAAGTTATTCTTTCCAATCAATCCGTTGGGCTATTCCTATAAGTGTCACAAACAGCCCTAGAGTTCGTACTAGAATAACACCTTAAGACACAAATCAATCAAAACCCTAATGTCACCTAGATACTCCAATGTCACCTCAAGTATCCGTGGGTATGATTATACGATATGCATCACACAATATCAGATTCATCTATTCAACCAACACAAAGGACCTCAAAGAGTGCCCCAAAGTTCTACCGGAGAATCACGACGAAAACGTGTGCCAACCCCTATGCATAGTTTCATGGGCGGAACCCGCAGGTTAATCACCAAAACATACATCAAGTGAATCACGTGGTATCCCATTGTCACCACAGATACGCACGGCAAGACATACATCAAGTGTTCTCAAATCTTTAAAGACTCAATCCGATAAGATTACTTCAAAGGGGAAACTCAATTCATTACAAGAGAGAAGAGGGGGAGCAGAAACATAAGATCCAACTATAATAGCAAAGCTCGCGATACATCAAGATCGTATCATCTCAAGAACACGAGAGAGAGAGAGAGAGAGAGAGATCAAACACATAGCTACTGGTACATACCCTCAGCCCCGAGGGAGAACTACTCCCTCCTCGTCATGGAGAGCACCGGGATGATGAAGATGGCCACCGGAGAAGGATTGCCCCCTCCAGCAGGGTGTCGGAACGGGTCTAGATTGGCTTTCGGTGGCTACGGAGGCTTCTGGTGGCGGAACTCCCGATCTATTGTCCGTTCTGGAAGTTTTAGGATACGTGGGTATATATGGGTGAAAGGAGTACGTCGGTGGACCGAAGGGGGGGGGCACGAGGCAGGGGGCGCGCCCCCTACCCTCGTGAGCTCCTCCTTCATCTTCTAACGTAGGGTCCAAGTCTATCCGGTAGGTTTCTTTCCAAAAATAACTTCTCCAGTTGATTTCGTTCCGTTTCGACTCCGTTTGATATTCCTTTTCTTCGAAACACTGAAATAGGCATAAAACAGCAAATCTGGGTTGAGCCTCCGGTTAATAGGTTAGTCCCAAAAATAATATAAAAGTGAAAAATAAAGCCCAGTATTGCCCAAAACAGTAGATAATCTAGCATGGAGCAATCAAAAATTATAGATACGTTGAAGACGTATCAATACCTCATTGCATGGATGTGCTAGAAGCAGAATGTATAGCCGCGAGATAAGGAATCAAAATGGCCATACAGCATACATCGTTGTCGTTGGTCATACAATAGGATTGTGCCAAGTTAGTTAATATGTTAAATAACTCAGATAAGAATTAGTCGTACTTAAGCCATCTTGTGAATGAGATAAAGGAGGTGATGAAGGAGAGAGAGAGAGCTTTTATGTATACATATTGGTCGTTTACAAAATAGAACTGCAGATCGCTTGGCTTATATGTCGAGAGTGGAATTCCGAACCGACTTGTGGTTGCAGGAGCCTCCAAATACTATGATTAGCTTGATGGCAAGCGAGTGTACAACTATTCCTACATAAATAAAGCTCTTTTTCATGCAAAAAAAAGGATGCCCAGTAATTGCTTAGTCATTAAGTATACCATCACTTTAGAATTATACGATTAGTTTTTATTTTAAGATTACTAGTGGACCCGTTGCGCCAAATGGCAGAGGCACGCTAAAACCATGTCCGCGATGAAAAAAAATCCATGGTTGGATACACATGGCTTAATTTAATAGTATAGAGTCTAATTTAAAACAAAAAGTACATGCCTTGGTATGAAAAATTAAGATAGAATTGTCTTTCAAAATCTATATAATGAGTGTTTTAAAAAGGTTTATCTTTCTCGGTAAAAATAGGTTTTAACAACCACTTAGGCGTAGAGTCCCATTTCAAACTATGGTCGCTTTGAATATTGTTATGTACAATAACACACACACACGTTCTTATTTGGTGGTATAATAGATCCTTATGTATGAAAAGAAAGACGTATTTGTGGCGTGTGTTAAAAAACCCGTAAAATATAGTACATGCCCTGTTGATTAAAAACATATGCATGCATATTCTTTACTCCGTTGTTAATGAGCTAAAAAATGTGCATATCTAATATTCCCCCGTCCCAAAATGACGCAGAGGCCCGTTGATTCTATGTGTGCTTTGAAAAGAAAACCATGTAATAAAATTTTTAGTTGTGGGTAAGTACAATAGGTAACAAATGGAATACCCTTTTAATAAAAAAAATGTTTTTTGTTGAATTTATACTTCTCTACATCTATTTATTTTTCTTTTGACTTGGAACGTACTTGTACTTAACGGCATGTATAATACAAAGTTGAGGAGCCTTCTTGTTTGGGGGTCAAAATAATGTGCCTTACTAACCAAACAGGCTGAAGATCAAGATAGCTAATGAGTTAAGGATCAGTTTTCAGCAGCAGGTCCGTCTGAAGCAGATCACAAAATTCTATCACTGCCCTTGAACTCTTTACTCCTAAGCTCGAGAACACACAAATGCTTCTATGAAAGCTTCAGACCACCAGTAGCATCGTAAACCAAGTCAGTCGGTATTACTCAAAAGAAATAGTAGAATAATCAAACAAAAAACAGTTAGGCTGGGATAACTTGAGATCCAGAAGCATATCTGATGTAAGGACCAGATATACAATCTCAATGGTGAGAACCCGTGCAAGATTAAGAAATGATCCCAAGTCCCTGTCAATAAGTCTTGATTAACCGGGAGATAAAATGTCAATGTCATTTCACTTAATTTAGACAATACGTATAGGATCATGTAGCAGTACATGTATGTGATTAGAAACCAAGTTCATTATGGAAAGGGACATTTTGTACAAATTTTATGAACAGAAGCTCTTATTTTTCATATTTTTGTATCCTTGTTTAAACTACTATGAACCTAATCTTTCGAAAAAATTAGTCTCTTATCATTATGTGTGTAAATAAAAATTACATAAGAAGACATTGCAACCACTTGGGATGAGTCAAGTGGATCTGAAACAAAGGTTGTCCTGCTCCAGCCCCCCAGTGTACCTCCCTCCTACAGTCCTGCTCCAGCTCCTTGTTTAGCTCATCAGCTCCTCACGTTAGCCTTCACGCGCCTGGAGGAAGGAGGCACGCGCATAGGATCTGCAACAACGTCCAGAAAACAAAAATTACATATTTTTCAGAAGACGGACATACCAGAGCAGCTATCTCAACAATGAACTAACATCTAAAACACCAGAAACTGAAGAATGTGGCAGCAGCACAAATCTTCTTCACAATAAGAAAAGCAATCTTAAATTAGACAAGGATACTGATATGCAGATATGAGGTCAAAAAATGTTCATTTTCCCAGGTACTAATTCGCAACTGGTTTGCAAATACACTGACTAAAAAGATCTGTAGATTAAACATGAGATCCTACTGACAAGCACAAAATGACATTCTATTCTAGGTTCAAATCAGCAAGTAAGTAGTAACCACCTTAATTAGAAGGGCCCCCTCAGCCTGAGGCCATACAAGTAAGGTGGCCCTGACAAAGAGGATCTCATGCTCCATGGGTCAGTCTGATATCCTTCATTTGCGCAAAACTACTCTGGGCCATGGGTCTATTTTGAAATCTACCACAGCATATAATTGCATGTTCTTGTCCCTGTTCAGTTTCTGCACAACATTACAACAATTTATAAGGCGATTTATGATTTCTCCACAACATAAATTTTGTCCAGTCATGGAAAGTCACAAAGAAAAATCATGATAGCCGAGTGTTCCAGCTCAAAAAGGAGATAAAAGAAGTCATGGTATTCTTGCTGCAAAAACTATGGCTAGATCAGTTTTAAAGTTCGAATTTTAGTTTGCAGAAACAACTTAAGTGGCAAGTTATTAGATATTCTGCATCAGAACAGAGCTGACTAAATAATAACTTACATAAGCACTGGACCTATGTAGACCAACTAAACTGAATATTCTACATCAGAACAAAATATTGACTAATTAATAACTGACATAAGCACTGGACCTGTAAACACTCGCCCTCTGGGACCAATCCAGACCAAACTAAACTAAATATTCTATACCAGAACAGAATCTGGGACAAATGCAGACCAAAGTCACCAAACTGAACTTAACTGAATATTCTACACCAGAACAGAATCTTGACGACATAGGTATGAAATGGCCAAAAACTGATTACAAGTAACGTTTGTATCCTATCATTACTACGAAGGAAAATGGAGGTACTGATCATGTGCATGCAGACACACAGGGAGTGTTTCATTTGTTGAACGTAATATGGCAACGCCTAGTGCTGTACGTGACAGAGATTCAGAGTCCTGAAGATAACCATCGCCCTGGACTCCAACCGAAGATAGACTAGGATCTAGCTCGTATGCGTTTATCTTTGTAACCTCTCTTATCTCTTCTTCTCCAAGTTGTAATCTGAACCAACTTGTACGCTATACCAGGAGGTCGCGACCTGGCTATATAAACACGCAACCGTCGCCCAGGATGGGCACGACGTTCCTCCATATGGTATACAGAGCCTAACTCTTCCCATCTAGCTCTCCTCCTTCCACCGAAGCTTCCTGCCATGGCCTCATCCGCCGCCACCTCCTCCCCTCTCTCCGGCCAGATCACCGAGCGCCTTACCCGCACCAACTATGTTCTTTGGCGCACTCAGATCACGCCGCAGCTGAGAGGAGCTGGAGTCTTCGGGTACGTCGACGGAAGCACGGCGGAGCCGGCCGAGTTCGTCGTCGGCAAGGACAAGGATGGAAAGGAGGCAACCATCCCCAACCCACTCCATGCCGTCTGGTTCCGCGAGGATCAGCAGGTACTTGGTTATCTCTTGAATAACCTATCCAAAGAGGTGCTAGTGCAGGTCACCTCCATCGCGCACGCACGCGAACTCTGGACGGCGCTGGCGAGCATGTTCTCGTCCACGTCGCTGTCCCGTGTCAACAACATCCGCGCCGCCCTCACCAATGCGCAGAAAGGAACGCAATCGGTGGCCACCTTCTTCGCGTACATGCGGGACTCGCCGACGAGCTCGCCGCGGCTGGCAAGCCGTTGAAGGATGATGAGTTAATCTCGTATATTCTCAACGCGCTTGACATGGAGTACCAGCCCTTGGTGTCCGCCCTCGATGCCCGCACCACCCCGGTCACTCTCGACGAGCTGTTCGGGCAGATGAGCAACTTCGACCAGCGGGTGGCTCTGTTCCAGGGAGCAGGCGCGGCGGGCGGCTTCAAGTCGTCAGCGAACGCTGCCACGCGCGGCCGGGGCGGAGGCTCCCGCTACCGCGGCCCACCTCGGAGTGGCAAGGGCCGGGGTTCTGGCAACGGAAACAGCAGCAGCGGCGCCAACAACACACGCGGCGGCCGGCCTTTCTCCTCCAACAATCGAGGCCGGCGCGGCAACTCCTCCAACAACAGATCACGCCCCGATGCAATCAGGTGCCAAATCTGTGGCAAGCCGGGACACTCGGCAAAAGATTGTTGGTACCGTTTTGAAGAAGACGAAGATGATTCCTCACAAGATGAGAAGGTGGCCGGAGCTGCTGATGGCTCCTATGGCGTCGACACCAATTGGTACGTCGACAGCGGTGCCACAAACCACATCACCGGTGAGCTGGAGAAGGTGACCATGCGCGACAAGTACCGTGGCAAAGATCACATCCACACAGCCAGTGGAGAAGGTATGAAAATTAGTCATGTTGGTCACTCAATTATTAAAACCCCTCATCGAAAAATTCATCTTAGGAAAATTTTGCATGTCCCTAGTGCTTCAAAAAGCCTTCTTTCCGTTCATCGCATTGCCATTGACAATCATGTCTTTCTTGAGTTTCATCCTTACTTCTTTTTGATCAAGGATCAGGCAACGAAGAAGGAGCTATATCGAGGTAGATGCGTTCGTGGGCTTTACCCCTTGATTCCAGAAATTAGAAGGTTCAATAAACAAGTTTTTAGTGCCACCAAAGTGTCTTCAACACGATGGCACGATCGTTTAGGACATGCATCTTTTTCCTTAGTTGAGAGATTACTTAAGAAAAATAAGCTCCCGTATGTTGGATAGCGTGATGTTGAGAAAATTTGTGATTCTTGTCAAAAGGCTAAAAGCCATCAGCTACCTTATCCAATTTCTACCAGTGTTTCTACCAAGCCTCTACAACTTGTTTTCTCTGATGTGTGGGGGCCTGCCCCTTCCTCTGTTGGTAGACACACATATTATGTGAGTTTCATAGATGACTATAGCAAGTTTTCATGGATTTACCTTCTTAAAAAAAGGTCGGATGTGTTTCAAGTGTTTCTGAATTTTCAAGCTCTTGTTGAGCGCCAATTTGATTGCAAAATCCTGGCTCTCCAATCTGATTGGGGAGGGGAGTACGAGAAGTTAAACTCGTTCTTTCAGAAAATTGGCATCTCTCATCACGTGTCATGTCCTCACGCCCATCAACAGAATGGGTCTGCTGAACGCAAACACAGACACATCGTTGAAGTCGGTCTTGCCTTACTAGCCGGCGCCTCCATGCCCCTAAAGTTTTGGGACGAGGCTTTTCTTGCTGCGGTTCATATCATAAATATGCTACCTAGCCGTGTCATCAACTATGAAACTCCTATTGAGCGTCTCCTCCACATCAAACCCGACTACACAACTCTTCGTGTGTTTGGTTGCGCTTGCTGGCCAAATCTTCGCCCATATAACACTCGCAAGCTCATGTTTCGCTCCAAGCAATGTGCTTTTCTTGGCTATAGTGCCCAACATAAAGGTGTTAAGTGCCTAGACATCTCCACTGGTCAAGTTTATATCTCTCGTGATGTCATTTTTGATGAGACAAAATTTCCTTTCTCTGAACTCCACCCAAATGCCGGGGCACTACTTCGCAAAGAAATTCTTCTTCTACCCTCTAGTCTTACCGGCATCTCTCATGGGGATAATGATTGTGGTGATCCAATATTGACTAATGTTCATAACCAAGTGCATGAGTTCTATGATGATGCAGATGACAACAACGCAGAAAACGGTGCAGGACACGCTCAAAATGGCGAAGAAAATCTGCCTACAACGCCATATTTCATGTGTCCAGGGCTGGGGGACAAATCCTCCTCGGGATCAGCTCCACCGCAGCCTGACAGCGGATCCTCCTCGGGATCAGGGTCGCCCGGGAGCAGCGCCGTGCGGAAACCCGCGTCGCCCGCCAGCCAGCCGAGCAGTGGCCCCGCGCTTGCCACTCGGCGCTTCGCCACGGGCCAGGGCGATTCGGCCCCCACGCGGCAGCCCGAGATTCGCTGGGCTCATGATGGGCCCCGCCACTACGTCCGCCGCCAGCCCACAGGCGGGGACCGCCAGGACCGCCAGGAGCCAGGTGTAGGCGCTGATCTCACCGCAGATCCGGCCCTGTCAGCCTCTGCCGCTGGCGCGCGATCCGGCGCGGGCCCGCCTGGATTCGCCTCATCATTGCGCCATGATGGGTCTGCGCTGGATGTCTCCCACGGCACAGGATTCTCTGCGCCTGATTCCGCCGCGTCTCCACCGTCTCCAAACCGCGTTGGCACAGAGGATCCTGCTAGCAGCGAGGCGGGGATTCTCACAGGATCTTCTGACACCGCCGTCCCAGGATTTTCTGCATCACCACCGGCTGCTGCTGTTCCACGGACACGTCTCCAAAAAGGGGTAATAAAACCAGTTAATTACAAACAACTGACAAAGTTCAGTTTAATGTGCTCCACAGATGAGCCAAGTACTCTTGGCGAGGCACTCAGCGACAAAAATTGGAAGGCAGCCATGGAGGAAGAACACATGGCACTTCTCAAAAACAAAACGTGGCATCTGGTTCCGCCACGACACGGTAAAAATTTGATTGATTGCAAGTGGGTATTTAGAATTAAAAAGAAGGCTGATGGAACCATTGATCGCTACAAAGCCAGACTAGTTGCAAAGGGTTTTAAACAACGGTACGGTATAGACTATGAGGACACCTTTAGTCCAGTTGTTAAAGCTGCAACTATTCGTCTTGTGCTCTCTATTGCTGTTTCCAGGGGATGGAGCCTTCGCCAGCTAGATGTCAAGAATGCGTTTCTTCATGGTGTTCTGGAAGAGGAAGTATATATGAAACAACCTCCTGGTTTTGAAAACAAGAATAAGCCGTTCCATGTGTGCAAGCTTGATAAAGCATTATATGGACTCAAACAAGCTCCTAGGGCATGGTATTCCAGATTAAGCCACAAATTGCAAACTCTTGGTTTTGTTCCTTCTAAGTCTGACACATCCTTGTTCATTTACAACAAGTTGAAAACAACAATATTCGTTCTTATATATGTTGATGATATTATTGTCACAAGCTCATCTAATGAGGCTATATCAGGAATGTTGAAGGATTTAAATGCTGAGTTTGCTCTCAAGGATCTGGGTGACTTGCACTTCTTCCTAGGGATTGAAGTCAAGAAACAAGGAAATAGTCTTCATCTTTCTCAGGAAAAGTATGCCACTGATCTGGTAAGAAGAGTTGGGTTACAAGGATGTAAATCCTCACCAACTCCACTGTCCAGCATAGAAAAATTGTCACTTACAGAAGGAAAGCCCTTGGGTCAAGATGACAGTACCAGGTACAGGAGCTTGGTAGGTGCACTTCAGTATCTGACTTTGACAAGACCTGATCTTTCATTTGCAGTAAACAAGGTTTGTCAGTTTCTTCATGCACCCACTATAACTCATTGGACAGCTGCTAAACGCATAGTGAGATATGTGAAGGACACAGTTAATCTAGGCCTCACTTTCAACAAGTCTTCATCTACACTTGTTAGTGCATTCTCTGATTCTGACTGGGCAGGGTGTTTAGATGACAGACGATCTACTGGTGGTTTTGCAGTATTCTTTGGTCCAAACTTAATATCATGGTGTGCAAAGAAACAAGCCACTGTATCAAGATCCAGTACTGAAGCTGAGTACAAGGCTTTGGCCAATGCCACAGCTGAAATTATTTGGGTCCAGTCCATGCTACGAGAGCTTGGTGTGAAGACTACCCAAGCTCCATGTTTATGGTGTGATAATCTTGGTGCTACTTACCTGTCTGCTAACCCTGTGTTTCATGCAAGGACGAAGCATATTGAGATTCATTTCCACTTTGTTAGAGAACGAGTTGCAAACAAGCAGTTGGAAATTCGGTTCATTCATTCTCGTGATCAGGTTGCAGATGGATTCACCAAAGCTTTGCCCACACAAAATTTTGAAGAGTTCAAGCGTAATCTCAACTTGACCAAGTTGTGATTAAGGGAGGATGTTGAACGTAATATGGCAACGCCTAGTGCTGTACGTGACAGAGATTCAGAGTCCTGAAGATAACCATCGCCCTGGACTCCAACCGAAGATAGACTAGGATCTAGCTCGTATGCGTTTATCTTTGTAACCTCTCTTATCTCTTCTTCTCCAAGTTGTAATCTGAACCAACTTGTACGCTATACCAGGAGGTCGCGACCTGGCTATATAAACACGCAACCGTCGCCCAGGATGGGCACGACGTTCCTCCATATCATTTACATTCGCCTTTGATTCTCCATATATTTTATGTGCTCTCCAATAAAAGAAAAATATTTGGATGGTGAATTCACAAGCCAAGACCAACTGACGTTGGTTATGTGACATACCAGGTATGAGTGTGATGTATTCATGGATTTGAAATTCCTATATTTTCAAGCTCATCCATGATAAGATCCATAGCCTTCCATATATGTTTTGTAAGGATCACCAGACTCAACGTATGCCAGAGGAACTCCATGAGCGCTAAAACATAGCATGATCTGCAAGTTTCATGTTCCCTCGGATATAATATTTCATTCAGAGTGCATCAACTGAAAATGATAAATTCTATATAAAGTCCAGAAAGAATAAAACAGCAAAGTAGGAGTAATCAAAGTTATATCTGTATCAGTAGTAAGCCATTTTTGCTCGACTGCTATCATACTAATTGAGGATGCATTCTCCAGGGAGCAAAAAAAAGCAAACTAATTTTCTGAATACATTACAAACACACCGAGATAAGAAAATCTAAATGAGGAATCATGCCGTCAGGAGCCGAGCAATGGAAACCTAATGGTGAAAATACTACATAAACAACCATGCCTTCCCAAACTCATCTAATACTTCTGTCAATTATTGCTCTGCAATGTTCCAGATCGCAATGTCTGGTCACTAAGTAAATAAACATCGGCCCCACCAATGAACTGGCCCACTGGTCATACACGTGTGAAAATTGAAACAAGGTAAAACATACATTCAATATCTAACGGCTAGGGGAGAAGAGGTGGGAAACTCACCGTGATCGGACAGGCAGAAAGGGCCTAGTCGTGGGAGCTCCGTGGAGGCAAGTTGGCCAGCCTCCTTATAGGTTAGAATGCATCCGTCATATGTATGCCTAGGCATGCATCCACAAATAAGAAATTTCAAATTGTATGAGCTTAATCACGTGATGCTGCTAAGATGCAAGTGAATATAGTAAACCATATGGAATGTTCTGATGCTCTTTTGCAATAATAATCATATTAAGCACTGCAGAATCAGTAGGCTAATCATACTCTTTTCCAACGATTGGATCGTTTAATAAAATTACGAAGGTACATAAAAGATGATCAGCGCATCTCTTCCTGCAAGCTCACAAACCCCCTACATATTTTAGCCGTTGCATCCCTCTGATATTGTTTCGTAAGTACTTAAACAGCAGCCTAGCACAAATATTTCTTGGCTACATTCAGACTATTAATCTAAGACTCCAATTTGTGTGCACCTTATCATTATATTTATGCTCATTTTTTGACCAATCCAATTAGAACCTTCTTAAGAGTTACAAAAGGATTTTTCGCCTATCAAAAAATTCAAACGCACATGGAAGGGAACTGGGCATAGGTTCAAATTACCTTCACCAAGGACTAACTGGCAAGCTACTGCAGCTGCCATACATACCAGTATAGCGCAACTATATACACCCATACAAAATGTATGCAGCCCTCCTATGCGCCTGGTCACCTGGGCACACAAAAAAAGGACAACAAAATTAGCATCAATTAACAGTAGCTAATACAAGCAGAGCAGAACACACACAAAAGGAAAGTAAGAGTTGATCATTGGGAATAGAAACATAGTAGGGAACTGGGAGTAGGTTCAAATGAAATAGGCCAAAGCCCTATGCAAGTGTAAATACTAAATACCATAGGCAAATGAAAGTGGAGTCGAGCATTTAAAATTGACAAGGACGATGCATGACCACTTGCAACTCATCCGTGGCACTTAATTTGCATATCTCAATTAGTTCATCAAGGACGTAGGGGGTGGAGATGGAGAAAGCAAGGAACATATCAACATTTAGAAATCACATTTTGCAACAATCTGAATAAACCCAAATTGGGGCTGCAAGCCTAGCTCCTCGGGCGATAATCGAGATTCACCATATAGCTAAGACAATTAGTTCATCACTGGATTATAAAGAAAAGAAATATGCCTAGCCTTACAAATAGAGCCAATAAATCTGGATACTGTAATCTGGATCACCCAAAATTAGCTGAGCTATACATACCCAAAAGTAGGCAAAGAAAGGTACATTTCTGTAGTTGGACTTATAGTTGCATAAGCACCCTTGCATGCGGTACGATGCCATCATGACCGAATCTATGAAACTGAAAAGACATTGTTGTGTACTAATTTTGGCTCCTCGAAAGCTAGTACAAAATAAGAGGATCCAATTGAATATTGTTCTTATCTTTCTAGAAAATAAAAGGTAAAAAACTGAGTGAGAGCTGATTGCAGGTAGGTAAATCATCTATTCACCTTGATTAACCCACGAGTTTATATACTTATTGAAGGAAATATGCCCTAGAGGCAATGATAAAGTTATTATTTATTTCCTTATATCATGATAAATGTTTATTATTCATGCTAGAATTGTATTAATCGGAAACATAATACATGTGTGAATACATAGACAAACAGAGTGTCACTAGTATGCCTCTACCTGACTAGCTCGTTGATCAACGATGGTTATGTTTCCTAACCATAGACATGAGTTGTCATTTGATTAACGGGATCACATCATTAGGAGAATGATGTGATTGACTTGACCCATTCCGTTAGCATAGCACTTGATCGTTTAGTTTGTTGCTTTTGCTTTCTTCATAACTTATACATGTTCCTATGACTATGAGATTATGCAACTCCCGTTTACCGGAGGAACACTTTGTGTGCTACCAAACGTCACAACGTAACTGGGTGATTATAAAGGTTCTCTACAGGTGTCTCCGAAGGTACTTGTTGGGTTGGCGTATTTCGAGATTAGGATTTGTCACTCCGACTGTCGGAGAGGTATCTCTGGGCCCTCTCGGTAATGCACATCACTTAAGCCTTGCAAGCATTGCAACTAATGAGTTAGTTGCGGGATGATGTATTACGGAACGAGTAAAGAGACTTGCCGGTAACGAGATTGAACTAGGTATTGAGATACCGACGATCAAATCTCGGGCAAGTGACATACCTATGACAAAGGGAACAACGTATGTTGTTATGCGGTCTGACCGATAAAGATCTTCGTAGAATATGTGGGAGCCAATATGAGCATCCAGGTTCCGCTATTCGTTATTGACCGGAGATGTGTCTCGGTCATGTCTACATTGTTCTCGAACCCGTAGGGTCCGCACGCTTAAGGTTTCGATGACAGTTATATTATGAGTTTATGAGTTTTGATGTACCGAAGGAGTTTGGAGTCCCAGATGAGATCGGGGACATGACGAGGAGTCTCGAAATGGTCGAGACGTAAAGATCGATATATTGGACGACTATATTCGGACATCGGAAAGGTTCCGAGTGATTCGAGTATTTCTCGGAGTACCGGAGAGTTACGGGAATTCGCCGGGGGGTATATGGGCCTTATTGGGCCATACGGGAATAGAGGAGAGAGGCCAAAAGGAAGGAGGCGCCCCCCCCTCTGGTCCGAATTGGACAAGGGGTGCAGCCCACTTTTCCTTGTTCCTCTCCCTCTCTTTCCTTCTCTCCTACTCCAACAAGGGAAGGAGGAGTCCTACTCCCAGTGGGAGTAGGACTCCCCCCTTGGCGTGCCCTTCTCCTAGGCCGGCCGCCTTCCTCCCTTACTCCTTTATATACGGGGGCAGGGGGGCACCCCATAGACACAACAGTTGATCATTGATCTCTTAGCTGTGTGCGGTGCCCCCCTCCACCATAGTCCTCGATAATATTGTAGTGGTGCTTAGGCGAAGCCCTGCAACAGTAGAACATCAAGATCGTCACCACATCATCGTGCTGATGGAACTTTTCCCCGACATTCCGCTGGATCGGAGTCCGGGGATCGTCATCGAGCTGAACGTGTGCTAGAACTCGGAGGTGCCGTAGTTTCAGTGCTTGATCGGTCGGGCCGTGAAGACGTACGACTACATCAACCGCGTTGTGCTAACGCTTCCGCTTCCGGTCTACGAGGGTACGTGGACAACACTCTCCCCTCTCGTTGCTATGCATCACCATGATCTTGCGTGTGCGTAGGAATATTTTTGAAATTACTACGTTCCCCAACAGTGGCATCCGAGCCTGGTTTTATCCGTTGATGTTATGCACGAGTAGAACACAAGTGAGTTGTGGGCGATACAAGTCATACTGCTTACCAGCATGTCATACTTTGGTTCGGCGGTATTGTTGGATGAAGCGGCCCGGACCGACATTACACGTACGCTTACGTGAGACTGGTTCTACCGACGTGCTTTGCACACAGGTGGCTGGCGGGTGTCAGTTTCCCCAACTTTAGTTGAACCGAGTATGGCTACGCCCGGTCCTTGCGAAGGTTAAAACAACACCAACCTGACAAACTATCATTGTGGTTTTGATGCGTAGGTAAGAACGGTTCTTGTTAAGCCCGTAGCAGCCACGTAAAACTTGCAACAACAAAGTAGAGGACGTCTAACTTGTTTTTGCAGGGCATGTTGTGATGTGATATGGTCAAGACATGATGCTAAATTTTATTGTATGAGATGATCATGTTTTGAGATCGAATTATCGGCAACTGGCAAGAGCCATATGGTTGTCGCTTTATTGTATGCAATGCAATTGCGCTGTAATGCTTTACTTTATCACTAAGCGGTAGCGATAGTCGTGGAAGCATAAGATTGGCGAGACGACAACGATGCTACGATGGTGATCAAGGTGTCGCATCGGTGACGATGGTGATCATGACGGTGCTTCAAAGATGGAGATCACAAGCACAAGATGATGATGGCCATATCATATCACTTATATTGATTGCATGTGATGTTTATCTTTTATGCATCTTATCTTGCTTTGATTTACGGTAGCATTATAAGATGATCTCTCACTAAATTTCAAGATAAAAGTGTTCTCCCTGAGTATGCACCGTTGCCAAAGTTCGTCGTGCCCAGACACCACGTGATGATCGGGTGTGATAAGCTCTACGTCCATCTACAACAGGTGCAAGCCAGTTTTGCACACGCAGAATACTCAGGTTAAACTTGACGACCCTAGCATATGCAGATATGGCCTCGGAACACTGAGACCGAAAGGTCGAGCGTGAATCATAGAGTAGATATGATCAACATAGTGATGTTCACCATTGAAAACTACTCCATTTCACGTGATGATCGGTTATGGTTTAGTTGATTTGAATCACATGATCACTTAGAAGATTAGAGGGATGTCTTTCTAAGTGGGAGTTCTTAAGTAATATGATTAATTGAACTTAATTTTATCATGAACTTAGTCCTGGTAGTATTAGCATATCTATGTTGTAGATCAATAGGTCGCGATGTTGCTTCCCATTTAATTTTTATATGTTCTTAGAGAAAACTAAGTTGAAAAATGTTAGTAGCAATGATGCGGATTGGATCCGTGATCTGAGGATTATCCTCATTGCTGCACAGAAGAATTATGTCCTTGATGCACCGCTAGGTGACAAACCTATTGCAGGAGCAGATGCAGATGTTATGAAGGTTTGGCTAGCTCAATATGATGACTACTTGATAGTTTAGTGCACCATGCTTAACGGCTTAGAATCGGGACTTCAAAGACGTTTTGAACATCATGGAACATATGAGATGTTCCAGGAGTTGAAGTTAATATTTCAAGCAAATACCCGAGTTGAGAGATATGAAGTCTCCAACAAAAGTTCTATAGCTAAAATATGGAGGAAAATAGCTCAAGCAGTGAGCATGTGCTCAGATTATCTGGGTACTACAATCACTTGAATCAAGTGGGAGTTAATCTTCCAGATAAAATAGTGATTGATAGAATTCTCTAGTCACCATCACCAAGTTAGTAGAACTTCGTGATGAACTATAGTATGCAAGGGGTGACGAAAACGATTCCCGAGCTTTTCAAGATGATGAAATCGATGAAGGTAGAAATCAAGAAAAGCATCAAGTGTTGATGGTTGACAAGACCACTAGTTTCAAGAAAAGGGCAAAGGGAAGAATGGGAACTTCAAGAAGAACGGCAAGCAAGTTGCTACTCAATTGAAGAAGCCCAAGTCTGTTCCTAAGCCTGAGACTAAGTGCTTCTACTGCAAAGGGACTGGTCACTGCAAGCGGAACTGCCCCAAGTATTTGGTGGATAAGAAAGAATGGCAAAGTGAACAAAGGTATATTTGGTATACAGATTATTGATGTGTATTTTACTAGTGTTCATAGCAACCCCTCGGTATGTGATACTGGTTCAGTTGCTAAGAATAGTAACTCGAAACGGGAGTTGCAGAATGAACAGAGACTAGTTAAGGGTGAAGTGACGGTGTGTATTGGAAATGGTTCCAAGATTGATATGATCATCATCGCACACTCCCTATACTTTCGGGATTAGTGTTAAACCTAAAATAAATGTTATTTAGTGTTTGCATTGAGCATGAATATGATTGGATCATGTTTATTGCAATACGGTTATTCATGTAAGTTAGAGAATAATTGTTGTTCTGTTTACATGAATAAAACCTTCTATGGTCATACACCCAATGAAAAGTTTGTTGGATCTCGATCGTGGTGATACACATTTTTATAATATTGAAGCCAAAAGATGCAAAGTTAATAATGATAGTGCAACTTATTTGTGGCACTGCCGTTTAGGTCATATTGGTGTAAAGCGCATGAAGAAAATCCATGCTGATGGGATTTTGGAATCATTTGATTATGAATCAGTTGATGCTTGCGAACCATGCCTCATGGGCAAGATGACTAAGACTACGTTCTCTCGAACAATGGAACGAGCAACAGATTTGTTAGAAATCATACATACTGATGTATGTGGTCCGATGAATATTGAGGCTCGCGACAGGTATCATTATTTTCTGATCTTCACAGATGATTTGAGCAGATATGAGTATATCTACTTGATGAAACACAAGTCTGAAACATTTGAAAAGTTCAAAGAATTTAAGAGTAAAGTGGAGAATCATCGTAACAAAAACAAAAGTTTCTACGATATGATCGCAGAAGTAAAATATTTGAGTTACGAGTTTGGCCTTCAGTTAAAACAATGTGAAATAGTTTCACTACTCACGTCACCTGGAACACCACAGTGTAATGGTGTGTCTGAACGTCGTAACCGTACTTTATTAGATATGGTGCGATCTATGATGTCTCTTACCGATTTACCACTATCGTTTTGGGGTTATGCATTAGAGACAACTACATTCACATTAAATAGGGCACCATCTAAATCCGTTGAGACGACACCGTATGAACTATGATTTGGCAAGAAACCTAAGCTGTCGTTTCTTAAAGTTTGAGATTGCAATGCTTATGTGAAAAAGTTTCAACCTGATAAGCTCAAACTCAAATCGGAGAAGTGCATCTTCATAGGATACCCAAAAGAAAATGTTGGGTACACCTTCTATCACAGATCCGAAGGCAAGATATTCATTGCTGAGAATGGATCCTTTTTAGAGAAGAAGTTTCTCTCGAAAGAAGTGAGTGGGAGGAAAGTAGAACTTGATGAGGTAATTGTACCTGCTCCCTTATTGGAAAGTAGTTCATCACAGAAATCTGTTCTTGTGACTACTACACCAATTAGTGAGGAAGCTAATGATGATGATCATGTAACTTCAGATCAAGTTACTACCGAACCTCATAGGTAAACCAGAGTGATATCCGCACCAGAGTGGTATGGTAATCCTGTTCTAGAGGTCATGTTACTTGACCATGACGAGCCTACGAACTATGAGGAAGCGATGATGAGCCCAGATTCCGTGAAATGGCTTAAGGCCATGAAATCTAAGATGGGATCCATGTATAAGAACAAAGTATGGACTTTGATTGACTTGCTTGTTGATTGGTGAGCCATTGAGATTAAATGGATCTTCAAGA
This sequence comes from Triticum aestivum, assembly GCF_018294505.1. Lineage (NCBI taxonomy): Eukaryota > Viridiplantae > Streptophyta > Magnoliopsida > Poales > Poaceae > Triticum > Triticum aestivum. The sequence continues at coordinate 233,285,815 of NC_057809.1, forward strand.
GGAAGACGGACGTTGATAGTAGTGTTACTATCTACAAAGCTATAATTGTTGCAAAAAGGTTTTCGACAAGTTCAAGGTGTTGACTACGATGAGAGTTTCTCACTCGTATCTATGCTTAAGTCTGTCCGAATCATGTTAGCAATTGCCGCATTTTATGAAATCTGGCAAATGGATAAACAAAAGTGCATTCCTTAATGGATTTATTAAAGAAGAGTTGTATATGATGCAACCAGAAGGTTTTGTCATTCCTAAAGGTACTAACAAAATATGCAAGCTCCAGCGATCCATCTATGGACTGGTGCAAGCATCTCGGAGTTGGAATATAGGCTTTGATAAGTTGATCAAAGCATATAGTTTTATACAGACTTGCGGTGAAGCCTGTATTTATAAGAAAGTGAGTGGGAGCACTACAACATTTCTGTTAAGTATATGTGTATGACATATTGTTGATTGGAAATAATGTAGAATTATTCTGCAAAGCATAAAGGAGTGTTTGAAAGGAGTTTTTCAAAGAAATACCTTGGTGAAGCTGCTTACATATTGAGCATCAAGATCTATAGAGATAGATCAAGACGCTTGATAAGTTTTCAATGAGTACATACCTTGACAAGTTTTTTGAAGTAGTTCAAAATGGAACAGTCAAAGAAAGAGTTCTTGCCTGTGTTACAAGGTGTGAAATTAAGTAAGACACAAAGCCCGGCCACGGCAGAAGATAGAGAGAGAATGAAAGTCATTCCCTATGCCTCAACCATAGGTTCTATAAAGTATACCATGCTGTGTACCAGACCTATTGTATACCCTGCCTTGAGTTTGGCAAGGGAGTACAATAGTGATCTAGGAGTAGATCACTGGACATTGGTCAAAATTATCCTTAGTGGAATAAGGATATGTTTCTCGATTATGGAGGTGACAAAAGGTTCGTCGTAAAGGGTTACGTCGATGCAAGTTTTGACACTAATCCAGATGACTCTAAGTCTCAATCTGGATACATATTGAAAGTGGGAGCAGTTAGCTAGAGTAGCTCCGTGCAGAGCATTGTTGACATAGAAATTTGCAAAATACGTACGTATCTGAATATGGCAGACCCGTTAACTAAACTTCTCTCACAAGCAAAACATGATCACATCTTAGTACTCTTTCGGTGTTAATCACATAGCGATGTGAACTAGATTATTGACTCTAGTAAACCCTTTGGGTGTTGGTCACATGTCGATGTGAAGTATGGGTGTTAATCACATGGTGATATGAACTATTGGTATTAAATCACATGGTGATGTGAACTAGATTATTGACTCTAGTGCAAGTGGGACACTGAACGAAATATGCCCTAGAGGCAATGCTAAAGTTATTATTTATTTTCTTATATCATGATAAATGTTTATTATTCATGCTAGAATTGTATTAATCGGAAACATAATACATGTGTGAATACATAGACAAACAGAGTGTCACTAGTATGCCTCTACCTGACTAGCTCGTTGATCAATGATGGTTATGTTTCCTAACCATAGACATGAGTTGTCATTTGATTAACGGGATCACATCATTAGGAGAATGATGTGATTGACTTGACCCATTCCGTTAGCATAGCACTTGATCGTTTAGTTTGTTGCTTTTGCTTTCTTCATAACTTATACATGTTCCTATGACTATGAGATTATGCAACTCCCGTTTACCGGAGGAACACTTTGTGTGCTACCAAACGTCACAATGTAACTGGGTGATTATAAAGGTTCTCTACAGGTGTCTCCGAAGGTACTTGTTGGGTTGGCATATTCCGAGATTAGGATTTGTCACTCCGACTGTCGGAGAGGTATCTCTGGGCCCTCTCGGTAATGCACATCACTTAAGCCTTGCAAGCATTGCAACTAATGAGTTAGTTGCGGGATGATGTATTACGGAACGAGTAAAGAGACTTGCCAGTAACGAGATTGAACTAGGTATTGAGATACCGACGATCAAATCTCGGGCAAGTGACATACCGATGACAAAGGGAACAACGTATGTTGTTATGCGGTCTGACCGATAAAGATCTTCGTAGAATATGTGGGAGCCAATATGAGCATCCAGGTTCCGCTATTGGTTATTGACCGGAGACGTGTCTCGGTCATGTCTACATTGTTCTCGAACCCGTAGGGTCCGCACGCTTAAGGTTTCGATGACAGTTATATTACGAGTTTATGAGTTTTGATGTACCGAAGGAGTTTGGAGTCCCGGATGAGATCGGGGACATGACGAGGAGTCTCGAAATGGTCGAGACGTAAAGATCGATATATTGGACGACTATATTCGTGTTGGGTTTCGTAGTAATTTCAAAAAAATTCCTACGCACATGCAAGATCATGTGATGCATAGCAATGAGAGGGGAGAGTGTTGTCTACGTACCCACGCAGACCGACTGCGGAAGCGTTGACGCAACGTAGAGGTAGTAGTCGTACGTCTTCACGATCCAACCGATCAAGCACCAAAACTACGGCACCTCCGAGTTCGAGCACACATTCAGCTCGATGACAATCCCCGGACTCCGATCCAGCAAAGCGTCGGGGAAGAGTTCCGTCAGCACGACGGCGTGGTGACGATCTTGATGCACTACAGCAGCAGGGCTTCGCCTAAACTCCGCTACAGTATTATCGAGGACTATGGTGGCAGGGGGCACCGCACACGGCTAAGGAATAGATCACATGGATCAACTTGTGTGTTTCTGGGGTGCCTCTGCCTCAGTATATAAAGGACTAGAGGGGGGAGGCTGGCCGGCCAAGCTTGGCGCGCCAGGAGAGTCCTACTCCCTCTGGGAGTAGGATCCCCCCCCCCAATCCTAGTTGGAATAGGATTCGCAGAGGGGGAAAAGAGAGGGAGGGGGCCAGCCACCTTTCCTAGTCCTAATAGGACTAGGGGAAGGGGGAGGCGCGCAGCCCATGTAGGGCTGCCTCTTCTCTTTTCCACTATGGCCCATCATGGCCCATTTAGCTCCCGGGGGTTTCCTGTAACCTTCCCGGTACTCCGGTAAAATCCCGATTTCACCCGGAACACTTCCGATATCCAAACATAGGCTTCCAATATATCAATATTTATGTCTTGACCATTTCGAGACTCCTCGTCATGTCCGTGATCACATCCGGGACTCCGAACAACCTTCGGTACATCAAAATGCATAAACTCTTAATATAACTGTCATCGTAACCTTAAGCATGCGGACCCTACGGGTTCGAGAACAATGTAGACATGACCGAGACACGTCTCCGGTCAATAACCAATAGTGGGACCTGGATGCCCGTATTGGCTCCTACATATTCTACGAAGATCTTTATCGGTTAGACCGCATAACAACATACGTTGTTCCCTTTGTCATCGGTATGTTACTTGCCCGAGATTCGATCGTCGGTATTCCAATACCTAGTTCAATCTCGTTACCGGCAAGTCTCTTTACTCGTTCTGTAATACATCATCCCGCAACTAACTCATTTAGTTGCAATGCTTGCAAGGCTTAAGTGATGTGCATTACCGAGAGGGCCCAGAGATACCTCTCCGACAATCGGAGTGACAAATCCTAATCTCGAAATACACCAACCCAACATCTACCTTTGGAGACACCTGTAATGCTCCTTTATAATCACCCAGTTACGTTGTGACGTTTGGTAGCACCCAAAGTGTTCCTCCGGCAAACGGGAGTTGCATAATCTCATAGTCATAGGAACATGTATAAGTCATGAAGAAAGCAATAGCAACATACTAAACGATCGGGTGCTAAGCTAATGGAATGGGTCATGTCAATCAGATCATTCAACTAATGATGTGACCTCATTAATCAAACAACAACACTTTGTTCATGGTTAGGAAACATAACAATCTTTGATTAACGAGCTAGTCAAGTAGAGGCATACTAGTGACACTCTGGTTGTCTATGTATTCACACATGTATTATGTTTCCGGTTAATACAATTCTAGCATGAATAATAAACATTCATCATGAAATAAGGAAATAAATAATAACTTTATTATTGCCTCTAGGGCATATTTCCTTCAGTCTCCCACTTGCACTAGAGTCAATAATCTAGATCACATCACCATGTGATTAACATCGATAGTTCACATCATCATGTGATTAACACCCATAGTTCACATCACCATGTGACCAATACCCAAAGGGTTTACTAGATTCGGTAATCTAGTTCATATCGCTATGTGATTAACACCCAAAGAGTACTAAGGTGTGATCATGTTTTGCTTGTGAGATAATTTTAGTCAACGGGTCTGCCACATTCAGATCCGTAAGTATTTTGCGAATTTCTATGTCAACAATGCTCTGCACGGAGCTACTCTAGCTTATTGCTCCCACTTTCCATATGTATCTAGATCGAGACTTAGAGTCATCCAGATCTGTGTCAAAACTTGCATCGACGTAACGTTTTACGATGAACCTTTTGTCACCTCCATAATTGAGAAATATTTCCTTATTCCACTAAGGATAATTTTGACCGCTGTCCAGTGATCTACTCCTAGATCACTATTGTACTCCCTTGCCAAATCAGTGCATGATATACAATAGATCTGGTATACAGCATGACATACTTTATAGAACCTATGGCCAAGGCATAGGGAATGACTTTCATTCTCTTTCTATCTTCTGCCGTGGTCAGGCTTTGAGTCTTACTCAACTTCACACCTTGTAACACAGGCAAGAAACCTTTTCTTTGACTGTTCTATTTTGAACTACTTCAAAATCTTGTCAAGGTATGTACTCATTGAAAAAACTTATCAAGCGTCTTGACCTATCTCTATAGATCTTGAAGCTCAATATGTAAGCAGCTTCACCGAAGTCTTTCTTTGAAAAACTCCTTTCAAACACTCCTTTTATGCTTTACAGAATAGTTCTACATTATTTTTGATCAACAATATGTCAAACACATATACTTATCAGAAATGATGTAGTGCTCCCACTCACTTTCTTGTAAATACAGGCTTCTCCAAAAGTCTGTATAAAACCAAATGCTTTGATCACACTATCAAAACATTTATTCCAACTCCGAGAGGCTTGCACCAGTCCATAAATGGATCGCTGGAGCTTGCACACTTTGTTAGCTCCCTTTGGATCGACAAAACCTTCTAGTTGCATCTTATACAACTCTTCTTTAGTAAATCCATTAAGGAATGCAGTTTTGTTTATCCATTTGCCAGATTTCATAAAATGCGGCAATTGCTAACATGATTCGGATAGACTTAAGAATAGATACGAGTGAGAAAATCTCATCGTAGTCAACACCTTGAACTTGTCGAAAACCTTTTGTGACAATTCTAGCTTTGTAGATAGTAACACTACTATCATCGTCCGTCTTCCTCTTGAAGATCCATTTATTTTCTATGGCTTGCCGATCATCGGGCAAGTCAACCAAAGTCCATACTTTGTTCTCATACATGGATCATATCTCAGATTTCATGGCTTCAAGCCACTTTGCGGAATCTGGGCTCACCATCGCTTCTTCATAGTTTGTAGGTTCATCATGATCTAGTAGCATGACTTCCAGAACAGGATTACCGTACCACTCTGGTGCGGATCTCACTCTGGTTTACCTACGAGAGTTGGTAGTAACTTGATCTGAAGTTACATGATCATCATCATTAGCTTCCTCACTAATTGGTGTAGTAGTCACAGGAACAGATTTCTGTGATGAACTACTTTCCAATAAGGGAGCAGGTACAGTTACCTCATCAAGTTCTACTTTCCTCCCACTCACTTCTTTCGAGAGAAACTCCTTCTCCAGAAAGTTTCCGAATTTAGCAACAAAAGTCTTGCCTTCGGATCTGTGATAGAAGGTGTATCCAATAGTTTCCTTTGGATATCCTATGAAGATTTACTTCTCCAATTTGGGTTCAAGCTTATCATGTTGAAACTTTTTCACATAAGCATCGCAGTCCCAAACTTTAAGAAACGACAACTTTGGTTTCTTGCCAAACCACAGTTCAGATTGTGTCGTCTCAACGGACTTAGATGGTGCCCTATTTAACGTGAATGCAGCTGTCTCTAATGCATAACCCAAAACGATAGTGGTAGATCGGTAAGAGACATCATAGATTGCACTATATCTAATAAAGTACGATTATGACGTTCGGACACACCATTATGCTGTGGTGTTCCATGTGGCATAAGTTTGTGAAACTATTCCACATTGTTTTTAATTGAAGACCAAACTCGTAACTCAAATATTTGTCTCCGCGATCAGATCGTAGAAACTTTATTTTCTTGTCACGATGATTTTCCACTTCACTCTGAAATTCTTTGAACTTTTCAAATGTTTCAGACTTATGTTTCATTAAGTAGATATACCCATATCTGCTCAAATCATCTGTGAAGTTCAGAAAATAACGATACTTGTCGTGAGCTTTAACACTCATCGGACCGCATACATCAATATGTATTATTTCCAATAAGTCAGTTGCTCGCTCCGGAGAACGGAGTCTTAGTCATCTTGCCTAAGAGGTGTCAGGACCCCGACTCAATGCCACATCGATCTAGCATGTAACACCTCATATCACTTTGCGGCCTCACGCACGGTATTCCCACGGGTGTCGCCTTACCTTAGCCCGGGACCGTTTGCGCCTTTTGGCACACGTATATGACAGTGTCGCTAGCATCCATATGATAAGGAGCCCGGGCTGACATGGCTAGTCGTAAACCCAAAGTGGCACAGACTTACAGGGACAGGCATCCATGACCCAGCATCGAACGTGTCGGTCATCAGCGAGTGAAACCAGGCTGTAGCACTGGGCTAGCAGGACTCCGGTGAACCGGGCTGTAGCGGGCTAACAGGACTCCGGTATTCATCGCGTGACATTTCCCCGAAGGGACAGACACAGGAACGAAGAAGGACACATGCCGGCCAGCCTAAGTGTTCCGGAGCAGTAGCAAGCTACCATGGCTCGGTGGAAACACTAGGAGACATTTCCCCGTAAGAGAGGCTACTAAAGATAAACAACTAGATGGTCAGATCCCACACATACCAAGCATTTCAATAACATACACACAATATGCTCGATATGTGCAAATACAACATGGCATCACAACATGACTCTACGACTCAAGTAATTTATTCAATAGGCTCCGAGGAGCGAGATATTACAAACAGGGGTCTCATGACCCAACAATCAGAGCATACAAGTCAAAGCACAAGCGGAAGCTATCATGTCTGAGTACAGACATCTATAAATGAAAAGGGCTGAGAAGCCTGACTATTTATCAGATCCTGCCGAGGGCACAAGATCGTAGCTGAGGTAACAAGCTAAACGTCGAAGTCCACGCGGAACTACTAGTGAGACTGAAGTCTCTCTGCACAAAACATAAAATAGGCAAACGTGAGTACAAATGTACCCAGCAAGACTTACATCAGAACTAACTACATATGCATCATTATCAACAAAGGGATGGTGGGGTTTAACTGCAGCAAGCCAGCTTTGACTCGGTGGCTATCCTGAACTATGACTGCAAGTAACTCTTTTGAGGTGGCGCACACGAGTCCACATATTCACCATATCAATACACCACTATGGATCCGCTCCCGTCTCCCTACGAGAACGCCATCCATAGCACTCACGCTTATCTTGCGTATTTTAGAGTATCCACTTTCACTTGTCTATGAACTGATATAAGCAACCCAGAAGTCCTTTTCCGTGGACACGGCTATTCGAATAGATGATATTAACCCTGCAGGGGTGTACTTCTTCATACATGTTTCCACCACTTAGCGTCTGCACACGACATGTGCTCGGCAGACTTCAAGCGAAAGCCGACGTGGGTGTAGACCACGACCTACCTAACCACCTAAGTCTCTAGTCCAGGTTTATCGCCTATTCGGGTTCCATCCATGAGGAGATCCGGCCGGAGTTTCGCTCACAGCCCCAAATGATGTGAACAGGGTTCCGTGACACCAAACGGGCGCCCGGTTTACCCGGCCACGTGCCTACCGCATCACAGCCCACCCCTACGGTCAGCGCTGTCCACGGCCTCCAGCATACTACAAACACCAGAAACTACTTGCAACTCCTGGACAGAGGACAAGGGTGAATAAGAAGTCGAGCGGGGTCATATTTCAGGGCCCAATGTATGGTAGTAGCTGAATCATGGATCACAAACACAGAACTCAGTTCCTGAGGACGGCTGCAATGAGACAACCCACCATGCACTCCTACATGGCCTCTCACCGCTACCTTTACCAAATCGTGTTCACACACTTAGCTCACACACAGTAGGACATGTTCACACGCCTCTGATTCATCCCCGATGAATCAGACCTGACTCAACTCTAAGCAGTAGCAGGCATGACAAACAAACATGAATGAGTAGGCACAACAGGGCTCAAACAACTCCTACTCATGCTAGTGGGTTTCATCTAATTACTGTGGAATGACAGGTCATGCAGAGGATAAAGGGGTTCAGCTACCGCAGCAAGTAACAGATGAATCGATGTTGTCCTAATGCAGTAAAAGAGAGCAGGAGCGAGAGAGTGGGATTTTATCGGAATGAACAAGGGGGTTTTGCTTGCCTGGCACTTCTGAAGATAACATTGAGTCTTCATCAGTGTCAACGATCACATCATCGGTATCACGTCTATCGAGAGGGGACAAATACCGGCAACACAGAAGGGAACACAATCAATGCAATGCACAATATGATGCATGATCATGACATGGCAAAATGAATGTGTTTTGGCTAATGCAACTAGCAACAGATTAAATGAAGTTGGTTTGAATACAAGATTCAAATTCAAACTCCATATGTGATTATTCAAATGCCATTTAATTGATTTGTGCTAAACAGCACCTATAAGTTGTTCTAACATGCATGAAAATGGTACAGATGGATTCCTTGAATTTTTCTGATAATTTTTCATATATAAATTATTTAATTTGGAGTTACGGTTAATTTTCTATGATTTATAGAAGTTTTAGCTATTTTCTGAAATTATCTGATTATTTAAAATCCAGAAAAACAATTACTGCGTCAGCGTGACGTCACAGAGGCATCAGCAGGGCTGACCAGGTCAAACCTGACATGTGGGGGCCACACGTCAGTGACACTGGGGTTAACCCTGGGTCAAACCCGCACTGACCAGGGTTGACTTGGCTCTGGGGCCCACTGTCAGCGGCTGGTGGGGTGGCTAATGGTGGGGATTAGCGCTAAATAAGCCGCCACGTCAGCCTCGCCGGGGTTCGGCCGACGACGACCAAACCGCGCGGCGGTGCTTCACCGGAATGGGCTACAGGCGGCGGAAAAGCGCGCGGAGACCACCGGGGCGTAGCCCGTGCTCTCCCGTATCCAAAGGAGCAGGAGGGTGGTGGCGGGGGCGCTGGAGCTCGTCGGAACGGAGCTCGCGGCGGCGCCGGGGTTCGGGTGGTAACGGGCGCGAGGACCTGGTGGGGTTTTGGACAAGCTGAGCTGCGCACGGGCTTCCTGTGAGCCCCACGAGCTCAAAGCCGTGCTCGGACGCGACCGAAACAAGCCATGGCCGCGACGGCAACATGGCCGGCGGCAGCGAGCTCCGGTCGTCGGCAAAGTGGCAGCTGCGGTGTGCAAACGAGAGAACGGAGAGGGGGAAACAGCACAGGAGCTCACAGCGGGTGCAGTGGTGGCCTCGGCGAGCTCGGGGAGGCACCGGAGCCGACGAATTTGACGAAGATGGCCGGCGGTTCCGAGGTAGAAGACGACGGCGATGGCAGCGATGCGGCACGTCCGGGGCCTCGTGGCTCGTTGAGGAGGTAGAGGGAGGACCCGCGGAGCTCTGGGAGGCGTCAGGGAGCCGTGGGGTGGCCGGTAGCCACGGTGGCTCTCGTCGGTGGCGGCGGCTCCGTTCAGGGAGGAAAACAGAGGAGGGGGGGAAGAGCGTTCGGGGAAGAGAGAGGGAGCAGCGAGGGAGGAAGAGGGGCGAGGGGACACGAGCCGTGAGGGGGAGGCTCGGGAACGCCTCGGTGGAAGCAGGAGGTGGCCGAGGCGGCATCGGCGCTCGCCACCGAGCTGCTTCGGTGCGAGGGAAGGAAGAAGACAAGGGGGAGGAGGTGGGCTGGGCCGGCTGGGGGAGCTGGGCCGGTGGTGGCGCCAGGTAAGGTTTCTCTTCTCTCTCTGTCTTTTTCTAATTATTTCAGTTTTCTATTTTGCAGGTTTGTTTTGAATTTGGTTTTGAAACCAATTCAATTTATTTTGCTTCTGACAATATTTTTAGGAGCTAAAAGAATTAAAACAATGCTCCACAAAATATTTCAGAATTATTGGACCTATATTTATTTAATAGTAGATATAAATCCAATTCAAATAATTATTGATTTAATTCAAATGCCCAAATTAAATGTTTCTGAGACACCAAAAATATTGGTTTGGATTTTACCTCTTGCCAATATTTCCAGAGGATATCAGGAACATTTTCTTGGACACATTTGAGAAGATTTAATTGTTGGTTATTTTTAGAGGTTTCTGAGGCTTTGAAAATTCCTCAATTCAAATTTCATTTGAATTTAAACATGATGCAGCAAGAGGTCTAGCCTAGTGCATTACCAGAAGCTAGGGATGTGACAAGAGGCATGGTTCGCAAGCATCAAGTGATTCATAATCAAGTGATTCCAAAATCCCATCAGCATGGAGTTTCTTCATGCGCTTTACACCAATATGACCTAAACAGCAGTGCTACAAATAAGTTGCACTATCATTATTAACTTTGCATCTTTTGATTTCAATATTATGATTATGTGTATCACTACGATCGAGATCCAACGAACTATTTTCATTGGGTGTGTAACCATATAAGGTTTTATTCATGTAAACAGAACAACAATTTATTCTCTTACTTAAATGAATAATCGTATCACAATAAACATGATCAAATCATATTCATGCTTAACGCAAACACCAAATAACACTTATTCAGGTTCAACACTAATCCCGAAAGTATAGGGAGTGTGCGATGATGATCATATCAATCTTGGAACCACTTCCAACACACATCGTCACTTTACCCTTAACTAGTCTCTGTTTATTCTGCAACTCCCGTTTCGAGTTACTACTCTTAGCAACTGAACTAGTATCAAATACTGAGGGGTCGCTATAAACACTAGTAAAGTACACATCAATAACATGTATATCAAATATACTTATGTTCACTTTGCCATTCTTCTTATCTGTCAATCACTTGGGGTAGTTCCGCTTCCAGTGACCAGTCCCTTTGCAGTAGAAACACTTAGTCTCAGGCTTAGGACCAGACTTGGGCTTCTTCACTTGAGCAGCAACTTGCTTTCTGTTCTCCTTGAAGTTCCCCTTCTTCCCTCTGCCCTTTTCTTGAAACTAGTGGTCTTGTCTACCATCAACACTTGATGTTTTTCTCGATTTCTACCTTCATCAATTTCAGCATTACGAAGAGCTTGGGAATCGTTTCCGTTATCCCTTGCATATCATAGTTCATCACAAAGTTCTACTAACTTGGTGATGGTGACTAGAGAATTCTGTCAATCACTATCTTATCTGGAAGATTAACTCCCACTTGATTCAAGCGATTGTTGTACTCAGACAATCTGGGCACATGCTCACTAGTTGAGCGATTCTCCTCCATCTTTTAGCTATAGAACTTGTTGGAGACTTTCATATCTCTCAACTCGAGTATTTGCTTGAAATATTAACTTCAACTCGTGGAGCATCTCATATGCTCCATGACGTTCAAAACGTCTTTGAAGTCCCGATTCTAAGCTGTTAAGCATGGTGCACTAAACTATCAAGTAGTCTTCATATTGAGCTAGCCAAACGTTCATAACGTCTGCATCTGCTCCTGCAATAGGCCCGTCACCTAGCGGTGCATCAAGGACATAATTCTTCTGTGCAGCAATGAGGATAAACCTCAGATCACGGATCCAATCCGCATCTTTGCTACTAACATTTTTCAACACAATTTTCTCTAGGAACATATCAAAATAAACACAGGGAAGCAACAACGCGAGCTATTGATCTACAACATAATTTGCAAAATACTACCAGGACTAAGTTCATGATAAATTTAAGTTCAATTTAATCATATTACTTAAGAACTCCCGCTTAGACAGATATCCCTCTAATCCTCTAAGTGATCACCTGATCCAAATCAACTAAACCATAACCGATCATCACGTGAGATGGAGTAGTTTTCAATGGTGAACATCGTTATGTTGATCATATCTACTATATGATTCACGCTCGACCTTTCGGTCTCCGTGTTCCGAGGCCATATCTGCATATGCTAGGCTCGTCAAGTTTAACCTGAGTATTCTGCGTGTGCAAAACTGGCTTGCACCTGTTGTAGATGGACGTAGAGCTTATCACACCCGATCATCACGTGGTGTCTGGGCACGACGAACTTTGGCAACGGTGCATACTCAGGGAGAACACTTCTTGATAATTTAGTGAGAGATCATCTTATAATGCTACCGTCAATCAAAGCAAGATAAGATGCATAAAAGGATAAACATCTCATGCAATCAATATAAGTGATATGATATGGCCATCATCATCTTGTGCTTGTGATCTCCATCTCCGAAGCACCGTTATGATCACCATCGTCACCGGCGCGACACCTTGATCTCCATCATAGCATCGTTGTCGTCTCGCCAATCTTATGCTTCCACGACTATCACTACCGTTTAGTAATAAAGTAAAGCATTACATCGCGATTGCATTGCATACAATAAAACGACAACCATAAGGCTCCTGCCAGTTGCCGATAACTCGGTTACAAAACATGATCATCTCATACAATAAAATTCAGCATCATGTCTTGACCATATCACATCACAACATGCCCTGCAAAAACAAGTTAGACGTCCTCTACTTTGTTGTTGCAAGTTTTACGTGGCTACTACGGGCTTAAGCAAGAACCAATCTCACCTACGCATCAAAACCACAACGATAGTTTGTCAAATAGACTCCATTTTAACCTTCGCAAGGACCGGGCGTAGCCATACTCGATTCAACTAAAGTTGGAGAGACAGTCGCCCGCAAGCCACCTATGTGCAAAGCACGTCGGGGGAACCGGTCTCGCGTAAGCGTACGCGTAAGGTTGGTCCGGGTCGTCTCGTCCAACAATGCCGCCGAACCAAAGTATGACATGCTGGTAGGCAGTATGACTTATATCGCCCACAACTCACTTGTGTTCTACTCGTGCAAATAACATCAACATAAATAACCTAGGCTCGGATGCCACTGTTGGGTTTCGTAGTAATTTCAAAAAAAATTCCTACGCACCCGCAAGATCATGTGATGCATAGCAACGAGAGGGGGGAGTGTTCTCTACGTACCCACGCAGACCGACTGCGGAAGCGTTGACGCAACATAGAGGAAGTAGTCGTACGTCTTCACGATCCAACCGATCAAGCACCGAAACTACGGCACCTCCGAGTTCGAGCACACGTTCAGCTCGATGACGATCCCCGGACTCCGATCTAGCAAAGCATCGGGGAAGAGTTCCGTCAGCATGACGGCATGGTGACGATCTTGATGCACTACAGCAGCAGGGCTTCGCCTAAACTCCGCTACAGTATTATCGAGGACTATGGTGGCAGGGGGCACCGCACACGGCTAAGGAATAGATCACGTGGATCAACTTGTGTGTTTCTAGGGTGCCTCTGCCTCAGTATATAAAGGACTAGAGGGGGGAGGCTGGCCGGCCAAGCTTGGAGCGCCAGGAGAGTCCTACTCCCTCTGGGAGTAGGATTCCCCCCCCCCCCAATCCTAGTTGGAATAGGATTCGCGGAGGGGGAAAAGAGAGGGAGGGGGCCGGCCACCTTTCCTAGTCCTAATAGGACTAGGGGAAGGGGGAGGCGCGCAACCCATGTAGGGCTGCCTCTTCTCTTTTCCACTAAGGCCCATCATGGCCCATTTAGCTCCCGGGGGTTTCCGGTAACCTTCCCGGTACTCCGGTAAAATCCCGATTTCACCCGGAACACTTCCGATATCCAAACATAGGCTTCCAATATATCAATCTTTATGTCTCGACCATTTAGAGACTCCTCGTCATGTCTGTGATCACATCCGGGACTCCGAACAACCTTCGGTACATCAAAATGCATAAACTCTTAATATAACTGTCATCGTAACCTTAAGCGTGTGGACCCTACGGGTTCGAGAACAATGTAGACATGACCGAGACACGTCTCCGGTCAATAACCAATAGCGGGACCTGGATGCCCATATTGGCTCCTACATATTCTACGAAGATCTTTATCGGTCAGACCGCATAACAACATACATCGGTATGTTACTTGCCCGAGATTCGATCGTCGGTATTCCAATACCTAGTTCAATCTCGTTACCGGCAAGTCTCTTTACTCGTTCTGTAATACATCATCCCGCAACTAACTCATTTAGTTGCAATGCTTGCAAGGCTTAAGTGATGTGCATTACCGAGAGGGCCCAGAGATACCTCTCCGACAATCGGAGTGACAAATCCTAATCTCGAAATACGCCAACCCAACATCTACCTTTGGAGACACCTGTAATGCTCCTTTATAATCACCCAGTTACGTTGTGACGTTTGGTAGCACCCAAAGTGTTCCTCCGGCAAACAGGAGTTGCATAATCTCATAGTCATAGGAACATGTATAAGTCATGAAGAAAGCAATAGCAACATACTAAACGATCGGGTGCTAAGCTAATGGAATGGGTCATGTCAATCAGATCATTCAACTAATGATGTGACCTCGTTAATCAAATAACAACACTTTGTTCATGGTTAGGAAACATAACCATCTTTGATTAACGAGCTAGTCAAGTAGCGGCATACTAGTGACACTCTGGTTGTCTATGTATTCACACATGTATTATGTTTCCGGTTAATACAATTCTAGCATGAATAATAAACATTCATCATGAAATAAGGAAATAAATAATAACTTTATTATTGCCTCTAGGGCATATTTCCTTCAATTCGGACATCGGAAAGGTTCCGAGTGATTCGAGTATTTTTCGGAGTACCAGAGAGTTACGGGAATTCGTCGGGGAGTATATGGGCCTTATTGGGCCATACGGGAATAGAGGAGAGAGGCCAAAAGGAAGGAGGCGCCCCCCCTCTGGTCCGAATTGGACAAGGGGTGCAGCCCACTTTTCCTTGTTCCTCTCCCCCTCTTTCCTTCTCTCCTACTCCAACAAGGGAAGGAGGAGTCCTACTCCCGGTGGGAGTAGGACTCCCCCCTTGGCGCGCCCTTCTCCTAGGCCGGCAGCCTCCCTCCCTTGCTCCTTTATATACGGGGGAAGGGGGGCACCCCATAGACACAACAGTCGATCATTGATCTCTTAGCCGTGTGTGGTGCCCCCCTCCACCATAGTCCTCGATAATATTGTAGTGGTGCTTAGGCGAAGCCCTGCGACAGTAGAACATCAAGATCGTCACCACACCGTCGTGCTGACAGAACTCTTCCCCGATATTCTGCTGGATCGGAGTCCGGAGATCGTCATCGAGCTGAACGTGTGCTAGAACTTGGAGGTGTCGTAGTTTCAGTGCTTGATCGGTCGGGCCGTGAAGACGTACGACTACATCAACCGCGTTGTGCTAACGCTTCCGCTTTCGGTCTACGAGGGTACGTGGACAACACTCTCCCCTCTCGTTGCTATGCATCACCATGATCTTGCGTGTGCGTAGGAATATTTTTAAAATTACTACGTTCCCCAACACTTATTCCTCGATTTTATCCTGTCTAGTAGGTTTATCCTGTCTAGTAGGTTTGCAGTAGATGTTAGTGTAGGTTACTCAACCTGAGAGCCACAGATATGACAAGGCGAATAGTGTTAATGGATTAGATCAAACGACTGGGCCACTCAAATGTGATTTTCATCAGTTAGTCATCACGGAACTCGCATACTTCTTCCCTCGATTTTCTTCTGTCGAGTAGGTTCTGTATTAGAGATGGAATCAGAAGGGGAGATGTTATATCCTCAGTATGCAAATTCAAGCTAAACAGACAGAAGGAGATGTGGAATTCTCTAGAGATGGAAAAAGCAACAAACTGAATGTCCCAGCAAAACAACAAACTGTACTACAGGAGTCTGAAGAATTTCTTGGCTGCACCATTACTAATGAAGTTAACATCCACCCGCCAAATGATATTTGATCTAGGGGTAGGATAAAGGGAATTAAGGGGTATGATGAAAAAGGATGCAGAATAGGTAACAACAATAAGGCGAAGGTGTCGCAGCTATGCGAGATTCTATCTGTTTGTTCGTGTTTAAAAAACAGTTTTTTTATCTATCTCACTTCATGAACTGATAATTGGATATTCACTCTAATTGCAATACTTTTTTGTTTGTGCGAATGACATAGTTAATATTCATTCATCGTCATGTACAGTTTTGTTGCAACTGAAATATATGTATTTCTAACTATCGGAATGTTTAGACTTTCCTGTCTACATATATATCACAAAATAACAAGTTAGATGCTTGCAGAAAACACATAAATTACCAGATATATTGTAACACAGTATAGAATACCTTGCGGTTCCGGACAATACTGACCCTCTTCTTAATAGCCCCAAGCTCCTGAAAGAAACCTGCAAAATAATCCAAATCAACAAAGATGATATTAGGACCAGACCCCTTGCATCACCTGCACTTCTCCAAGCTCTAATGACAGAGACATACCTTGCATATGGTCCTTGTAGAAGCCGTGGGGGATATGGCCACACATAGGACAGGGGTCGTGTTCTCCGGCTCCTCCGGTTGCTTCGCCTCTCGGATCCTCTGCTCTTTCCCCTCCGGCAGCTACACCAATTACAACACAACATCAGGGACAAGGAAAAAATGCATGCGTATAATGAAAGCAACATTTCCATCAGTTCTACTAATTGGTCACCAACTTCCTGGAAATATGAGATAACTGAAGGAAATACAAATATAGGCTATCCTAGGCGGCAAAGTGTTTGGCATGTCGTCATTTGATGCCAGTTGGCACAAGCCATTTATTTTAACCGGGTTATTTGTGTAACAAGGCATTTTTTGTATAGCTAAGGTTTTATATAGCATTTAGTAGGACCGAGTAGAACATACCTTAAACGCAGCAACGTCGATCAACAGCAGGAACAAACCACACAGATACATGCTATTTCCTTGATCACAGTAGCCAACCTTCACATCACCTGCAAGATAAACATTAAAATATGGGTCCATAAATCAACATGGGTTTACGGCCTATATGCATCCACACACACTCGTTAGAAAAGCAGAGATAACTAATTAGTAATTACTCCTCTTAACTTCTGTAGAACATAACAAACAAGAGCTAAAAATTGATCCAGTAGAACCTAACACCAGCTCATAATATGTCAAGTACAGAAGCAATTCCTTTGAACAAAACACATAAGAAAAAAAGAGCAAAAGAAAAGAAAGTGTAAGTCTATCGATGATCCAACATAGACATATGTTTTTGTCACTAAATCTGCTGCAACACACTAATATGCAAGAATAGCGGATACACAAAGCCATCTCATACCAAGTGAAGATAATATGCCAAGTAGGGAGCAACCAGCGGTGCTACACATGCAGCAAGCTTTGCCCGTCTGCATAGCAGAATATACTTCGTCATTTATGTCTTAGCATAGTATAGTACTGCACATGCAACAAAAAACAAGCACCACGATCCTCCTGGATAAACAACATAAACAACCAAGAAGCACTCAGTTTTCAATTCATCAAAGGACTAAAAATATAAAACTTTGCATGCAGAAAAATTGACTCCCATGCATTGCAAAACCGACCAAATTCTGAATCCATTTACATGTGAGGAGCACCAAAAAAATTCCTAGTAAAGTATACTACTGAAAAAAGAAATTCTATAATTCTAATGAAACCAAGATGACAACCCTTCAAATTGAACAAAAACCAATAAGCCTGCCAATCAATCAACATCACAAGAGGCATTCTGTTAGCAAATCCATTAATTTGATATCTATTGTATTAGTACCATTAATTATACAGTAGATATCAAATTAAGCGGAAGTTGGTCAAAATCAGCACAAGTGCACAATAAAAATCAGCAACCCATCACGTGCAATATAGAACATACTTCCACCACCAGCATACCGCTAAACAACAAGGCGCATCGGCCATCCACTTAAATTATTATTCTGCAGCAAAAGAAAAGAAAATACACATAGAGCACCGATTAGAAGGGCTCCCTGCACACCAGTCAATGGTCTGTATAAGTAATTGCACTAATATAGTAGATATCAAATTAATGGTGTGCATTAGGTACAGAGGCATCCGCTTGTGATGTAGATGAGGGATGTCCAGGAACGCAAAAGGCAGCCAAAAGCATGACCCATCAAGGGTCTACAACAAACAACAAGTAAACATCAGCGGCTTTGCCTATTTAGCTAAACAATTTCTCGTTGTTCTTTTCTTTATTTTCGGTTTCATAAAAGAACAAGAATCAATTACAAAAACAGTCAGCAACATATAAAGTACACTTACAGAAAAAGAACTCACCCATACAGATAATTCCAAAACCCTCAACCTCCCATAAAACAGAGCAACATCATCACACGTAGAATTACCATACTGCATATTGTTGGGGAACGTAGTAATTTCAAAAAGATTCCTACGCACACGCAGGATCATGGTGATGCATAGCAACGAGAGGGGAGAGTGTTGTCTACGTACCCTCGTAGGCCGTTCGCAGAAGCGTTATATCAACGCGGTTGATGTAGTCATACGTCTTCACGTCCGACCGATCCAAGTACCGAAAGCACGGCACCTCCGAGTTCTGCACACGTTCGGCTCGGTGACGTCCTCGCCTTCTCGATTCAGCAAGAGGGGCGAAGTAGTAGATGAGTTCCGGCAGCACGACGGCGTGGTGACGGTGTTGGTGAAGAACAAGCACTACGGAAACTATGACGGAGGATAAACTAGAGGGGACGGGGTTGCCGGCACACGGCTTGGTGTTTCTTGATGTGTCTTGGGTGCTAGCCCTACCCCTCTATTTATATGTTGAGCCTTGGGGTCGAAACTTGGAGTAAAAGCCTCCACAAAGTCGGTTTTACCCGAAAGGCAAGAGTCCTTCTCGGACTCCAGGGCCAGACGCCAGGGTTCCCGGCGTCTGGACCCAGACGCCAGGGACCCTGGCGTCTGACCCCTGGACTCCGCAAAACTTCCTTTTGCGCTTTCCCAAAACCTTGTGGGCTTTCCCCTTTGGCCCAAATAAAGTGTTCTCGTACCCAAACATTTCGGGAAACATCCGGGACCCCTTTCGGTGACCAAACACTATTATCCCATATATCAAACTTTATCTCCAGACCATTCTGGAGTTCCTCGTCATGTCCGTTATCTCATCCCGGACTCCGAACAACATTCGGTCATCAACATACATAACTCATATAGTACTATATCGTCAATGAACATTAAGCGTGCGGACCCTACGGGTTCGAGAACTATGTAGACATGACCGAGACACCTCTCTGTTCAATAACCAATAGCGGGACCTGGATGCCCATATTGGCTCCTACATATTCTACGAAGATCTTTATCGGTCAGACCGCATAACAACATATGTTGTTTCCTTTGTCATCGGTATGTTACTTGCCCGAGATTCGATTGTCGGTATCTCAATACCTAGTTCAATCTCGTTACTGGAAAGTCTCTTTAATCGTTCCGTAATACATCATCCCGCAACTAACTCATTAGTTGCAATGCTCGCAAGGCTTATAGTGATGTGCATTACCGAGTGGGCCCAGAGATACCTCTCCGACAATCGGAGTGACAAATCTTAATCTCGAAATACGCCAACCCAACAAGTACCTTTGGAGACACCTGTAGAGCACCTTTATAATCACCCAGTTACGTTGTGATGTTTGGTGGCACACAAAATGTTCCTCCGGTAAACGGGAGTTGCATAATCTCATAGTCATAGAAACATGTATAAGTCATGAAGAAAGCAATAGCAACAAACTAAACGATCAAGTGCTAAGCTAACGGAATGGGTCAAGTCAATCACATCATTCTCCTAATGATGTGATCCCGTTAATCAAATGACAACTCATGTCTATGGTTAGGAAACTTAACCATCTTTGATCAACGAGCTAGTCAAGTAGAGGCATACTAGTGACACTCTATTTGTCTATGTATTCACACATGTATTATGTTTCCGGTTAATACAATTCTAGCATGAATAATAAACATTTATCATGATATAAGAAAATAAACAATAACTTTATTATTGCCTCTAGGGCATATTTTCTTCACATATAAGAGTATTACCCTGCACTTCCTCAATGGCTATGTCAAATCCCGTGTTCTTCGAAGGCCCCTAGCCGCCGCGGCTCGAAGAGACATATGACAAGCTTCTTCTCAAGCGGCAGTTCACTAATCGAGCATCATGCTTTCCAGCTTCTGACAATGACATAAGCAATCAATTTATGAAATCTAAATGCTCTTTGAACCAGAGATCTAAATGCTCTTTGAACCAGAGAGAGTAATCTTTTACCTCTACAATTGATTGTGTTATGACACACATTAGATATTCCTGGCAAGGCCACACCACACCACATATAGTACCAAATCAATCTAGATTTCAAAACACCACCTGAAAAAATTTGTAGGTCGTCATGGAAAGATGAGGAAAGGGGGAAGAAAAATAGGAAGAAACACACCTGTGCCGTAGTCTCCTCCTCAAACTGGGAGCTTTCTCCTCCTCGCGGCTTGTCCACGGCTCCCTTGGCGCTAGGGTTCGTGCGCGAGGAGGGGCGCAGGCCGACGCCTCGCTAGTGTAGGCCGACCTCCCTCTCCTCTCCTCTCCCCTTTCTCTCCCTCTCATATTCCTATCTCTCTCTCCTAGGGTTCGTGTGGGATGAGGGGACCGGAGTGTGGGTTCGTGCACGAGGAGGGGCGTAGGCCGACGCCGGCCGGTCACCCTCTCCCGTCCGCTGTCGGACCTCCCTCTCCTCTCCTCTCCCCTTTCTCTCCCTCTCATCTTCCTATCTTTCTCTCTCCTAAGGTTCGTGCGGGATGAGGGGATCGGAGTGTGCACGGCGTGCGGGACGAGGGGATTGGGTTGCGTTGGGTGCGGGCGCGACGCGTGGATGGGACAAATTCTCTCTCACCCAGGCGCCGCTTACCCAGCCAATACAGACACGAGACGAGCCCACCGGTCATTGGGCAGAAAAATGAACCGTGGGGTGAAAATAATTTAACCGCAAGTATAGACCAATGGCTCAGGCGTGCCAGAAAGGCAGATCGGACGGCCGACAAAGCTCCAATCGGGGGAGCCTTGTGGAGGTGAGTTGGCTAGCTTCATTATAGTTTTAAATTTAAACAGCTATACACCACCACGGGCCACGAATAGTAAATAAGTCGTCATAGTTACTTTCAGGCTCTGTTGAAAAACAAATCCCAAGCATTCAGGCACCACTCCCCTGGGGTGAATATACAACACTATTTTCTAAAGCAACGGTCCATCAGGAAGCAATGGTCCACCCCCTCGCGCAGTCGCATTGCTAAGGGCGGGCACCATTAAGGCTGTGTTCGGTTGACAAGATTGTGCAGCAGTTTTGGCAGGGATTAAGGTGGATTTAATCCTTTGCAAGTCAAAATCCCCCCAAATCCTCTCCGATCCTCTTGACAAAGGTGTAACCGAACAAGGCCTAAGGCGGCTAAGCGGCTTGCAATATGAGCAGTGAATCATCCATGAAAATTTTGTACCACCACCTTGGTTCTAAGCAATACCTGAACCCACGGTCCATGTGTTAAACTAACCGGCTTACCTACTAGACCCATCCATATGCGCCTGAACCGTACCTGAGGGCATACGAACTGCCGCAATACATTCATATTGGGAGGTCGCACCAGAAACATTAATTAAATGACACAAAAGCTAACATATCAACCTGTATTTCTAGCTCAGATAATAGAAGCATATACATCTAGGAGCCAAAACACCACGTTCAAAACCAGTTATCATGTTGGTCCTTTGGGAAATTTGGATGGAGCGGAACTAATGCACCTTCAGAAGCAAAGTGGCACGATTGGAAGACGTCCTGGCTGCCATTTGAACAAGAATACAATTATGGCGGCAAGCTGCAGCTCAATGCATCCAGCCACCTTTTGCTGAACCCCCCACAGGAATAGGCTAACTCAATGTATTGACTTATTTCTCCTCTAGTGCTTTGTACTTTTTATTTTTTTCTTTAGATCCAAGGGTCTACTCCATGTTTCCCTATTTTCCCACTGCTCCCTTCTATCAAACAATGCAAGCCAGCAATATGGTGAATCTTTCAAAAAAAAACCAGTTATCATACAATAAAGTGATCTTTGTTTTGTTACTTTTGTCTCTAAACAATTTTGATGGGCTCTGACTAGCTACAATGGGGAGTAACTTAGACTAGTAACATATGCATGTTACTAATCTATGTTACTACCTCTATAGTGGGAAGTAACATATGTGCGGTAACATGTAACACTTCATTTATTAGGCTGTAGACTCATCTTGCCTTGATATGTGTGATGTTACTCATTTAAAACTATAATGAAGCTAGCCAGCTCACCTCCACAAGGCTTCCCCGATTAGAGCTTTGTCGGCCGTCCGATCTGCCTTTCTAACGCGCCTGAGCCGTTGGATCTTCACAGCAGTTAAAATCAATTTCCACCTCGCGGTCGTTTTTCGCTGGTCAATGACGAGTGGGCTCGCGTTGGGAACTCGTTGGCTGGGTTTGTTATCACCGCGTGCACAAGGTTTCGGCCAATCCGCTCCACGCGCCTCGCATCCAATCCCTGCCCTGCCCTCGACTTGTCCCACTCCCACACGAGCCGCCAGACAAACCCTAGCCTCTTTCCCTGGCAAAATTGACAAATTTGACCTATGAACGAAATCAAATCACAGAATGAACTGCCCGTGAAACTATTTCACGCAGCTGACCTTTTTGTGTGACGCCCGTCACGAAGGCGCCACACTACACTGTGCAACGTCTCACAGATAGGCGCTACACGCCTGTCCAGCGTCGCACCTGTGTGATCCGAAAATTATTAAGTCAGTATGCAGCGCCTGAGAGTTAGGCGCCACACTATACAGTGTAGCGCCTAGCTTCTAGGCGTTGCACTAGTGGTTGCTTCATTTTGTAGTGCAACCACTAGTGCAGCGCCTAGCTCTTAGGCTCTGCACAATGACTTAACAATTTTTAGGCAGTCTGGAGTGCAACGCTGGTCAGGCATGTAGCGCCTATCTGCGTTGCACAATACAGTGTGACGTCTTCGTGTCGGGCGTCACACAAAAAGGTCAGTCGCGTGAAATAGTTTTACGGGCAGTTCATTTTGTGATTTGATTTCGTTCACAGATCAAATTTATCAAATTTGCCTCTTTCCCCTCTATTCCCACAGCCTGTCCTGCCTCCTCCGCCCATTCTCCTCGCGTCACCACGGGAGCCTCGCCGACGCCTGCTATTCCTCCTCCCTCGTCTCTGTTCGACGCCGAGGACCAGTTCACCCCACACCTTTTCTCCACCCACGACCTAGGGTTGGGGAGGCTGGGTGTTCTCGCTGGGGTGGAGGAGCAGGGGAGGGCCGGGAGGCCGAAGGTGGGGGAGCAGCGAGGCCGGCGAATGGAGCAGCGAGACCCGAATTCTAGGCATTGTACACATTGCGGGATGGAGAAGAGGCCGATGTGGGGCGCAAGGAGCAGAGGGGCAAGAAAGGTGGGGGTGTGACTTTCATCTCCTCTCTTCTAATCGCGACTCTTGCGACCTCGTCATCGGTGCTCGCTCGGCTGGCGTACGGGGCGGCGGCAGGGACGTTGGCCCTCGGCACGAACTCGAAGCCGAGTCTAGCTGACGAGCCCCGTGGTTGGTTTCTCCTACAATCTCCAGATCCCCTTTTGCTCATTCTCTTCCTCTCCTCATATCTTCCTCTGTTGTTTGTGTTCCTTGGATTTGCAGCGATTGTGTGAAGCAAATGTACGTGGGTGAGTTATTTCTTCTTGTGTGAGAGTCTCTTCCATGCTGGTATATTGATTCCTTGATCCTCTGTTCATGAAGCGATGCAGGCCAGTTGGTAGTGTAGCAGCCTGCACATATGACAGGAGCAGCAGCCAGGTCCATGGGCGGTTGCTTGCGGAGCAGCGGTCAAGTCACGGGGTACCACCAATTGAGAAAATAACTTTCCTTCTTGTGAGGTACAGTTATCGATTGATCCTGATTTAGGAAGAATGCAGCTTTTAAGTCAAACTAAATATATTATGTAACCATGCTTCCTACATTTCGGTGGATTAGCACACCTACTTAGCTATCTTGCACGCCATTCATTCATTTTCTATAAGATCTTGATCTGTGCTTTGCATTCTTACTTGATTGGTTATTCCCAGATTGATCTCAATATTTTGAATGCTCAAGTCAATTATGATGCTTAAAATCATCTCTAACTTATTGCATTCACTGCTGAAATTTTCACACTCCCTGTCATTATTGTGTATAGTGAATCTTGCATCTTTTGAATTGTTGAAACAAATTTATGCTTAATTGCTTACGCCCCTTTCTTTCTTGGTTGTGTGGTCTTTGTTGTGAATGAAAAATGTTTTGTCTCGACTTGTTTGAAATAGTATTTTTTATTTGCAGAGGGTCCAGCATCTGAAGAAGAAATTTTATTTTCACTTTCAAGACTATGTGGATCTTATCATATGGAAGGTACCTAATATATATACATTCAAGACTAGCTTTATTGAATCACAATAGTATTGTGGAAACATAGTTTGTTGGTTCTGAACATTTGCGGCACATAAATTTTAGCTTTCAGGAATTATGATATTGGCCATTTCCACTGAACAATAGAAGGACACATGTAAGGACATATAGAAACTGAAGTTAGGATATAGTGTGAGAATAGTACACCGATTTAGTAAGGCAAGTACTGGCTTGTTTTGTCATCCCTGTGATGAAAGTTAGTTTAGGTAATCTTGGTATAAAACCATTTCCTTAAATTGTAACTTATGGTCAGACGGGGATTGTTATTTCACCTGAATATTTGATTATGCTTCTAAGTTATGGGAAATAGATAAAGTAAGAGGAAATGGGGCGTTGTTAGGTGGGATCTTGCCACGGTGGCGTTGGTGATGTCTGTAGTATTTTCGTCCTCGCCAGTCACACTATTCCTAGGTTTGGTCAATATACTTATCCTTTGATTTCTCCTATATTTTCCTTCCTGATTTTGTTTGATGATTTGCTAGGTTATGGGATTGGATCTCCATTTTCCAAGATTCTTAGCTGATAAGTATATTGTGCGGAAAAATCTCTACTGAATGACAAATCCAAGCAATGTAAGTGACCTAACATTTCACTGGTGGTATGGTACATCTCATACAATTTCTGAATTCCAATACCGTTCCTGTGTAGCTGGATACTCCATGGGACAAAGTTGAAGCTTTGTACATCACTTCTCTACCTGTTTATTAATGTTTCTTCATGTTTGGCAGTGATCTGGGTTTCCATGTACTTGATAGATGCATTCCTTATCTTTATGTGTTCCATCTATGTTTATATGTTTCTGCCCATAAATGTATTTATGAGCTTGCTCCGTTTTTTACTGCTTTCCTATGGCAATTTGAAAAGTACCCTTTATTCCCCTAAAAAGGGCTATACATGCATTTAAAAGAGTGCACATTTTCTATAAACATAAGCATTGTCTTTACCCCACTGCTCTCTGGCGTGCAGCGACGAAGATTTCATGCTCAACCTCCCTCACAGCCCCAGGTTCGGCTACTTTCCAGTTTTGTTAGTTTTCTTCTTGGTAGCACTGAACACCATGGAAACATGGGTGCCGTGGCCACACACATGCATTTTGTCGTCCTCCTTAAAATTCAATTAGATTATATGCAAACATGCAGTCGTGTTTACTTAAGATCCAATTAGATGAATGCTGTTTATTTTTCCATATAGTTTCTATTTAGAAAGGCCTCATATGCAAGTTGGGGACATGCCGTGAACATATGGTTTTGTGATCTATGGTCTTGAGTCATATGTTGGATGGGTGATAATGGAAATTTTCTTGAGGATAACCCCGTGCATAAGTTTTGTGAGAGTTAAACCTGTTTTATGAGAGGTAAAGCTGTTTTTTGAGAGTTAAACCCGTGCATGTGAATGTATTTTTTTAGAACTGGTCAAACTATTTTTTGTGAGAGTTAAAGCTGTTTTCTGGAGGACAAACCCGTGAATAAGTTTCTCATCTGTATAGATTAATTAATAGGATGGCAATTTAAGTTTATTGGAGCTCTTTTTAAGAAGTGGGGGTCTGCTTTGGTTTCTTGCTGTTTGCATATTCTCTTAAAAACACTTGACTGACTGCAGCTGACTGTTTATACATCAATAATATGGGCAGTTGAATACGGCGTTTTCAAGTGAAGGATTTCAAAAATCTAATATGGCATGCCTATTTTTCATGGAAAAACAAATGGTACCTTATTTACTATTTAGTTTTTAAGCTAGACTAATTTGACTACACGCATCCTGAGGTGCCTTCTATTTGAAGTTCTGCCTAGGGTGGCCTTTGTCTTGGTTTACAGCTCCATATGGCTACCTATGTACTCCCTCCGTTCCAAAATATAAGTCCTTTTAGACATTTCAAATGGAATACAACATACGGATGTATGTAGACATATTTTAGATTGTAGATTCGCTCATTTTGCTCCGTATGTAGTCACTTGGTGAAATCTCTAGAAAGACTTATATTTAGGAACGGAGGGCATATAACATATGTAGGTTCTGTTTGAACCGTCTCAAATCACATAGAGATGTTAAATTTTCAATTTGTTGCCTCGCGGTCGTGTGCCATCACCATGTTTACTCCAGAAAAGTGGAATGTGCAGAGTTTCTGTGTTGATTAGTCAAATATTTGCTTTGCCTTAAAGACTGTCCCAATCTATGTTCCAGGTTGTGGCAACGCTGCAGATATGCCCATTGCCATTGAGCATTTCTATCTATATGCTTCTACAGAGTATTTGGTTTTTTAACTATACGCTTGACGAAATAATTTCCTTATAAGCCGGGACAAGGCGTTTGTAGTTGGTATTTGTACTATAAGCTCAATTTTTTTGGTTCATCTCATCTCTGGTTATTTTTTCGTTTTTTGTGTTTCTGCAGCATATTATCATTAGCATGTAAAACCTCTTATATTTCTTGTTTTCAACAATTATTCTTTGGCAGGGAAGACTATGATAACACTAAGATTATCAGGAAAGGATTCAGAGCTTTTTTTTAATCCAGATTATCACACATGATGCAAAATTAACAACCACGACTTTGAAATATGGAGATGATGCTTATTATGTGCTAGAAATCAAATATGTAAAGGAGAAGATAATGTTTGCGAAGGTGTGTATACTGAACAGGCATCCCAATTGATATGTTTTTCTGTTGTTTCTTGATGTGCTCTCATGCAGCTCTGTCCATATATACTGATTGTTATACTTATTGTTGTGTGAGTTGCAGGAGAGGGGAGAGAGATACGGGTTGATTCTGGGTAAACTTTGCTTAATTTGTTGGAGAAAATGCTCGATAGATCTCATGGATGGATGAGGTTGTGGCAGTAGTTCTCGGGTGCAATATCTATCTTGATAGAGTGATCGATCAGGGCACATTAGAAGCAGAAAGAAGAGGAAACGTTTGGGCCGTCTATGGCGTTGAAGATTCAGTGTTTCTGTCTTGTGTACATGCACGGCCAGTTCAGTAACTAGATGGCCTTTTCTACTGTACTGGTGCTGCTACTTTTCACATGCTAGCTTCTTTGGAAAGCGCCAACAGTGTGTACAACATGTAAAGAGTCCATGTTGAAAGAACAGAAGCAGAAGTATGGAGTTGATGTATTAATGGTCAATCAAGGAATTCAGTCTCGATGAGCTTATCTAATGATGTGTGGGTTGAGCCTTAGGTCATTTTCAAAGTAACGGAAGTACAAGAGATTACTTGAAAATATGCATTTTTTCAATGTGACATGGTCTTAAGTGCGATTTTATACCACCAAATTAAAATGTGGTATATCTCATTGTAGACAACAAGCCTACATTTTTATTTTATTTTATTGAAGGGGTTAAACTTGTTATCGTATGTGTTTGCCCACAACTAAATCAACTAAAACATGATTTTTTTTTTCAATGTGAACATGGATTCAATGGGTCTATGCGCCATTTGATGCTGGTCCTTGCAAAATGAAACTATTTTCATTGACAACATGGTTTCAGTGGGTCTCTGCGCCATTTGGCGCATCTAGTTGAGCCCCTCCTCCCGCGGCTTCTCGAGACGAGGTCTCTTCTCCTGACTATAAAAATCCATTGATGGAAGCTGGGGAGGGCCGAGATGAACATCCGGCTCCCTGGGTCTAAGCCATCGAGATGGTAGAGACGACGTTTCCATGTCATCTACTCCAGCAGCCGGACAAGGCATATAAAAACCATGGATCCTTGCTCCCCAGGCCGCAAACTGATCACAGTGATGTCTACGACCTTCTCCTAGATGTATTAATCTCAATCTCATGTTTGGCTTTCTTCCCTTTTCTCTTCTAATGATGTAATTTCTTTTACTAAGATAACACCATGTTTGTTGTAATGCCTTATTTGATGTAAGATCCCTTTTCTACTTTGAATGAATTTACTGCATATATTTCTTATTTAGTTTAGTTCATCATTCAAAGACGATGGAATATTTTTGTCCTTCACAGATTAAATGAGCATTGTGTAGTCCTTCACAGGTTAAATGAGCATTGCGTAAAAGTATGTTTAAGTTCTCTTTCTTAAGTGCTTCAAGTAAATGAAATTGTTTATTTCAAATTTAATACCTTTTAATAATAATCATAATGAGAGAGGGGTATGCTTCTCTCTCTCTGGGCAAATGTCAGTTTAGACAACATGTACTAAGAAATAAAAATTCTGGAAATGTGTTTGAATCTCACAAAAAGAGTTTGTAGTTCTTATTCATACTTGAAACACGTGAGGCTTTGCAAATTAAACCATATTTTTTTTCAAGGCGCATATGGATTTAGCAGACCACAACTAAACCGACTGTATATACATGGCATGTCCTTAGGAAAGGAAATTATTTTCCTTGCGAACATGGCTTTAGTTGAAGGGTCTTGCAGCATGAAACTCGACAACATGTATTCAACAGGTCTCTGCGCCATTTGGCGCAACAGGTCAACTAGTACTACTAGTAACTAGCTATTTTACCACATGCCTCTCTTTCTTCATTTATTGATTGTCACATCATCTATTTTATCTAGATATATGTGATGTTACTACCTATGTTAGGCTGGTCATAGTGGAGAGTAACTTATGTTAGTGTCATGCATATGATACTAGTCTAAGTTATTATCTTCATAATACAAAGTAACATAATAATAGTGTCATAGATAGCTTTATTTATTAGTTTGTAGGCTCATCTTGTCTTGGAAAGTGCTATGTTACAATAACATATTATGTTACCACATCTCATTAACTTCATGCCATATAAGCAACATTTTCTTGAAGTGCACACTATGACCAGCCTTGGATAGTCTCATGGGCTAGACTGCGCCCTGTCTTTAATTCTGGCCCCGGCCAAGTCGAGCAGAGCCAAGACTCGTCGTCGTCCTCGTCTTCTTCCTCTCGTCGCGCGTCTCTCTCTCTCCCCGCCACCTAAAAATAGCACGAGGCCCGCGTGGCTACCGCCTCCATGAATCTCGCGCGCTCCATTCCCTCCCGTCCTCACCTTCCTCTCCTCGGCGTCCCCTCGATGCTAGGCGGCTTATACCCACCGCATGCCCGTCTCCGTCGCCCCGTTTCACCTCGCTTTCCATGTCCCTCCGCGCCCCCAATGCCGCGCCAGACCCAGGTAAACACCCACCCTTGTTGGTTCTTCTCTCTTCTTGCAGGGTCCATCGACTAACTGACTGACTGACTGATTGATTCTTGGGATGGTTAGCCACAGCGAGGCGGCGGGCGGATGCCGTCGGTTGGCTTCGCGTGATATTCCCCGACGTGCCTCTGCCGCCACCGTCCGACGCCTCCGACAACGAACTGCACGCCGCGCTCTCCGGCGGCAGGCTGCTCTGCGCACTCCTGAGGAAAATTTGCCCCGGCGCCTTGCTGGACGACGTCTCCACGGACAATGTCGGCAGGTTCCGCGCTGCCGTCGAGCGGATGGGCGTGCCTACCTTCAGCGCCTTCGACCTCGAGAGGGTTGGTTCGGTTGCAGTATCCCTGTTACTTCCTCCGTTCACTTTTGTAAAACCTTTTAGACATTTAAGACAACACCTAAAACAGTTCAATTTCAGCTGTCTTAAACAACTTACAAAAATGAACAGAGGGAGCAGTATTAATTCTCTCTTCTCTCTTCTTATCCTTGGTTGACATTGCATCCATCCAGGGTCAAATGACAGCTGTTGTGACCTGCATTCTTGCCCTCAAGGATCGGTTTGGATCACGCATCGGCGAAGAACGGAACGTTACTTTCCTCACCAGAAGCGATAGCGAGGGAAGCAGAAAGTATATGGTTGCCAAGCTGCAAAGAGTGCTCACCAGTCCAATTATGTCAGGTCCTGCTATTCTACTTGCACTGATCTCAAGATTTTATTTTTATTCTTTTTGTACTCTCGAGAAATATCAAGAATGACAGTATTCTCCATTAGGGAGTTTGCACAATTGCACTGATATTGAGAATTTGCGATAGTATTCACCAGTCCAAGTTAATAAGCTTGGGAATAACTTGATTGCGAGTTGAAACATCTTCTTTTGTCATCTTTCTATGCAGAACCATCCACCCCTTCATTAGGGGCCGATCTGTATTCTCCGTCAGGGGTACTTCAGATGAAACAAGGGGGATTTGCTGATCTTCCTGGTTGTAAGATTTCAGACTTGATGAAATCCTCCAGCTTGGATGTAAGTACAATGCTGCATACTGCACTTGAAACCATCAAGATAATCAATCAATTCTCGTGGAAATTTAAAATGAAAAAGAAAACGTACTAGTATGTTATTTTCCGGTGCCAACTTGTTCTTGTGTTTGACGAGCCAACCTATTTTGCAGAATGCACCCACTCAGTCACTTCTGGGTGTCGTGAACAGCATCGTTGATGAGAGCATCGACAGGAAGAACGGACAGATACCTTATGTAGGCTTCTAATAAAAAAGCAATAAAGTTAGTTTGTTCTTCCATATTTAGGAGATTTTGTTTCTACACGTGTTAACATCTTTCCTTGCGTAAAATGGATGGAAATATTTCATTCTAGCGCATCGCTTGCTTGCTGAGGAAGGTCATAGTTGAAATTGAACGGCGTATGTCTTCTCAAGCTGGGCATATAAGAAATGTAAGATAAATAGTTATTCATGTTTATTTTTGTATTGAATAGTCCATTGTGATCTCTTTCTTGTCTGCAGCAAAATAACCTGATTAAAGCTCGCGAAGAGAAGTATCAGTCAAGGATAAGAGTGCTGGAAGCACTAGCAGGTGGGCAAAGCGGGCAAACACATGTAAATTCTAGCACCTTCTTTGAGCCATCTATCTCCGAATTGTTTTTACCAGAAATTTTGTGCACTGCAAGTAAATTGCTTAATTCTTCTCAATGAGTTTCAAGCTCTTCTCATCTCCAGTAAATTGTAAAATAGTGTGACTGAGCAGAACCCCATTTGTTTATTTCATATAGCTTAAAATAACAGCAAGGTTGACTTACTTTCTTGTCCACTCTGTAAATAATGACAATTCATGTACTTGAGTGGCCATAGCTTTAGCTCAATGGAGAAAGTTGATCTGTTTCTTTATGAAAGCCCACTCTTGTCATGCAGATGGAGAAAGATAAGCTCAAAGACAAAGGACAACTACCAGAGGAAGATATGGCTATGTTGATGAAATGCCAGGAAGAAGTGGCTAGATTGATGAAGGAGAAGGAAGATATGGTTACGTTGCTGAAGGAGAAGGAAGATATGGTTAGGTTGTTGAAGGAGAAGGAAGATATGGTTAGGTTGTTGAAGGAAAAGGACGATATAGTCGACTTGAAAAAGGGCAAGGTGGAAGAAACACAGCAAATAGTGGATGAGGAAAAATACAGGTTACTTAAGGAGAAGGATGATACTATAGTGACATTGAAAAAGGAGAAGCAAGAAATGGTTAGGTCGTTGAAGGAGAAGGAAGATATGGTTAGTCTGTTGATGGCAAAGGAAGATATGGTTGATTTAAAAAAGGTCATGGTTGAAGAAAGACAAAGAATAATCGATGAAGGAAATGATAGGTTACTTAAGGAGAAGGATGATACTATATTTAGATTCACAAAGGAGAAGGAAGAGATGGTTAGGTTGTTGAAGGAGAAGGAAGATATAATTAGGCTGATGAAGGAGAATGACGATGTGGTTAGGTCAATACAGAAAGAAGATATGGTTAATTCAGAAAACGGTAGTATTAAGGACAAAAAACAAACAACAGATGATGGTAATGATAGATTGATTTCAGAGAAGAACACTATTGTGGTTAGGTTGACAGAGGAGAAGGAAGAGATGATTAGGTTGCTGAAGGAGAAGGAAGATACAATTCGATTGATGAAGGAGAAGGAAGATAATAAGGCTGACCTGAAAAAAGGCACAGTTAGAAACATTAAGCAATCAACTGATGAAGACACAGATACATCAACTAAGGAGAAGAGCGACATAATTAGGTTGATGAAGGAAAATGAAGATTATAACAATACAATTATGAAACTTAAGCTGGACTTAGAAGCATTAAAATCATTGCACGAGGAGAACTGCGAGTTGTTAGAATCTAAGAAGGAAGATATAATTAAGCTTCTTGCAGACAAGGAAGACAATGCCAGTATGATTTTGCAACTCAAACAGGACAGCTTAACAAAGGAGAATGAGGACATTCTTAGGTTGATGAAGGAAAAGGAGGATGGTAACAGTATAATTGCGAAAGTTAAGCTGGAAATGGAAGCATTAAGATCGTCATACGAAGAAGCCTGCAAGCTCTTAGAATCTAAGGAGGGGGATGTAGTTAGGCTTCTTGCAGATAAGGAAGACAATGCCAGCGTAATTCTGCAACTCAGGCAAGAGCTTGAAGCAACAAAAAGATTGCATGAGACACATAGTCAGCAGTTAGAGACCAGAGCTTCCCAGGTAAAGGAGGAGTTGGAACATAGGATAAAAGAAGTAGAGCTCATGTTAGAAGATTCTATCAAGAGAAAAAGGGAACTTGAAGAAGTATCTAAATCTCGAATCCAGTTCTGGGAGCAGAAAGGAATAGTGGTCAACCAATTTGTGGGTTTGCAAGTACAAAACGTTCAGGTATTAGTCAAATCAATTCCTTTTCTCGGTTTCCATAGGGAGTTCCTAAATTTTCAGTTATGTGAATAGTGTTTTGTTTTATCAGGATTTGAGGCTATGTTCTGTTTCAGTTAGGCATGAAATCCTAAATTGTCAAAAAAGATGGCTTGAAGAACTAGCTGGCCTTGGTAAGAATGAACCCTGCGAGTAGTTATCTCTTGTATTTACATAATTTCATCAATAGATCACAATTAACATTATTGCATTTTTTGTAGGAGAAAACCTTAAGGCGGTAACAAATGCTGCAGAAAAATATCATGCAGCTCTTGAAGAAAACAGAAAATTGTTCAATGAGATCCAGGAACTAAAAGGTGCCAGTTTTGTACTACAATCATTAGTTCATTTTGTTTGGCTATTATATTTACTTAGGTAGTACAGCTAAAAATATTAGGTTAACATAGTATTACGAAGCAGGAAACATCAGAGTTTACTGTCGGATTAGACCTTTTCAACCTGGGGAGGATGAGGGCTCCAATTCAGTTGAATATATTGGCGACAATGGTGAACTCGTTTTAACGAACCCTACAAAACAAAAGGAAGGGGGCAAGAATTTCACATTCAACAAAGTATTTGGGCCTACCACTACACAAGGTACTTATAACAGTGAGATCTATGCAATTTACCTTCTCTCGAGTTTCTATTTATGATGTAACAATGCACTAATATAGTGTACGTCATAAATTGGTTTTCTTATATCCTAATTTTCCTTAATAGATATGGTCTTCAAGGATATTCAGCCACTAATTAGATCAGTTCTTGATGGCTACAATGTTTGCATTTTCGCATATGGTCAAACTGGATCAGGGAAAACATACACTATGGTATGAAGCTTTCAGAACATGAACTTTTAGCTTTTTATTTCTGTTTGCATGGAAGAACTAATAGTATATGTTTTAATAGTCGATGATGTGCTTACAATATCTTGTTTCAATTGATTTCTTAGATGGGGCCTGAAAAGGCAACTGAGAAGGAATGGGGCGTTAACTATAGAGCACTAAATGACCTTTTCAATATCTCCCATGCTCGGCGAGACATGATCACATATGAACTTACTGTTCAAATGATTGAGATCTACAATGAGCAAATCCGTGATCTCCTTGGTGGTGGTGGTGCACAGAAGAAATATCCTTTTGTTTGTCTAAACTGGCTTCACTGGATAGTAGTTTGCGTGTGTTTTCTGCATGTTCTATGTTAGCCATTGTTTTATGTGGTAATATTGTTATAACGAAATTAGTTGAAATAGGTCTATTTTGTAATTCTGCAACTTTTAGTTGGGCATAGTAGTCTGTGTGTGTTTTCTGCAAGTTCTAACAAAACTTAGTCATTTTTCTCGAATACGCAACATTAGTCATGGTTTTATGCATTCTGAATTCATCTATTATTTGCAAGAAAGTGTCTGGAAATAAAGGGGCTGTTTTTGGTTCCTAGACACACCTTGCCACACTTTGCCACACCTCAAGTTAGGCAGGACCAAGTTAGGTGGGTGTTTTGTTCTAGCCACACCTAAGGCAAGATTCTTCTTGTGAGAAACAATCCCCACATGTCATACACACAAAAAGTATGACAAGATTCCCTTAGGCAAGCCAAAGTATGGCTAAGAATTTGAGCACCTAAGGCAGGTGTGGCAAACTGTGGCAAAATTAGTCACCACCAAAGAGGCCCAAAAAGTTGTAACTTTGGTTGGGTACACCAATTGCCCGTACACAGTATTCATGAGATTTCTACTGTCATAGTCTTGCTTGTAATTCAATGAATTGCCTTTTGCAGACTGAAACATCCCCCCTCCCCCCCTCCCCCTTTTTTTTTCCTTAACTTGCACACGATAGGGATTCAGAATACCATGCAGCCAAACGGAATTGCTGTTCCTGACGCAACTATATGTCCTGTCAACTCAACTTCTCAAGTTATTGATCTAATGCAAACTGGGCACGGCAATAGAGCGATGAGTGCAACAGCTTTGAACGAGAGAAGCAGCAGATCTCACAGGTAGGTTAATTTTGCCAGTTCTCTTTTTCTGCAGGAATAAAGCTCCTTATTAGTGGGTAATCTTCTGCAGTGTTGTGACAATTCATGTCCGAGGCCAGGATCTAAAAACTGGGAACACTTCACGTGGCGCTCTACACCTTGTGGATCTTGCTGGAAGTGAGAGGGTGGACTGCTCTGCGGTTACAGGAGACAGGCTCAAAGAAGCACAGCACATCAACAAATCTCTGGCTGCTCTTGGGGATGTTATATTTTCCTTATCACAGAAGAATGCGCATGTACCATACAGAAATAGCAAGCTTACACAAGTCTTGCAAACTTCTCTGGGTATTTTTTTTCACCAAAGAACTAATTTTAGTCACATAATTATGTGTTGTATAGAGAGGTTCATGACATGGGAAAATTTCATATGCAGGTGGGCATGCAAAGACACTAATGTTTGTGCAGGTCAATCCAGACGTTTCGTCTTATACAGAGACCTTAAGTACTCTTAAATTTGCGGAACGAGTGTCTGGGGTGGAACTAGGTGTTGCAAGGACCAATAAGGAGGGAAAAGAAGTCAAAGATGTCAGAGAATTGATGGATCAGGTAACATACTCTCTCAACACAAAACATTATTGGGGTGCAGTGATATTGCAAGGACCTTAAGGACTAATAATAAGCGACAAATGCAGTGATATTGCAACATACTAGCGTAACTAGCTAATGATCTTGATATTGAGGTGCGCAAATAAATTAAGGATATCATACTAGGGTGTCAAAATTCAAAACAGTATGTCATGTGGCACAAGATTTTCTCTCATAATGAAATACAGTTACAGTTGTTGACATCTAATGTGTCGACTTGCAGCTTTCGATGCTAAAAGATACTATCTCAAAGAAGGACGACGAAATCGAACAGCTGCAGCTACTGAATACTAGCACCTCCAAATTGAAGTCCAACAGACAAGCTGATCACATATTGAAGCATTCATCATCTTCTCCTGGCATAACATCACTAGGAAAGGTCTCAAGTGTTGGTGGTGGAGCAGCTTCTGATCTTGACAACTTCTCTGACACTAGTGACAGGCAATCTGAAGCTGGGTCCATGCTCTCCATTGAACCTGAGGTTTCTGGTCTTGGTGATGTTGAATCTGATGGAAGGTTAAGTGATGCATCTGATGGGGGTAATTCCACCGGTGCGGAAACTGACAGTTCTGTAAGCAGTGTGGTAGACCAAGGGCAAGAGAAAGCGTCTAGCACTGCGAAAGAGCGGTTGTGCGTATTTCCAGTTCTCATTAGTCTGACATTTAATAGTTTCATTTATTTGACAATTCAATTTATACAGAATTTCCATGAAGTGGAACTTTTGTCATGGTTGTGGCTGTTGTCTGTGACTTGCACCTTTTTCCCTTCGTGTAGGACAAAGACGGTATCTTGAGTTCAGAAGTTGACAGTCGGAAAAGCATCAGGCTTGCGGCCTAAACCAAGGGATCCTGCTGTTCCTAAACCCTCAGGTAAGATGCCTCTTTATTTTGCACTTGGATTTTTGAAATTTTCTGAATATGCCAAGGTTGACAAAATAATGCTTGGGAGAAACATAACTGAGTTTGACAGTTTTATCCATACAGTTAGTTCATATAGTTCACTCCTAATCTCGGTAACATACATGTACAGTGTGTCTTGAACATGTAATTACAACGGGATTTAGCTGGATATGCATTGGCATGGAATCAATGTTTTGACTACGGTCCAGAGTAAAAGGATATTTGCATTGATGAACAGATAACGAATCTAATCTAATACAAACTCAGTGTAACTCCTGGTACTGTATCTAACAAAAAAGTGACTCTTGTAGAAATCTCGCAAGGAATATAGTTACTAGAGTATTGATTATTAACATTCAAATACCTGGATTATATCCACTCTCAACATGTCTACATATTTTTTCTTATTCTTGTTGCAGTGCCAACAGGGGCACGAAGAAATACAAGCACCCAAGGAATTCCACCAGCAAGAGCTACTAGTAGTGCAAAACGAGGACCATAGATCAAGTTTCTTACTGTGCCATTTTGGCTAAACCATTTTCCACTTGCCTTAAATATCTATTGGAAGCTCTAGAGTGTACAGTCTAGCTTGTTGTAGTTATGCCCATTGAGTTGGAAATTAGGCAGGGAGAAAATTTAGGTGTTGTGAATCTCTCCTCTCTTGTGCTTGATTCACTTATCCTTTTTACTATTTCAGTACGGTCTAAACAACTTCCAAGAAGTTGTTAAAGCACATGAATATGTAGCCTAGGTGCAATTCAGTGAAGGCTTCTAATCTGTTATTGCCTAAATTAGGTATAGCCTAGGTGTATTTTTCTCATAGGGTCTGAATTCTGAAATCAGCCGGTGATGTTTTCCTATGATCTGGCGCTCTCTTATGTTTCAGTTGTGCTCTTAGATTTGCGCATAATTTCATCAACTACAAGGATTTGGGGTTCAGTATAGTAGATAGACCAGAAACCTTTTCTCATTCTTTGTTGTTTTTCAAGATGTTGCCTTTCTTTTTCTCTTTCGAAGGATCCAATGATATTGACTGACTTGATGCACTTAATTTAGTTGCTGCAACGTTGCACTGTGAAGAACATGACCGGAGTTTCTCAGTAGTTTTACCATATGGTAGGAAGCCTGTGTTTTTTTTATCTTCAATACAAAATAGTTCACCATATGGTAGGAAACTGTGTTGACTTGATTCTACTGATGCAATGAACTATGTACAGTACTAATAAATAAACTTACAGGAAGAGGTACTTCCATGGTAGTGAACAGTTCAGTCCTCAGTTACGACAGAGTAAAAACGCATGCAATTCAATCGTCATATTGCAAATGTTGTTTGGAGTGCCACGAAGTCGCCAATATAATAAGATATCATGTAATTTTCTAAATTAGAAGTGTCAGTTTTATACCAGAGAAATTATTTGCAACTTCAGTACTCCGTCCCTAAATATAAGTCATTTTAGAGATTTCAATATGGATTACATACGGAGCAAAATGTGTGAATCTCGCTCCAAAATCCGTATATATGCATCTGTATCTAGTTCGCATTGAAATCTCTAAAAAGACTTATGTTTAGAAATGGAGGGAGTATTATATTTAATTTTTCTACCACTAAGCTCCATGCAGCAAATGTGTCGAGAAAAATCTTTCATGACTTACAAACAAGTGCTTCTCTCTGAATCGAGGGAAGTTGATAAAGAAATTTACAATACATTGCACAATGTTTAAAAGAAAGTTTGCAAGTTGACACAAAAAAAAACATGCTTTTTCTTTATTTCGGACATCAGCATGGTAGTTCAGAATCAGATTAGCAAGTTGAACAACCCTACAGCAACTAATGACGATTACAGTACAGTACTAATAAGCAATAATAGACGATGAAATGGGGGCATGAAATCCTCCTACTTTTACAGCTTCCCGTTCCTCGTGATGAGCTCTTTGGGTAGCTGTCTCATTTACAACTCAAAAGTTTTTCCGTTCCTCACGAGGACCCGTCCAATTTGCAATTTTCAGCGCAGACCGCAGTGTGCAAACTGAAAACAAAGCTCCATGATGAATCAGGCAATGGTGGCCTGCGCTTGCTTCGCCCCAACCGCAAAGAACTCGGTGATGACCTCGAGGGGCATGCCCTTTGTCTCTGGGACCTTTAGGTAGACGAACACAAAGGCAATGCAGCAAACGACTGCATATATACCAAAGACACCCGCTAGACCAATAGCATTCAGCATCACAGGCAGGCTGTAGGTAACAATAATGTCACAAATCCAGAATGTGAGGGCGCAAATAGCGATGCAGACACCACGGACTCTGGTGGGGAAAATCTCTGCACATAGAATGTTGGGGATCGGGCCAAAGCCCATGACAAAGCAGCAGAAGTAGACAATGACGCTAACTGTGGAGAGCACAGCGTGGGGCACCGTACTCAAGTTGATAACATTGGACACAACCAAAACAATTAGGGATGCTATCAAGATGGGAATTGTGCCCAGTAGCAGAAACCTGCAGAAAGGAAAAATAATAATAAGGCCTTGTTTGATCGGAAAAAGTGATGATACTGAGAATTGAGATTCCAAAGCAAACCAGTTAGTTACCTTCTTCCAGATATATCCATAAGTCTCATGGCTACACCAATGCTTGGGAGCATGAGTAAGGTGGTGAGAGAACTGATCAAGATGGATGCTGATGCTGAACTGAGGCCAAGATTGGAAAGAAGAACAGCCACACCAGCTTGCTCCAGAATTTGAGGAGTATAGTAGAGAACTCCATTTATTCCAGCAAACTGCACAAGGAAAATCGACTTAGTACTTGTTGGCCAGTTTCAGACTATATGTTTGTTCATATCTGGCATACATACAGTAATTAAAGAAATCAGCAGCATAATCTCTACCTGCTGAAGCATCTGAATTCCAACACCGACGAACAATGCACGCCTCACACCAGGTTCAAACAGATCTTTCCAGATTGAACCTTTGGGAGCTGCCTCCAATGGATGAATCATGGCTGGACCGGCCGCCATACGCTCTTCCATAAGATCCTTGGAGTAAAGAGCCGAGTGGCTTACCAAAGCAGCAGCATGTATAAACCCACTGCCCCCTTGCGTGGCATCACCCCCACCAGGAAGTGAAACAACAGAGCCCCTTCTTGAGTCGGCCACCCCCTCTTGGTGCAAGTAGATTCTTTTGAAGCCTCCTTCCTTCTTGCCATCCTCGCCTTGTCGCTCCGACCATTTCCATGCGAGTTGCCACCCCCCACCAATACCAGTGCTGCTGACTGCCTCCCCACCCTCTTCCAAGAGACTTCTCCTTCTCATGCCCAAAGTGCTTCCATGGTGACCATGGTCCTTCCCATCCGTGTTTGTGGTCTGTCGTGACAGCAGCGGGCTATGGACATTATCTTCGTAGTCACCTCCAGCATCAGATGCATATTCTTCATCGTCCCTATGAACGTTCTCCTCATCCCAGTGCTCAGTTTTTGGGTGCTGATCTGCCACACTGAGCATGCTGCCAAAGTTAGGAAACAATGTGCTCCGCATGCTTCCTCCAACTTGAGGCATGTTCTCATGAACACTTCCGAAAAGCGTGACTAGAGGATCCATAAGGGGCACACTCTGGTTCACCATGCTGCCATGACGAGATGCAAGAGAAAGCACACTTCCAAGCATGCTGGGTCCCTTGGAAGGTCGAGCAATCCATGATTGGCCCTCTTCAGGCCCATATAGTGTTATTTGGTCATTATCGCCATCAACAACATGATCGTCAGCTGGGTCATTAGCTGGTCCTATTATGTACTCCTCAATGGAGGTGTCTCCTCCAACCTCCAAACCTTCAACAAGAAGGGCCATTTCTCCTGCACAAATTTGATTTGGAATGATAACTGTAACTTTACTCATAGTTATTCGTAAACCACCAACTGAAATTTACCAACACTTAGATTCCAACATACTATATTGAAACCCGAATTGTGAAATCATTTTTGAGGAATACCAAAACATTATATCTTTAGAAACATATCATAATTGACTTGAATACCTTACTGAAAGGAGCAGCTTATGCAAGTTCTTAACTTAAGTTGCATACTTGTGTCCATTTACCAACCAATATAGCCACAGTCCATCTGAGCTTTGTCAACAAGGTCATTTATTAAAGAGCAAAAAAAGCCTCCACTGAGGTTACTACTACTACTTCGACATTCTGTGCTGTGCAAAGTACCAACATGAATTTAATGTTAACAAGACTCAACATAATTTCTTACTCTTTGGTCATTTATGATCTGTTATACAGTCTGTACAAATTAAATAATGATTTTTTGTTAAAAAAATTGTGCAACCCAAATATAACAGTTAACACTAGTGCATATCACTTAGGCAACTAATTGCAATCCACTATCAGGGATGAATTTAAAGAAGGGTTCTGTAGCAATCCAGGTGAAATTGTGGCCGTATGCATCTCTCCGATGCAGAGGCCGGGGATGTCCCCCTTTTCCAAAAAAAAGCAATCCAGGTGAAATGAATATGGAGTTTTGAGTGAAAAAAACAGACCTGAGACATCCTCCCTTCCCCGTAATCTTTGCAGCACCTTCTTTGCCTCTGCCATTCGGCCCTTGCTGACAAGCCATCTCGGAGATTCTGGCAGGTAAAATACCGTCAAGATGAAGAAAAACAATGACGGAACTGAGAGAACCCCCAGCATAATTCTCCAATCAGGTGATGGCAAGAGTGACATCCCGAACACCATGCAGTATGACAAGAACATCCCTCCTGACCCACTGAACTGTGGAAGCGTGTTGAGCCGTCCCCTAATCTCCGAAGGAGCCGTCTCTGAGATGTACAAAGGCACCAGCGTGACAGCCAAGCCGATACCAAAGCCATCGACAAGGCGTGCCAGGAGCAGCACATAGACATTGGGTGACCATAGCATAATTAGGCCGCTGAGGAAGTAGAGAAGCGAAGAGAGAATGAGCATAGGGCGCCGGCCAACCCAGTCTGATACTGGCCCGGAGAATGTGGTGATGATGGTTGCACCGATGAGCGACATGGCCACGATGAGCCCCTCCACAGTCGGATTATTTTCGAGCTGGAATTCCTTCTTGATGTACAGGACAGCACCTGAAGACGAAAAGCTTGCTCTGTTAATCTGTGCCTCGAGTAAAAGTAAAGGATAGCAAGTTTACAGATGAGAGATAATCAAGGAAATGTTCACAATCCAAACTTGTCTTGACAATTGGTTGGTACGGTGTTGCTTTTAGGGTCCAAGGAAAAACAAGTCATCAGTTTGCTCAAGGGAAATAAATCACCCGTCTTTTGTTCCAAAAAAGACTAGTAGTAGTAGTACTGAACAGCATCTGGTCTAAACTACTTATAAAGGAAGCTCCCAAACCAAGAACCCCAAATTCACCGGAGTGATCTAACAAGGTAGTAAAACAAATCTGGGCTACTTACCAGCGATGGTGGCATTGTCCCACCCCTGCAGCAGATTGCCGATGGAAGCCGCAATCGCGACCAGTGCAGCACCCGACATCTTCTTCCCTCCTCTCCACCAAGGATCCCTGCAGCTGCGCCTGCGCGCAGAAACCCAGCCCAAGATAAACGAACCAGCCACCACCAGCTGGGATTATTTAGATGAAAAATCTCGCCTACCTCTCTAGTAGAGAACCAACCAAGGAGAGGAGATGGAGAAGCCCAAGAAGCGGCAGCCCCCTGGTGTGGTGTGGTGGTGCGGTGCGGTAGATCAGAACCGAGCGAAGCCGCCTCAAATAGGAGCCAAGAGCTGCCCCTCGTTCACTGCCCCGGCTGCCACCGGAAAAGAAGAAGACAAGGCGAGCAGCGTGGCCCCCCTCCGCCGCGAGAGTGACGACAAAAGGCTGATTACAGCTGTGTATTTATTTTACAGCTGTATATAATCGGCCATATGTGATTTCCACGACTTAATTTGTACAGAGTATCAACTTTCGTTATTCTCAGTCCACCACGGTTCAAGCCCTGGTGTTAGCATTTTTCCGGTTGTATTTAAGGAAAATTTTCCGCGATGCACGTTCAATACGAGGATACGTTTTCGTCGACTATAAGGCGCCTATGATGACTTCGTCAATTTCAAAATGATATGCCGGCTCAGTCTATAAGGGTAGGGATGTACGTGTATGCGTTCATAGAGGTGAAAGTATGTGCGTATACATGAGCGGTTGCGTTTGTATTGTATTTAGAAAAATCTTTCTTTTTTGCACATCAGTATATGTTTTGAGTCGAGTTGTAACAAATCGCACTAATTCTCGTTTGAACCTTTTTTGACCGCCGAACTGATGAGTGGGGCTCGCTCGTAGGGATGACGTGACAAAAAACCATCCCGACTCCCATGGGTCTCTACCAAGTGCCAACTACTCCACGATGGGAGACCAAGGGGCCCAGCCGAGGCAGGATGCTGGGTGCAACACGTACGATGCGGCTATATCTCCCACGTGTCGGAGCACGACTTAGAGGCATAATCGCATAGTAGGCATGTCGCAAGAGGGATAATCTTTACACATCTCATGTATTGAATAAAAAAGGAATAAAGAGTCGGCTTACAATCGCCACTCCACACAATACATGAGTATAGCATTACATCAGCCAGAATACAATCAAGGTCC
The DNA here is from genome assembly GCF_018294505.1 of Triticum aestivum. Taxonomy (NCBI): domain Eukaryota; kingdom Viridiplantae; phylum Streptophyta; class Magnoliopsida; order Poales; family Poaceae; genus Triticum; species Triticum aestivum. The sequence continues at coordinate 233,329,235 of NC_057809.1, forward strand.
GACTACGGAACCAAATAAAAAAAGACAACCCCTAATGCTAGATCCCCGATCGCCCCGACTGGGCTCCACTACTGATCAACTAGAAACGAAACAACACAACGAACAAGATCTTCATCGAGCTCCCACTTGAGCTCAGCTGCGTCATCTGCACTGGTATCAACGGCACCTGCAACTGGTTTTGGAAGTAATCTGTGAGTCACGAGGATTCAGCAATCTCACACTCTCGCGATCAAGACTATTTAAGCTTATGTGTAGGAAAAGGTAGTAAGGTGGAATTGCAGCAAGCACTAGCATATATGGTGGCTAACTTACGCAAATGAGAGCGAGAAGAGAAGCAAAGCACAGTCGTGAACTAGAAGTGATCAAGAAGTGATCCTGAAACTACTAACGTTCAAACATAACTCCAAAACCGTGTTTACTTCCCGGACCCCGCCGAGAAGAGACCATCACGGCTACACACGCTGTTGATGCATTTTAATTAAGTTAAGTGGCAGGTTGTCTACAACCGGATATTAACAAATTACCATCTGCCCATAACCGCGGGCACGACTTCCGAAAGTTCAAAACCCTGCAGGGGTGTCCCAACTTAGCCCATCACAAGCTCTCACGGTTAACGAAGGATATTCCTTCTCCCAGGAAGACCTGACCAGACTCGGAATCCCGGTTACAAGACATTTCGACAATGGTAAAACAAGACCAGCAAAGCCGCCCGATGCGCCGACAATCCCGATAGGAGCTGCACATATCTCGTTCTCAGGGCAACACCGGATAGGTTAAGCTACAAGTAAAACCAACCCTCAAGTTTCCCCGAGGTGGCCCCGCAGGCTGCCCGTTTCGGACCAACACTTAGAGAAGCACTGACTCGGGGGGGTTAAAATAAAGATGACCCTTGGGTTGGCCGACCCGAGGGAAGGGTAGGTGGTGGTGAGGCAGATGGTAAAACCAAGGTTGGGCCTTGCTGGAGGTGTTTTATTCAAAATAAACTGTCAAGGGGTCCCCATAACACCCAACCATGTAAGGAACGCAAAATCAAGGAACATAACACTTGTATGACGGAAACTAGGGCGGCAAGAGTGGAACAAAACACCAGGCATAAGGCCGAGCCTTCCATCCTTTACCAAGTATATAGATGCATTAATTAAATAAGAGATATTGTGATATCCCAACAATAACCATGTTCAACATGGAACAAACTTCATCTTCATCTGCAACTAGCAACGCTATAAGAGGGGCTGAGCAAAAGAGGTAACATAGCCAAACAACAGTTTGCTAGGAAGGTGGGTTAGAGACTTGACATGGCAATATGGGAGGCATGATATAGCAAGTGGTAGGTATCGCGGCATAGCAAAAGAGCGAACAACTAGCAAGCAAAGATAGAAGTGATTTTGAGGGTATGGTCATCTTGCCTGAGATCCCGCAAGGAAGAAGAACGAGTCCATGAAGAAGACAAACGGACGTAGTCGAACGGATCCTCACAACTCCGGAACGAAACCGAAGCTAACGCGAGAAGCAACCCGGAAAGAAGCAAACAACATAGTAAACAACCACCACATAAACATGGCATGATGTACAACCAAGTATGATGCATGTCCGGTTTAAAGAGGCATGGCATGGCAAAGTGCACAACCAATACTACAAATTAAGTGGAGCTCAATATGCAACGAGTTGCATATTGACGAAACACCACATGGCTTATTTAGTTCACTCCCGGTTAGGTACTCAACAAAATTAAATGTTGTTTAAACATGGCAAAAGGTGAAGCATAATAAAACTACTTAACTAGGCAAGTTTAAATGAGGCCGGAACAACAAACAACAAGTCCGGTAAATCCCCATATGCATTTAGAAATTTAAAGCAAACAACAATTTTAAACATTTTAATTGTTGTTATCATGATGCGGATGACATGTGCATGTTTATGCAAGTTTTATGCCATAATTATGAAAATGTTGATAAGAGCATGACATGAAGCATTTTGTCATCGTGGCGGAGCCGAAAGGGGTGCCACGACAACTACGACGAAAAAGGTGCCACTACGGCGAAACGGAAATGATGTCACGACAACATTCCGATGATCCAGTAACTCGATTAAGATGCCGGTGCAAAAGAAAAGGCGACGGGAGCGTGTCATGCAAGGATGGTGGGGTGCTCCCGACTACCGGGTTCCCACGGGACGATGGCATGGAAACGGGGAACGTGCAAGAAACACGTCGGGCACGGTGCAAACGCGAGCATTTCATACATCACATGCATTCAACCACGGGTTATCGTCTCGGCGATTATACCTTCAAAGCGTGCGTTTTAAGAGCGGATGGAGTTCGGCTATGGAGGTACACGTGTTGAAGGGGAAGTAGTTGTTCTCGTGAGGGTAGTGGAAGTAGTGGTACACAACGATGGTAGTTGTACACGAGTCTTGTGACCCACGGTTCTTCGGGCAATGGTAGTCGTCCACGACCGTAGCTGTTCGGGGTCGTCGGTAGAGGTACTCGCGGTATAGCGACGATAGTGGTACAAGGTCGTCGGGGTACGTGTCGGTCCAGTTTTGATGGTCTCGTTTTTGCGACGGTACTCGGACTAGTCGGCGGTAGCGGAACTTGACGGATTCGAGCTCTTCGAGGTTGTCATGGTTACTTGGGGTCTTCGGACTTGCCGGTCTCGTCCTTGTGACGATAGTCGAACTTGAAGTTTTTGGTTCATGGGTCTTCGGCGACGGTAGTCGTTCTAGGCATCGGGCGTCGAGGTACTTGGTGTTCTTGGCGATTCCGAAGACGAAGGTACATGTACTTAATGCGTCACCGTGTTGTCATACATTTGTCAGAAAGGATGGCACATCCAAAACGAAGCAACACTAACAAGGGCCTCGTGTCTTGGCGTGTCCAAAACGTAGCAGAACAGAGGTCTCGGTTGCGGTCGTGATCTTGAGGAGGTCAACAGGAGCTGGCAGCGCTCGACCTTGGCGAGGCTGACAGCAGGCCGGGTGGCCCATGTGCGAAAAGCGAGGGCAAGGAGGCAGCCCTAGGCGCGGTCGATGCGGGCGTCCTCGCTACGCTCCTGATCCTGCTCGATGCAGAGAGCTTCGGGACGGCGCCTGCAGCTGCAGGAAGGCGATGGCGCGCACAAGGAAGGCCGACGAGGACTTGGCGCGGCAGAGCTCTCCAGCGAAGCAGTAGGGTCGTCGGGCAGCGCGCGGGAGCATGACGAGGACGCGAGGGAGAGGGGCGGTGCAAGGCGGCAGCCTCCTGGTGGCCGCCGACGGCGGCTGGTGGCGATGGGTCACCGGAGCGGGCGATGGCCGGACGGGTCGCAGAGGAGAAGGTCTGGTGGTCGCGGCCCGGTTCTGCGGGATCCATGGCCGCTGCGGGCGTACCGGCGCTGGCGACGTAGAAAAGGGCCGGCGAGAAGGAGAGGCGAGGACAAGGTCGCGGGGGAAGGAGATCCGGCGGGGCGCGAGGGTGCAGGGCGGCCGCCTGCGGGCGTTCGAGCAGAGCAGCAAGGGAACGAGAGGGAGATGGTGAGCGCTGGGTCGATCGGGCACGGGAGCGAGAGGTGGGGGGCGGCGCCAGGCAAGGGAGTCGAGCGCGGGGTCGGGTGCTCTGTTCGTCTCTGGCGGCGCTGAGGGATGAAGAGGGAGCGAGGGGAAAGACTCAGGAAGGCTAGGGTTCGGTCGGGAGTGGGCCTTGGGCCAAATTGGGCCGCGGGTTCCCTTCTCTCTTTCTCTCTTCTCTCTTTACTTCTCTGTAAAAACAGAAAAAGACAAAGAAGGAAAAGAGAGAAAGGAAGAAAAGAGTGGACAAGAAATAGGGCATGGGGATTATTTTCCCGGACTCGCACAAAAAAAGCTCGATCCAGAAAATAAAAGTGGCAATATTGAAAGATCTGGATTCAAATCCATTTGAATTTAATTCAAATGGTTTGAGTAAGTTCAAGGTTTTGAGGATTCCAAAAATGTCCGGAATTTTTGTGGAGATCGGGAAAGCGATGAAAGAAATTATGGGCAAAGTTTGGGGACCAAACTTGAAGCGGGAAAAGGCATGTGATTATTTGCAAGTGTGTTTATGGGTGATTCCAAAAATGAAATATTTAATATAGCTCCATAAAATCGGGAGGACATGTTATAAAGAGAATCACCATGTGAATTCCCTTGGTTTAAATGGACCGAAGATCCATACGGTTTATTTATTTGAGTTGCACAAATTGATGGCATGATAACATGATGCAATGCAAAAATAAAAGAGCAAGCACGAAAGAAACACACAGCGAAACTCGAAAAAACAAGGAAGGCATCTGAAGATCCGGTCTTGGGGCGTCACAACACTCCACCACTACGAAAGGATCTCATCCCGAGATCTAGGATGGCACCGGAGAGAAACGGAAGAGGGAGAGGTAAGACAAAGTTGCTTCTTTGACAAATGAGTGAAACCAACGAACCTTGCGAGGTTGAACAAATTGAAAGAAAGAATACAACGTAGATGAACAAAGTTGAAAACACTCCGTTAGAAAAAGAGGAATGAGGAAGAACAAATACGGACAGCACTCCGATTGAGACGAGATGTACAAGGAACGATAAGGATCGATTACGACAACACTCCGGTTAAAACAAGATAGAGAAGGAATAAGAATGTTATAATTTGGGAAGCACTCCGACCGTAAATGAAAGGAATTGAACATGCACTTGACAAGATGAGAGGGAACTTGAAGAGATCAACAACACACTGCCTCCGGAACTATTGAAAGAATGGCACGGGGTGTAAGAAAGATTTCAGACATCACTCCGGTTAAGAAGAGATGCAAGACTTGATAAGATGAGAGAGCTTGAATGAAGGACACGACACTCCGGTTGAATGGATAAGCAAAAGAAAGAACATGATCTTCACAAACAAAATGGGATGATGGGTGAAGAGAGCAACATCACAAAGCTTCCGAAAGAAATGAAAGAATGGAATGGAATGAACGGAGGGAAACAAGATCTTGAGAGAGTATGCTTACAACAAATGCTAGAATGGAGTTGTTGGGTTATCAACAACGAAATGAATAAACTTGTAGTGGGCTTAAGGAAAACTTCTCAAAATTATGAGGTGAAAAATTCTGCCACTAACGGAAGACAAAAGATTGGATTGATATCACCAAGAAGATGAGAAGCTTATATCACCGGGAGGATAAATGAAGAACTTGGGTCATTTATAAGCACCATAAATAGCAACAATCCTTAGGGAAAGCTTTAGATGAAATATAACCCAAGATAATTCCAAGGAGGAAAATGATGGTTTTATATACCTCATTCCTGACAACTTGCAAATCATGAAACACGAAAAAAAATATCAACAATGACATAACACCATCTCAAATGATAAGGTAGAAAGAATTGCACTTCGGAATGCAATATGAAGAATGCTTGAACTCCTCAAAACAAGACATGTGTTGAGCACCATCTTTATTTGAGAGTATAGCTTGGCGGATCATAACTTCAAGAGAAATCTTGAAGAACAACTGAAGAATGAAAGGAATCCTTGATGAGCCACCATGTTGAGCCTTCATGAAGAACTCCGGTAACAAAAGAATGATCAAACGAAAGGGAAAGTTGAAAAGTACTCCGGGAGAAGCCTTGCAATGATTAGATGAAGCTTTGAAATGATATGACCGAGAAAACTTGGAACTCCGGAAAGAAAGATGAACAAATGAAATCAAGAATTTTGATGAACCTCCGGAATAAGGAATTAATCACTTGGATAAAACAAGAATAAGAATTAAGTTATGCATATCCTTCATCAATTAAATTTATGACAAGCAACGGATTTGGCATACTACTTATTCTTGTAAAAAGGATTAAGATAGATATAGCGCAAACTTGGGAAGGTCTGCAGCAAACCACCGGTAGGATTGAAACAACGAATAAATTGATACAATAACAACGGAAGAGAAATCTTGAACGAACCACCGTAAGGATTGAAAATGAACGAAGATACTTGAGTGAATCAAGATGCAAGAGAATGAAGAGATCACGAACTGATTAGAGAATACTTGAATGATGCACCGGTAAGATTTGGAGAATGAGAGCTGAAAGTTGAAATGAATAATTCTGAGATGATGGCTTTGGATGAAATAAAACTGAAAAGACTCTTGAATTGCTCCGTATGGGTGAAAAGAATTCTCACAATCGAAAGTAATTACGAGAGGATGGCAACAAGCTAGAACCATGCATCTCTGAGAGAACGGACCAAGATTTGAGAGGAACTCTTCTTTGGTCTTCAAATCCGAGACTGATGATGAGAAACACCACCATGAATTGATGAGACACTCCGGAATAATGCAGAATATAAAGGTTGAATCAACAATGAAAAGAATTTAAAGGTCTTGGAGAAAGACATTTGACCGATGATAACTCATCCTTACGTCAAACTTTGAAAGATTTGAGAATAGCTCCGGTAAAATTAGAAGAGTCAGGTAAGATCCTGGAAAAAGACTTGTGGGTTAGGGCCCACTCAAAGATACGTCGTTTAAGGTCGCTTGGAAGAGAGATTGCACTGGTTGAATTAAATGGCTCAAAAGAGATAACAACCTCGAGATATCTTGAATGGATCGAGAATGTAACCATGAGTCTTCTGAGATATCTTCAGCACTCCGGAACAATTGAATAACGAGAAGTGGATGATTAAGAAGTGCACCGGCATGAGAAAGCATTGGACAAATGAAAGGACTATGCTCAACACCAAAGCTTGAATTGAATCCACCGGAAAAGAAACAGAGAATGAAGAATGATAACTTGAAGCTCTGTTAGTACCTTCCCGAGAATCACCGGATACGAACATTGAGGGAAAAGAACGAAGAGACTTCGTGTGAAAAAAAAACTGGATAGTTGATTTGAATATCTCTGAGTCCTTGAAGAAAAAGGGTGGGAGGGCGGGAAAACAAAGGAAACTTGGGGACGAATGAAACAAACACCGATGAGAAAAGAACTTATAGTTGATCTTACGAATGTTAAAAATGATCGGATCCACTTGAAGAGGAACACGCCGGTTGAAAAAAGATTGACATGACAATCTCGATTATTATGAAGGATTAGTATTCACATAGGAATATGAGAACACCACTCAGGAAAGGTATGGAATCAACATTTGACTTCAAAGCAACTCGAATACCACAATCAAAACAAAAAAACAAAAGATTGGCTTGCAGAATAAGCCGGAACAAACATATGATAGAGATTTCGTCCGAAGTTTTTGTGGTGGGGCCCACACGGGCTCGATCGTACAACACCATCATGTACAAGGCAATGCACATGACATACGAAGTGTCCCCGAGTCAGCATAGCCAAGGACTCTTTAAGACACAACGAGACCACTATAAAACCAACCGTGGATAGGCGGACCACTAGACGTCAAACCCCAATCACATATCATGCATGTGTCGGAAAGATATCCTAGGAGTTACTTGAATTCCCACTTATAAACTCCTGAAACTTTCTGGTTATGCAATCAGGTGTTGGGGATAGAGGGGAAGCGTAATATCTCACCCAAAACTAGCAAATCCTACATCCAGATGTATCCATCCTTCAACACATAACCAAGAAACCTTCGGAAATCATTTACCTCAACCTTCGAAAGGCATCCGTTATACGAGTTATGGCAATACTCCCGAACTCCCGCCCCAGTACTGGGTGGCGTCGAGGTTATCTCACCAACAACTGCATAAAAAAGATTTTCAATGTCGGCGAACTCATGTATTCCAGAACTGCAACGATAAAATTGTGACGACAACACCTCGTAGCTCAACTCCCCGGGACACTGCCACAACCCCTAAATGTCAGGAGGCACCAAGAACAATGTTCTCGTCACAAAACCATCGGAACGATTCCAAGATACCCGCGTGATCCTAATTTTTTAGTGAAATTTGAGGAGAGAAGAGTCAAAACTCTACGTCAGGAGGCCTCACTAGAGCGACGAAGGGACTGAGGAGTAAAAAGAATCCTACTCTCCGATATATATATATAATCCTATAAGACTCAAAACATTTTCTTCTAGACTCAACAACGCCAGCGATTCGATCAAGCAGGGGGCTCCTAAGTCGGGGAAGGCTCTGATTACCAACTTGTAACACCCACGATGCGGCTATATCTCCCACGTGTCGGAGCACGACTTAGAGGCATAACCGCATAGTAGGCATGTCGCAAGAGGGGTAATCTTTACACATCCCATGTACTGAATAAGAAAGGGATAAAGAGTTGGCTTACAATCGCCATTTCACACAATACATGAGTATAGCATTACATCAGCCATAATACAATCAAGGTCCGACTACGGAACCAAATAAAGAAAGACAACCCCTAATGCTAGATCCCCGATCGCCCCTACTGGGCTCCACTACTGATCAACTGGAAACAAAACAACACAACGAACAAGGGGGCATAGTCATATGGGTGGGGTGTTTGTGGGGAGCTGCCTTGGATATGAGGAATTCCTCCAATCTAAAAAAAATGAACAAAGAAAAAGTCCGTGACGAAGATCTTTCTTTTCTATCAATAGATAGGAATGAGTGTTCGGATCTTCATTGAGCTCCCACTTGAGCTCAGCTGCGTCATCTGCACTGGTATCAACGGCACCTACAACTGGTTTTGGAAGTAATCTGTGAGTCACGAGGACTCAGCAATCTCACACCCTCGTGATCAAGACTATTTAAGCTTATGGGTAGGAAAAGGTAGTGAGGTGGAGCTGAAGCAAGCACTAGCATATATGGTGGCTAACTTACGCAAATGAGAGCGAGAAGAGAAGCAAAGCACGGTCGTGAACTAGAAGTGATCAAGAAGTGATCCTGAAACTACTTACGTTCAAACATAACTCCAAAACCGTGTTCACTTCCCGGACCCCGCCGAGAAGAGACCATCACGGCTACACACGCTGTTGATGCATTTTAATTAAGTTAAGTGACATGTTTTCTACAACCGGATATTAACAAATTCCCATCTGCCCAAAACCGCGGGCACGGCTTTCGAAAGTTCAAAACCCTGCAGGGGTGTCCCAACTTAGCCCATCACAAGCTCTCACGGTCAACGAAGGATATTCCTTATCCCAGGTAGACCCGATCAGACTCGGAATCCCGGTTACAAGACATTTCGACAATGGTAAAACAAGACCAGCAAAGCCGCCCGATGCTCCGACAATCCCGATAGGAGCTGCACATATCTCGTTCTCAGGGTAACACCGGATAGGTCAAGCTACGAGTAAAACCAACCCTCAAGTTTCCTCGAGGTGGCCCCACAGGCTGCCCGTTTCGGACCAACACTTAGAGAAGCACTGGCCTAGGGGGGTTAAAATAAAGATGACCCTCGGGTTGGCCGACCCGAGGGAAGGGTAGGTGGTGGTGAGGCAAATGGTAAAACCAAGGTTGGGCCTTGCTGGAGGAGTTTTATTCAAAGCGAACTGTCAAGGGTCCCCATAACACCCAACCGTGTAAGGAATGCAAAATCAAGGAACATAACACCGGTATGACAGAAACTAGGGAGACAAGAGTGGAACAAAACACCAGGCATAAGGCCGAGCCTTCCACCCTTTACCATGTATATATATATGCATTAATTAAATAAGAGATATTGTGATATCCCAACAATAACCATGTTCCAACATGGAACAAACTTCATCTTCACCTACAACTAGCAACGCTATAAGAGGGGCTGAGCAAAAGAGGTAACATAGCCAAACAACAGTTTGCTAGGAAGGTGGGTTAGAGACTTGACATGGCAATATGGGAGGCATGATATAGCAAGTGGTAGGTATCGCGACATAGCCAAAGAGCGAACAACTAGCAAGCAAAGATAGAAGTGATTTCGAGGGTATGGTCATCTTGCCTGAGATCCCGCAAGGAAGAAGAATGAGTCCATGAAGAAGACAAACGGATGTAGTCGAACGGATTCGCACAACTCCGGAACGAAACTGAAGCTAACGCGAGAAGCAACCCAGAAAGAAGCAAACAACATAGTAAACAAGCACCACATAAACATGGCATGATGCACAACCAAGTATGATGCATGTCCGGTTTAAAAAGGCATGTCATGGCAAAGTGCACAACCAATACTACAAATTAAGTGGAGCTCAATATGCAACGAGTTGCATATTGACGAAACACCACATGACTTGTTTAGTTCACTCCCGGTTATGTAATCAACAAAATTAAATATTGTTTAAACATGGCAAGAGGTGAAGCATAATAAAACTACTTAACTAGGCAAGTTTAAATGAGGCCGGAACAACAAACAACAAGTCCGGTAAATCCCCATATGCATTTAGAAATTTAAAGCAAACAACAATTTTAAACATTTTAATTGTTGTTATCATGATGCGGATGACATGTGCATGTTTATGCAAGTTTTATGCCATAATTATGAAAATGTTGATAAGAGCATGACATGAAGCATTTTATCATCATGGCGGAGCCGAAAGGGGTGCCACAGCAACTACGACGGAAAAGGTGCCACTGCGGCGAAACGGAAATGATGCCACAGCAACATTCCGATGATCCAGCAACTCGATTAAGATGCCGGTGCAAAAGAAAAGGCGATGGGAGCGTGTCATGCAAGGATGGTGGGTGCTCCCGACTACCGGGTTCCCACGGGACGATGGCATGGCAACGAGGAACATGCAAGAAACACGTCGGGCACGGTGCAAACGCGAGCATTTCATACATCACATGCATTCGACCACGGGTCATCGTCTCGGCAATTATACCTTCAAAGCGTGCGTTTTAGGAGCGGATCGAGTTCGGCGGTAGAGGTAAACGTGTCAAAGGGGAAGTAGTTGTTCTTGCGAGGGTAGTGAAAGTAGTGGTACACGAACACGAGTCTTGTGATCCACGGTTCTTCAGGCAACGGTAGTCGTACACGACCGTAGCTGTTCGGGGTCGTCGGTAGAGGTACTCATTGTATAGTGACGATAGTGGTACAAGGTCATCGGGGTACTTGTCGGTCTGTTTTTGACGGTCTCATTTTTGTGATGGTAGTCGCACTAGTCGGCGGTAGTGGAACTTGACGGATCCGAGCTCTTCGAGGTTGTCGTGGTTACTTGGGGTCTTCGGACTTGCCGATCTCGTCCTTGTGACGGTAATCGAACTTGAAGTTTTTGGTTCATGGATCTTCAGCGACGGTAGTCGTTCTAGGCATCGGGCGTCGAGGTACTTGATGTTCTTGGCGATTCTGAAGACGAAGGTACAGGTACTTGACGCGTCACCGTGTTGTCGTACATTTTTGTCAGAAAGGATGGCACATCCAAAATGAAGCAACACCAACAAGGGCCTCAGGTCTTGGCGTGTCCAAAACGTAGCAGAACAGAGGTCTCGGTTGCGGTCGTGATCTTGAGGAGGTCAACACTCAACAGGAGCTGGCAGCGCTCGGCCTTGGCGAGGCTGACAGCAGGCCGCGTGGCCCATGTGCGAACAGCGAGGGCAAGGAGGCAGCCCTAGGCGCGGTCGATGCGGGCGTCCTCGCTACGCTCCTGATCCTGCTCGATGCAGAGAGCTTCGGGACGGTGCCTGCAGCTGCAGGAAGGCGATGGCGCGCACAAGGAAGGCCGACGAGGACTTGGCGCGGCAGAGCTCTCCAGCGAAGCAGCAGGGTCATCGGGCAGCGCGCGGGAGCATGACGAGGACGCGAGGGAGAGGAGCGGTGAAAGGCGGCAGCCTCCTGGTGGCCGCCGACGGCGGCTGGTGGCGATGGGTCACCGGAGCGGGCGGTGGCCGGACGGGTCGCAGAGGAGAAGGTCTGGTGGTCGCGGCCCGGTTCTGCGGGATCCATGGCCGCTGCGGGCGTGCCGGCGCTGGCGACGCAGAAAAGGGCCGGCGAGAAGGAGAGGCGAGGACAAGGTCGCGGGGGAAGGAGATCCGGCGGGGCGCGAGGGTGCAGGGCGGCCGCCTGCGGGCATTCGAGCAGAGCAGCAAGGGAACGAGAGGGAGATGGAGAGCGCTGGGTCGATCAGGCACGGGAGCAAGAGGTGGGGGGCGGCGCCAGGCAAGGGAGTCGAGCGCGGGTTCGGGTGCTTTGTTCGTCTCTGGCGGCGCTGAGGGATGAAGAGGAAGCGAGGGGAAAGACTCAGGAAGGCTAGGGTTCAGTCGGGAGTGGGCCTTGGGCCAAATTGGGCTGCGTGCTCCCTTCTCTCTTTCTCTCTTCTCTCTTTACTTCTCTGTAAAAACAGAAAAAGACAAAGAAGGAAAAGAGAGAAAGGAAGAAAAGAGTGGACAAGAAATTGGGCATGGGGATTATTTTTCCGGACCTGCACAAAGAAAAAGCTCGATCCAGAAAATAAAAGTGGCAAGATTGAAAGATCTGGATTCAAATCCATTTGAATTTAATTCAAATGGTTTGAGTAAGTTCAAGGTTTTGAGGATTCCAAAAATGTTCGGAATTTTTGTGGAGATCGGGAAAGCGATGAAAGAAATTATGGGCAAAGTTTGGGGACTAAACTTGAAGCGGGAAAAGGCATGTGATTATTTGCAAGTGTGTTTATGGGTGATTGCAAAAATTGAATATTTAATATAGCTCCATAAAATCGGGAGGACATGTTATAAAGAGAATCACCATGTTAATTCCCTTGATTTAAATGGACCGAAGATCCATACGGTTTATTTATTTGAGTTGCACAGATTGATGGCATGATGACATGATGCAATGCAAAAATAAAAGAGCAAGCACAAAAGAAAACACATAGCGAAACTCGGGAAAACAAGGAAGGCATCTGAAGCTCCGGTCTTGGGGCATCACACTGGGGATGGCCAGCATGGTGATGGTTGACGGGCAGAGGGGCGGTGGATCTCCATTATCCTCTCTCCCTCTCTTGATCCTTGTTGGGTTGCTTGGAGTAGTTGGTGGAGGAGAGCGTCCATGGCTCGGGGCTCCTACTAGTGGCCGTTGATGATGACGGTGGAAGGGTTGGGTCATTCTCGACGGTAGCCCAGGAGGAACGACCGGCGACGACCTTCTAAAGAAAGGCTAGAGGCAGGCGCACTCTTTAGCTGGCGGGAAGTGCTCAAGCCTCGAGATTAACCGCTTCAGCTCATAGTGTGGAAGGGGTGCCGTCCTGGAGAGGGATATGCATATGAGAATGCTAAATATGGGATGCTGCTCGAGCGATGGTGTATAGGGGGCTGACCTGAGACGGGAGCAGTACTACAGCAGCCGCCGAGATGGAGGATGGATCCAGATCGAGGGAAGGAGGGTGCAGAAGGGAGGGGGAGATGGTGCTGTGGAGATTGGATGTGGTGGCATGCAGCGACGCCAGTGAGAGGCCGATGAGGAGGGTGGTGGTGTGCCTCGGCTGAGTTGCCTTTGAATCCGAGAAGGGTGAAGAAGATCGAAGGTGGGGTGGAAGTGAAAGAGTCAACATGATTATTTTTTGCCACTTCATCCCTGTGAGCGGGTTCCACCATCAGTTTGGCTGTAAAAAAGTTCAAAACAGAATTAGTGTGAGTTGTTGTGACTCGACCCAAAACAGGAACTGACCAGTAAAGAAACGAAAGTTGGTACAGTTTGTGACCTAGCCCCAATTATGGCACTATCTTGCAATTAACTTGATTTCTGCGTGAAAAAAAAAGATCAAGGTGTGTATATTTTTGTCAAGTTGGCACTGCAGTGGTCACAAAAACCAATACTGGTGGAGACATACTGCATTGAAATCCCGTCCTTAGTGAATGCAGGGTCACTTGATCGTTCGAGGAACATGCAACAGGTGGCTGTAATAGCAGAGTTGTTAAAGAAGAGGCAAGCTGAAATCAGGAAAATCAAGAGAACAAAGAACCAGGTTGGGCATGCCATGGCAACCATTGGATGTCAAGAACAAAAACGACATGTTGGTTAGCAAACAGTCCTCAAGAGATTAGCACTATCATCATGAATGATTGTAAGAACATTATTACTTAAGTAATTGAAAGAGCATGGTGTCCCCATGTGTGGTTTTGGTAATTGATGACATTCTTTATGGACTAATGGTTTCCTTGAGTTATATTCGTAGGATTTGTCCATATGCATTTCTTGAAGTCCATTTTTTGGTTTCAAGGAGTTTATGTGTTGACCAAGGTGTTACTCAAGGAATTATCCAAAGATTGGTCATAGAGAAGACATGATACAAGGTTGATCAAGACTAAGTCAAAGAGTGAATCAAGTTGATCAACACACAAAGAGTACAAGATGTACTGAGAGGGATCAAGTGATCCCATGGTATGATAAGTATTGTCCATTACACTTTGGGTGCTAACCCATGGTCTATGTGAGAGTTCTATGTGGGGTCAGGTATGTTTCCATGGGTTTGCATCAAGAGGAATATCTCATACAACCCATCGAGGATGGCATCAAGTGGTGATCAAGTTTGCGTGTGCAAGTTCAGGTGAAGCCTCACAAAGAGATCACATGCTTGAAGCTTGCCGTACATTGTGGTGACAATGAACTTGTGAAGATGTGCCGAAGAGTGGCTCACCCATAGTGGAGTATGGGGGAGTGATCGACTTGTCTTCATTGAGCCAACGCAATCAAGAAAGGTGGTCCAACTTGAGGAAGTCAAGATCGTCATCATCTAGCTCAAGTGGACTATGTGCAGACAAAGATTTACCCTTGATAGGTTTTCTATTTTACCAGTCTCATGGTGATAGCTGGGACACCGGGTTATAGGATCGATTGTCATACTATCAAAGGGGGATCTCAAGTGAGTAGCTTGATCGTATCATTCATAGAGAGCTCAATCCATTGCACCATTGCATCATCTTTCTTGGTTCTTGTTTGATGTTTCTCTTTGTGAGTTTTAAAGATTATGTCCATCTTCATGACAAGCTCGAGTTCATAAAAAATAGAGTGCATATGCATCTTCTATGATGTTTTTGATGTTGGAGTTTATGTCGGTTCTTCTCTGACGGAGCTTTCACACCTCTATACCATAGGCATACCCCCTACCACTTCTTATACCCAACAAGCTTGAGTTCATTGATTTCGGAGTCCGTTTGTAGGAGTTATAGTAGTTTCAGTTTTGGAGCTTCCTTCTGTTTTGCTTGGAGAGTTTTTTAGTTCTAAGCGGTAGTACTGCTCCCTCGAGCGGTAGTACTTCTCCCGAGCGGTAGTACTGTTTGTGCGGTACTTCCGCTTCCTTGTACTGCAACCACTTCTTGAAAGGATCGAGAAGAGGGGTCTAGAGGGGGGGGGGTTAGACCCTCAACAAGTAAAAGTGGCAACTTTTAGGTTCTTTAAGTTAAAGTGGAGTTTTAGCACAAGTTTAAACATTCACAATACATTTCAAGCAAGCATGACAAGAGTATGAGCAGCGGAAAGAGTAAAGCATGCTAATTGCAAGAAAGTAAAGGGATGGGATTGGAGTGTGCAAACGCAATGAAGACACAGAGATTTTTGGTGTGGTTCCGATAGATGGTGCTATTGTACATCCACGTTGATGGAGACTTCAACCCACGAAGGGTAACGATTGCGCGAGTCCACGAAGGGCTCCACCATGAAGGGTCCACGAAGAAGCAACCTTGTCTATCCCACCATAGCCATGGCCCACAAAGGACTTGCCTTACTCGGGTAGGTCTTCACTAAGTAGGCGATCTCCTTGCCCTTACAAACTTCTTGGTTCAACTCCACCATCTTGTAGGAGGCTCCCAAGCGACACCTAACCAATCTAGGAGACACCACTCTCCAAAAGGTAATAGATGTTGTGTTGATGATGAACTCCTTGCTCTTGTGCTTCAAATGATAGCCTCCCCAACACTCAACTCTCTCACACATATTTGGATATGGTGGAAAGAAGATTTGAGTGGAAAACAACTTGGGAAGGCTACAAATCAATAATCTTGTGGTAGGATTGGAATATCTTGATCTCAACACATGAGTAGGTGGTTCTCTCTTAGAAAATGTATGCTGGAAGTATAGGCACGTTATGATGGCTCTCTCACATATGGAGAAGGGGGTGGAGGGGTATATATAGCCTCCACACAAAACCCAACCGTTACACACAATTGACCCAACTCAGTCAGACCGAATAGAAAAACGGTGAGACCGATTTAGTTCAAAATATGAACGTTAGGAATCTCGGTGGGACCAACTGGAGCAAGTCGGTGGGACCGATGTGCTAGGGCTTAGGGCAAACATCAACTCGGTGGCACTGATTGCATGAACTCGGTGAGACCAAAGTGAAGCAATAAGGCAACAGAGAAGATGTCAAGCCAACTCGATGAGACCGGCCGCTATTTCGGTGAGACCGAAATAATTGCAACAGGCAACAGAGACTTGGCAAGGCCATATCGGTGAGACCGAGATCCGTATTGGTGTGACCGAATTGTTAGGGTTTCTGGCAATGGCTATGTCAAATGAACTCGGTGGCGCCGGATAGAAAGAATCGGCGGGGCCGAGTTGGAGTTTAGGGTTTTGACATATTTGGAATGAGAAAGTGGTTGAGGGCTTTGGAGCAATATCACCAAGCATTTTGGGCAAGCAAGCATTAAGCAACACATCATCCCCTTTTAATATTATTGGCTTTCCTATGGACTCAATGTGATCTTGGATCACTAAATTATAAATGAAGAGTCTTGAGCTTTTGCCAATATGTGTCCTTAGCATATTGAGGGGTCCACATCTCTAGTCCTTTTCACGCCATTGTTGAACTTGTTTGAAATACACAAGATAAAAGCATTAGTCCAACAAGAGATATGTTGACATCAATTACCAAAATCACCCAGGGAGCACTTGTGCTTCCAGTCTCCCCCTTTTTGGTAATTGATGACAATATACATCAAAGCTTTAGGTAAATGATATGAAGAGTAACAGGTAAAGCTTTGGAGAAATACGTAACATGCATAAGCTCCCCCTACATATATGCAATCATGTGAAGATAGAATACAGGAACATGTGAATGCATAATTATGAAAGAGCAAGCAAAGAGTTACATGTATCTTGGCTATATGCATCAGAGCAAATGATGTGGTTAAGAAGTATACCTCATATTTATGAATCCTCCTTGCAAACAATATATACATCAGCAAGAGACCATCATGCACATGAGTGTGATGCACATACTCACTGTAACACCCACAATGCGGCTATATCTCCCACGTGTCGGGGCACGACTTAGAGGCATAACCGCATGGTAGTTTTGTCGCAAGAGGGGTAATCATCACACAATCCCATGTATTGAATAAGAAAGGGATAAAGAGTTGGCTTACAATTGCCACTTCACACAATTAATAAGTTAAACGTACATCATCCAGAATATAATCATGGTCCGACTACAGAACCAAAATAAAAGGAAGACAACCCCAAATGCTAGATCCCCGATCGTCCCAACTAGGCTCCACTACTTATCAACCAGAAAAGACAAATAACAACGACCAAGATCTTCATCGAGCTCCCAGCTCGGCTGCGTCACCTGCACTAGTATCATCGGCACCTGCAACTGTTTGGAAGTATCTGTGAGCCACGAGGACTCAGCAATCTCACACCCGCGAGATCAAGACTATTTAAGCTTATGGGTAGGGTAATGTGTTAGGGAACGTAGTAATTTCAAAAAATTTCCTACGCACACGCAAGATCATGTGATGCATAGCAACGAGGGGGGGGGGTATTGTCTACGTACCCAACGCAGACCGACTGCGGAAGCGATGACACGACGTAGAGGAAGTAGTCGTACGTCTTCACGATCCAACCGATCAAGCACCGAAACTACGGCACCTCCGAGTTCGAGCACACGTTCAGCTCGATGACGATCCCCGGACTCCGATCCAGCAAAGTGTCGGGGAAGAGTTCCGTCAGCACGACGGCGTGGTGACGATCTTGATGAACTACAGCAGCAGGGCTTCGCCTAAACTCCGCTACAGTATTATCGAGGAATATGGTGGCAGGGGGCACCGCACACGGCTAAGGAACAGATCACGTGGATCAACTTGTGTGTCTAGAGGTGCCCCCTGCCTCCGTATATAAAGGATGGAGGAGGAGGAGGCCGGCCAAGGCAAAGGTGCGGCCAGGATAGGGAGTCCTACTAGGACTCCAAGTCCTAGTAGGAGTCCACCAAGAGGGGAGGAAGGGAGAAGGAATAGAAGGAGAAGGAGAGGTGGCCGGCCCCCTTTTCCCTAGTCCAATTCGGACCAAAGGGGAGGGGGGGCGCAGCAGCCTTTTTCCTCTTCCCACTAAAGCCCATCAAGGCCCATTACTTCTCCCGTAACTACCCGGTACTCCGAAAAATACCCGAATCATTCGGAACCTTTCCGATGTCCGAATATAGTCGTCCAATATATCGATCTTTACGTCTCGACCATTTCGAGACTCCTCGTCATGTCCCCGATCTCATCCGGGACTCCGAACTCCTTCGGTACATCAAAACTCATAAACTCATAATATAACTGTCATCGAAACCTTAAGCGCGCGGACCCTACGGGTTCGAGAACAATGTAGACATGACCGAGACACGTCTCCGGTCAATAACCAATAGCGGGACCTGGATGCCCATATTGGCTCCTACATATTCTACGAAGATCTTTATCGGTCAGACCGCATAACAACATACATTGTTCCCTTTGTCATCGGTATGTTACTTGCCCGAGATTCGATCGTCGATATCCAATACCTAGTTCAATCTTGTTACCGGCAAGTCTCTTTACTCGTTCCGTAATACATCATCTCATAACTAACATATTAGTTGTAATGCTTGCAAGGCTTATGTGATGTGTATTACCGAGAGGGCCCAGAGATACCTCTCCGACAATCGGAGTGACAAATCCTAATCTCGAAATACGCCAACCCAACATCTACCTTTGGAGACACCTGTAATGCTCCTTTATAATCACCCAGTTACGTTGTGACGTTTGGTAGCACCCAAAGTGTTCCTCCGGCAAACGGGAGTTGCATAATCTCATAGTCATAGGAACATGTATAAGTCATGAAGAAAGCAATAGCAACATACTAAACGATCGTGTGCTAAGCTAATGGAATGGGTCATGTCAATCAGATCATTCAACTAATGATGTGACCTCTTTAATCAAATAACAACTCATTGTTCATGGTTAGGAAACATAACCATCTTTGATTAACGAGCTAGTCAAGTAGAGGCATACTAGTGACACTTTGTTTGTCTATGTATTCACACATGTATTATGTTTCCGATTAATACAATTCTAGCATGAATAATAAACATTTATCATGATTATAAGGAAACAAATAATAACTTTATTATTGCCTCTAGGGCATATTTCCTTCAGTCTCCCACTTGCACTAGAGTCAATAATCTAGATTACACTGTAATGATTCTAACACCCATGGAGCTTTGGTGCTGATCATGTTTTGCTCGTGGAAGAGGTTTAGTCAATGGGTCTGCAGCATTCAGATCCGTATGTATCTTGCAAATCTCTATGTCTCCCACCTGGACTAGATCCCGGATGAAATTGAAGCGTCTCTTGATGTGTTTGGTCCTTTTGTGAAATCTGGATTCCTTTGCCAAGGCAATTGCACCAGTGTTGTCACAAAAGATTTTCATTGGACCCGATGCACTAGGTATGACACCTAGATCGGATATGAACTCCTTCATCCAGACTCCTTCATTTGCTGCTTCCGAAGCAGCTATGTACTCCGCTTCACATGTAGATCCCGCTACGACGCTTTGTTTAGAACTGCACCAACTGACAGCTCCACCGTTTAATGTAAACACATATCCGGTTTGCGATTTAGAATCGTCCGGATCAGTGTCAAAGCTTGCATCAACGTAACCTTTTACAGTGAGCTCTTTGTCACCTCCATATACGAGAAACATATCCTTAGTCCTTTTCAGGTATTTCAGGATGTTCTTGACCGCTGTCCAGTGATCCACTCCTGGATTACTTTGGTACCTCCCTGCTAAACTTATAGCAAGGCACACATCAGGTCTGGTACACAGCATTGCATACATGATAGAGCCTATGGCTGATGCATAGGGAACATCTTTCATATTCTCTCTATCTTCTGTAGTGGTCGGGCATTGAGTCTTACTCAACTTCACACCTTGTAACACAGGCAAGAATCCTTTCTTTGCTTGATCCATTTTGAACTTCTTCAAAATTTTGTCAAGGTATGTGCTTTGTGAAAGTCCAATTAAACGTCTTGATCTATCTCTATAGATCTTAATGCCTAATATGTAAGCAGCTTCACCGAGGTCTTTCATTGAAAAACTTTTATTCAAGTATCCCTTTATGCTATCTAGAAATTCTATATCATTTCCAATCAGTAATATGTCATCCACATATAATATCAGAAATGCTACAGAGCTCCCACTCACTTTCTTGTAAATACAGGCTTCTCCGAAAGTCTGTATAAAACCAAATGCTTTGATCACACTATCAAAATGTTTATTCCAACTCCGAGAGGCTTGCACCAGTCCATAAATGGATCGCTAGAGCTTGCACACTTTGTTAGCTCCCTTTGGATCGACAAAACCTTTCGGTTGCATCATGTACAACTCTTCTTCCAGAAATCCATTCAGGAATGCAGTTTTGACATCCATCTGCCAAATTTCATAATCATAAAATGCGGCAATCGCTAACATGATTCGGACAGACTTAAGCATCGCTACGGGTGAGAAAGTCTCATCGTAGTCAACCCCTTGAACTTGTCGAAAACCTTTCGCGACAAGTCGAGCTTTGTAGACAATAACATTACCATCAGCGTCAGTCTTCTTCTTGAAGATCCATTTATTCTCAATTGCTTGCCGATCATCGGGCAAGTCAACCAAAGTCCATACTTTGTTCTCATACATGGATCCCATCTCAGATTTCATGGCTTCAAGCCACTTTGCGGAATCTGGGCTCACCATCGCTTCTTCATAGTTCGTGGGTTCATCATGATCTAGTAGCATGACTTCCAGAACAGGATTACCATACCACTCTGGTGCGGATCTTACTCTGGTTGATCTACGAGGTTCAGTAGTATCTTGTTCTGAAGTTTCATGATCATTATCATTAACTTCCTCACTTATTGGTGTAAGTGTCGCAGAAACAGTTTTCTGTGATGTACTACTTTCCAATAAGGGAGCAGGTACAGTTACCTCGTCAAGTTCTACTTTCCTCCCACTCACTTCTTTCGAGAGAAACTCCTTCTCAAGAAAGTTTCCGAATTTAGCAACAAAAGTCTTGCCTTCGGATCTGTGATAGAAGGTGTATCCAATAGTTTCCTTTGGATATCCTATGAAGACACATTTCTCCGATTTGGGTTCGAGCTTATCAGGTTGAAGCTTTTTCACATAAGCATCGCAGCCCCAAACTTTAAGAAACGACAACTTTGGTTTCTTGCCAAACCACAGTTCATAAGGCGTCGTCTCAACGGATTTTGATGGTGCCCTATTTAACGTGAATGCAGCCGTCTCTAGAGCGTATCCCCAAAATGATAGCGGTAAATCAGTAAGAGACATCATAGATCGCACCATATCTAGTAAAGTACGATTACGACGTTCAGACACACCATTACGCTGTGGTGTTCCGGGTGGCGTGAGTTCCGAAACTATTCCACAGTTTTTCAAATGTACACCAAACTCGTAACTCAAATATTCTCCTCCACGATCAGATCGTAGAAACTTTATTTTCTTGTTACGATGATTTTCAACTTCACTCTGAAATTCTTTGAACTTTTCAAATGTTTCAGACTTATGTTTCATTAAGTAGATATATTCATATCTGCTCAAATCATCTGTGAAGGTGAGAAAATAACGATATCCGCCACGAGCCTCAATATTCATCGGACCACATACATCGGTATGTATGATTTCCAACAAATCTGTTGCTCTCTCCATAGTACCGGAGAACGGTGTTTTAGTCATCTTGCCCATGAGGCACGGTTCGCAAGTACCAAGTGATTCATAATCAAGTGGTTCCAAAAGTCCATCAGTATGGAGTTTCTTCATGCGCTTTACACCGATATGACCTAAACGACAGTGCCACAAATAAGTTGCACTTTCATTATCAACTTTGCATCTTTTGGCTTCAACATTATGAATATGTGTATTACTACTATCGAGATTCAATAAAAATAGACCACTCTTCAAGGGTGCATGACCATAAAAGATATTACTCATATAAATAGAACAACCATTATTCTCTGATTTAAATGAATAACCGTCTCGCATTAAACAAGATCCAGATATAATGTTCATGCTCAACGCTGGCACCAAATAACAATTATTTAGGTCTAATATTAATCCCGAAGGTAGATGTAGAGGTAGCGTGCCGACCGCGATCACATCGACTTTGGAACCGTTTCCCACGCGCATCGTCACCTCGTCCTTAGCCAATCTTCGCTTAATCCGTAGCCCCTGTTTCGAGTTGCAAATATTAGCAACAGAACCAGTATCAAATACCCAGGTGCTACTGCGAGCATTAGTAAGGTACACATCAATAACATGTATATCACATATACCTTTGTTCACCTTGCCATCCTTCTTGTCCGCCAAATACTTTGGGCAGTTCCGCTTCCAGTGACCAGTCTGCTTACAGTAGAAGCACTCAGTTTCAGGCTTAGGTCCAGACTTGGGTTTCTTATCTTGAGCAGCAACTTGTTTGCCGTTCTTCTTGAAGTTCCCCTTCTTCTTCCCTTTGCCCTTTTTCTTGAAACTAGTGGTTTTGTTTACCATCAACACTTGATGCTCCTTTTTGATTTCTACCTCCGCAACTTTCAGCATTGCGAAGAGCTCGGGAATAGTCTTGTTCATCTCTTGCATATTATAGTTCATCACGAAGCTCTTGTAGCTTGGTGGCAGTGATTGGAGAATTCTGTCAATGACGCAATCATCTGGAAGATTAACTCCCAATTGAATCAAGTGATTATTATACCCAGACATTTTGAGTATATGCTCACTGACAGAACTGTTCTCCTCCATCTTGCAGCTATAGAACTTATTGGAGACTTCATATCTCTCAATTCGGGCATTTGCTTGAAATATTAACTTCAACTCCTGAAATATCTCATATGCTCCATGACGTTCAAAACGTCGTTGAAGTCCCGATTCTAAGCCGTAAAGCATGGCACACTGAACTATCGAGTAGTCATCAGCTTTGCTCTGCTAGACGTTCATAACATCTGGTGTTGCTCCAGCAGCAGGCCTGGCACCCAGCGGTGCTTCCAGGACGTAATTCTTCTGTGTAGCAATGAGGATAATCCTCAAGTTACGGACCCAGTCCGTGTAATTTCTACCATCATCTTTCAACTTTGCTTTCTCAAGGAACGCATTAAAATTCAACGGAACAACAACACGAGCCATCTATCTACAATCAACATAAATAAGCAAGATACTATCAGGTACTAAGTTCATGATAAATTTAGTTCAATTAATCATATTACTTAAGAACTCCCACTTAGATAGACATCCCTCTAATCCTCTAAGTGATCACGTGATCCAAATCAACTAAACCATGTCCGATCATCACGTGAGATGGAGTAGTTTCATCGGTGAACATCATTTTGTTGATCATATCTACTATATGATTCACGCTCGACCTTTTGGTCTCCGTGTTCCGAGGCCATATCTGTATATGCTTGGCTCGTCAAGTATAACCTGAGTATTTCGCGTGTGCAACCGTTTTGCACCCGTTGTATTTGAACGTAGAGCCTATCACACCCGATCATCACGTGGTGTCTCAGCACGAAGAACTTTCGCAACGGTGCATACTCAGGGAGAACACTTCTTGATAATTTAGTGAGAGATCATCTTATAATGCTACCGTCAAACAAAGCAAGATAAGATGCATAAAAAGATAAACATCACATGCAATCAATATAAGTGATATGATATGGCCATCATCATCTTGTGCTTGTGATCTCCATCTCCGAAGCATCGTCATGATCACCATCGTCACCGGCGCGACACCTTGATCTCCATCGTAGCATCGTTGTCGTCTCGCCAATCTTATGCTTCCACGACTATCACTACCGTTTAGTAATAAAGTAAAGCATTACATCGCGATTGCATTGCATACAATAAAGCGACAACCATATGGCTCCTGCCAGTTGCCGATAACTTGGTTACAAAACATGATCATCTCATACAATAAAATTCAGCATCATGCCTTGACCATATCACATCACAACATGCCCTGCAAAAACAAGTTAGACGTTCTCTACTTTGTTGTTGCATGTTTTATGTGGCTGCTACGGGCTAAAGTAAGAACCAATCTCACCTACGCATCAAAACCACAACGATAGTTTGTCAAATAGACTCCGTTTTAACCTTCGCAAGGACCGGGCGTAGCCACACTCGGTTCAACTAAAGTTGGAGAGACAGTCGCCCGCAAGCCATCTATGTGCAAAGCACGTCGAGGGAACCGGTCTCGCGTAAGCGTACGCGTAAGGTTGGTCCGGGTCGTCTCGTCCAACAATACCGCCGAACCAAAGTATGACATGCTGGTAGGCAGTATGACTTGTATCGTCCACAACTCACTTGTGTTCTACTCGTGCATATAACATCAACATAAATAACCTAGGCTCTGATACCACTGTTAGGGAACGTAGTAATTTCAAAAAATTTCCTACGCACACGCAAGATCATGTGATGCATAGCAACGAGGGGGAGAGTATTGTCTACGTACCCAACGCAGACCGACTGCGGAAGCGATGACACGACATAGAGGAAGTAGTCGTACGTCTTCACGATCCAACCGATCAAGCACCGAAACTACGACACCTCCGAGTTCGAGCACACGTTCAGCTCGATGACGATCCCCGGACTCCGATCCAGCAAAGTGTCGGGGAAGAGTTCCGTCAGCATGACGGCGTGATGACGATCTTGATGAACTACAACAGCAGGGCTTCGCCTAAACTCCGCTACAGTATTATCGAGGAATATGGTGGCAGGGGGCACCGCACACGGTTAAGGAACAGATCACGTGGATCAACTTGTGTGTCTAGAGGTGCCCCCTGCCTCCGTATATAAAGGATGAAGGAGGAGGAGGCCGGCCAAGGCAAAGGTGCGGCCAGGATAGGGAGTCCTACTAGGACTCCAAGTCCTAGTAGGAGTCCACCAAGAGGGGAGGAAGGGAGAAGGAATAGGAGGAGAAGGAGAGGTGGCCGACCCCCTTTTCCCTAGTCCAATTTGGACCAAAGGGGAGGGGGGCGCAGCAGCCTTTTTCCTCTTCCCACTAAAGCCCATCAAGGCCCATTACTTCTCCCGTAACTACCCGGTACTCCGAAAAATACCCGAATCATTCGGAACCTTTCCGATGTCCGAATATAGTCGTCCAATATATCGATCTTTACGTCTCGACCATTTCGAGACTCCTCGTCATGTCCCTGATCTCATCCGGGACTCCGAACTCCTTCGGCACATCAAAACTCATAAACTCATAATATAACTGTCATCGAAACCTTAAGCGTGCGGACCCTACGGGTTCGAGAACAATGTAGACATGACCGAGACATGTCTCCGGTCAATAACCAATAGCGGGACCTGGATGCCCATATTGGCTCCTACATATTCTACGAAGATCTTTATCGGTCAGACCGCATAACAACATACGTTGTTCCCTTTGTCATCGGTATGTTACTTGCCCGAGATTCGATCGTCGATATCCAATACCTAGTTCAATCTCGTTACCGGCAAGTCTCTTTACTCGTTCCGTAATACATCATCTCACAACTAACATATTAGTTGTAATGCTTGCAAGGCTTATGTGATGTGTATTACCGAGAGGGCCCAGAGATACCTCTCCGACAATCGGAGTGACAAATCCTAATCTCGAAATACGCCAACCCAACATCTACCTTTGGAGACACCTGTAATGCTCCTTTATAATCACCCAGTTACGTTGTGACGTTTGGTAGCACCCAAAGTGTTCCTCCGGCAAACGGGAGTTGCATAATCTCATAGTCATAGGAACATGTATAAGTCATGAAGAAAGCAAACTTCATCTTCACCTGCAACTAGCAACGCTATAAGAGGGGCTGAGCAAAAGCGGTAACATAGCCAAACAACGGTTTGCTAGGAAGGTGGGTTAGAGGCTTGACATGGCAATATGGGAAGCATGATATAGCAAGTGGTAGGTATCGTGGCATAGCAAAAGAGCAAACAACTAGCAAGCAAAGATAGAAGTGATTTCGAGGGTATGGTCATCTTGCCTGAGATCCCGCAAGGAAGAAGAACGAGTCCATGAAGAAGACAAACGGACGTAGTCGAACGAATCCTCACAACTCCGGAACAAAACCGAAGCTAACACGAGAAGAAACCCGGAAAGAAGCAAGCAACATAGTAAACAACCATCACATAAACATGGCATGATGCACAACCAAGTAAGATGCATGTGCGATTTAAAAATGCATGGCATGGCAAAGTGCACAAACAAAACTACAAGTTAAGTGGAGCTCAATATGCAACGAGTTGCATATTGACGAAACACCGCATCAATTATTTAGTTCTCTCTCGCTTATGTACCCAACAATATTAAATGTTATTAATCATGGCAAGAGGTGAGGCATATGAAAACTACCTATCTAGGCAAGTTGAAATGAGGCCGGAAGAACAAACAACAAGTCCGAAAAATCCTCATATGCAAATTATGGATTTGGTACTGTTCTGCCCTAAACCATATTTTAGAGTTGTTAAACATGCAAAGTAAAGCCACCATGTTAAACTAGGCATTTTTCTACCCCATTTACATATAAAGTTTATTAAATTTGGAGCTACGATTATTTAGTTATGAAATAAATCATTTTAGCATGGCATTTAAGAAAATTAAACACAAACAACATTTTAAACATTTTAAACATAGATGGAAGTTGCAAATTATTAATCTACACAAAATTCTATGCAAGTTGCATATATAATTTATTTAGATCCGATGCACGGTTGGTGAGTTATGATGCATGATGTTTGAGGGCTTTTCTGCAAAATAGGTTTTCTCTCGATAATAGGAAATTTGTTCTGTGGAGAAAAAAAAGGCATCGGGCCGAATCTGAGATCTGGCCCAACAGAAGAAAAAACACGGAGGGGCGCTGGGGTGGCCTCACCATGGGCCAAGCCCAGCCGGTGGAAGAGGCAGGCCGGCGGGCGCTGGCTGGGCCTGATGAAGTGGGGCTTGGGTCTTGACTGGATCAAACGAGGAGGAAGAGGGGGCGCGGTCAACGCTTGAGGACGAGCATTCGCTCGATGCAGGATGCGACTCGATTCAAAGGAGGACCCAGTAGAGGAAACTTGGCGGGGCACCCCGGCGAGGGAGATGGCCGGCGCGAGCACTCAGGCATGGGGAGGCGACGCGAAACGATGAGGAGGGGCACGAGGCAGGGGTCCAGGTTCTGCTGGTGCTCCATCGACGTGGGAGGCCTCCGACAAGCTCGAGGATGGGAGGAAGGACGTCTCCATGGACGGGCGCTGGAGGCAGCGGGGACGCGGGGCTCCGGGCGAACACCTGCTCGAGAGAGGATGGACAAGGCCTGCGAGGAGGCAGCGGGGAGGCAGCAACGACCCGGTGGTGGGCCATCCATGGCGTCGGGGAAGAGCCTGGGGCGGTGCCATGGCTCGATCTGTTGCAAGCAGAGGAAGAAAAGTGGGGACCGAGGGGAAGTAGAGGAAGGAAGGAAGGAGCAGGGCGCGAGACAGAGGCCTGGTGTTGTCGGATTGGTCACCGACGTGAGGAGGCAGGGAGCGGGGGAGCCTCGGGTGCTGCTGCTTTTGTCACCGACGGCGGCGAGCTCTGGCTCGAGGAGAGGCGTTCGGGAGCAGGGAGGTGAGGTGGTTCGAGGTGGAGGCACATAGTAGGAGCTCAGGTTGGCCGAGAGATGATCCCAAGGTGGGAGGGGACTGGCGGTAGGGAGGAGGATTTGGTGGGAGCTGGTGGAGATGGATGGGACGGGGAGGTCGGCCGCTGGTTGGGTGGATCGGGCAGGTGGGATCCCGATGTGGATTCGGTGGAGTGGCGGCTGTTGAGATATGTATTTAGCACATGTATTCTTGTACTCCAAGTCTCCTCCTTGTGTATAGTTGAGGATAGGACTTGCCCTATGTACTATATATACTTGTGCATATGCACCTATCAATACATTGAGAGTTGCATCCTATTCCTCTACATGGTATCAGCCTAACCCTCGGTCCCAGCCCTAGCCGCAACGCCGTCGCCTCTCCAGGCTGCCGCCGCTCCCGCTGAACCGCGCCGCCGCCTCCTCGGCCGCCGCGCCTCCTTCCTCCCTCCACCATAACCTTCTCCCCGCCGCGCCCCCACCCTCCCCGCCGCACCCCGCCGCTCACCCCGAGCCGCTTCCCTCCCGAAACCCTAAACCCCTCCCGATCCCATCCCATGCCGCCATCCCCCCTGCTGCCATGTCGGCCCTCGACACCTCCTCCTCCTCCAGCGCACACCCTAGCAACCCGTTCGACTCTTCCTACGGGTCCGAGCCCGATGAGCCCCAAGCCGCCGACATCCGCAACATCCACCTCTCCGATCACGTCCCCATCATCCTCTCCCGCACCTCCGCAAACTACTATGCCTGGGAAACCTACTTCAATCTCCTCTTCCGTGAGTACAACCTTCGTGATCATGTGGACAGTCTCGCTAATTTTTTTGCCGGCGCCCACGACGCCAACTGGCTCGCCATTGACGCCACCCTCATCCGGTGGTTCTTCCTCACCGTCTCTCCGGACATCTTCCACACCGTCGTTCGCGATGGGGACGATGCTTACACGGTGTGGACCAAGATCAATTGCCTCTTCACCGACAACAAGCTTCAACGGATTGTTTTCTTGCAGCAGGAATTTTTTGGGTGTCATCAAAATGACTCCACCATCGACGCCTTCTGTCTCCGGCTCAAGACCCTCTCCGACGAGCTCAACGACGTCGGGTTCAAGGTGGGCGACGAGCTTCTCCTCTCGACGCTCACCGCCGGCCTCAACGAGGACTTCGGCAACGCCGCCTCCAACCTCACCCTTATGGCCAACCCTACTTACGAGCGGGCGGTGGCCTATCTTCGTCTTGAGGAGCAGCGGATGAATGTGGGGACCCCGACTCATAAGTCGTGATCACCGAATGCACGTGTACAGTGATCCCAGAGATCAATGCTCACTGAACACACAGAAGCTGAATAACAAGAGTCTTACATCCATACATACCATCTTACACAAATTATGACCATTATGGTCAAGTCTTACATAGATAAAGCCATAAGGGCTGAACATCAATGAAACACAAGCAGCGGAAATCTTCGTCGATAAGTAGAACCCATGCCATCTGCCTTAACCCTACAGGCATTCTGAGTGGGAAGCGTCCTAGTTCGCATGTTCGTCTCCAAAGAATTCTTCTTCGAACTCCTGTTCTTCCATGCCTGGCCAATTAAATAACCAGTGGCAAGCCAATGAGTACTTTGAATGTACTCGCAAGCAACCCAGGTTTTGGTTCAAGGAACAACAATGCATGATATAGGTAAATTTTTGCGGAAAGCTAGTTTTGAGTGCAATGACATGTTCAACAACTTGTAAGACATGCATCAGGAGAATTCAATTAACCACGAGGACAGGTTACAGATATCAACATAAAAAGAGTGGGCACCAACCCAACTCAATCATGTCAAGTCCTTTGACTTGACCCAAGTAGTTCTCCCCACTTATCCAAACACACACACTGGTTTGTAAACATGTGGACGTAGCCCAAGAGCGGTTACCCAACTGTCCTTGACCGTGGACACGGCTATTCGAATAGTTTTACACTCTGCAGAGGTTGCACACTTTACCCACAAGATCCGGGGAACTTCCGTGTCATCCACGACCCGCGGTACCTCAAGTACCCGGGGTAAGCACCCGATCACTATCTTTCCCTAGACGACACTAACATGGAGTCCACTCGATTGGTAGTAACCCCCGTGCCCAACATTTCACAACTTAAAATTGTGGAGCCTCGCTCCCATATTCATCACATACCACTGGCACGGGGTACCAACGGTGTGTCCGGTGCCCCATAAAAATGTTCTTGGCCGCCCTACCTGGCACGACCCCATCCCGAGAGAGAGCACCACCTCTCCCCCGTCACTAGTAATGCAGGCTCCAAGCTAGTATCGGCCTAGGTAATCAATAATGCCCTTTCCCATACAAGGGTAGAGTGGTTGCGCATGTAAGGTTGGAATAACGGTCGCAACTTAAACCAATCCATTTTGAAAACAACACACACACTTGCCTCGGTACACCACTTCGTCATCAAGTGGCTACCCAACTCATCATCTCCCCCGGGCATAAGTGGCACCCGATGGGGTTTTTGAAAAGTCCTTTGAACATACTTTGTCTCCATCTCTATGCATATTCCCGTCCCTTTTGCGTAGCACTACTTTAGCATCCTATCTATTCCCACCGGCATAACCCTCATAAGGAGGTAGGGTCATGCACAATGCAAGTACCATCAAGGAGGAAATGAAGGCAACCCACCAAAGTGGCTACCCTCTCATCATGATTCCGATGCAACAATAGTAAAGTGCTATATGAAATGCATAAAAAGGGTTTCATCGACATGGTTAAAGGGCTGCTTGCCTTGGTCTTCAAAGTCTTCAAGTTCTTCAAATCCTTCTCCTTCTTCTTCTTCTTCTTCTTCTTCTTCTTCTTCTTCAGCAACTTCGTCTAATACGGGATCTAATCATCGCAAGAAAATAACGAGAAAATAAGGCAATAGTAAAACAAAAAAACCAAAGTGCTCAGAAAAATGTCAACTTATTTTTGATAAATACTAGGGGGAACTCTAAGAAGGGGAAAATTATTAGTTATGGATTTGGAGTTGTATAATAGGAGAAATGGATTTTCAGAGGGGAATATAAATGCTCAAATTCGAATTTAAATTTGAACAGTGCAGAAAAGTTTGATGGATATTTATGAAAGTTACACCATTAAATAGGTGGGATTTTTAGAAAAATATGGGAGTTGGAATTATTGCATTTGGATTAATATTTAAAACTGTGGAATTTTTGCAAGTTTCCAGAAAAAGAAAAAGGAGAAGCAGCACTGTGCAACTGGGCCAGAAGGGCCACAGTGCAGCAGGCCCAAAGGGGATTCAGCCCACGCGAGGCTGCCACGTTGAAGGCGTAAAGGCAAAATACGCCTTCAGCCGACGCAGCGAACCTGTGCGCGTGCATGCGTGTTTAAACCTGACGGGTGGGGCCCACCCGTCAGAGTGTGAGGCTGACCGACGGGCCCCACGGCCGTCGTCTTCAACCTCGTCCCAGAGAGGGTGGCGAGCTCACCGGCGACGTTTCCGGGCACGGCGAGGTGAGCTGATGGCACCGCTGGACTCTTTGTCGTGTCACCGTTCGGGTAGTGTCGGAGTTGGCCGGAGGGGAGCAGTGGTTCGCCGGCGACGAGGTTCGCGGCGGAGGAGCGTCGGCGTTGATGGCTCCGGCCATTTCTGACTGCAAGAGAGAGGGGAAACAGAGGGGAAATGATCAGGGAGGTGTGGAGGGTCCAGATCGAGAGAGAGGAGGGGCGGAGGGAGCCCGTACCCCGAGATCGATGACGACCCGAGGCGGCGGAGCTCGAGCTTGATCTCGAGCTCGGGTGCTCTTGGAGGAGAGTGGAGGGCACAGGGGGCCTTTTTGGAGTAGGTGGGGGCGAGTGGTGGTGATTGGGAGGCTCGGGGAGGCCTTTAAGTAGGCGAGCCACGGCTCACCGTAGACCCGTGCGCCGGCGAGGTTGTTGCCGTTGCTGTGGGTCACGGGGGCGTGTGTGGACATGTCTGGGGTGCTCATGGGTTCGGTCCAGAGCGAGGGAAAGAAAAGAGGGAGGGAACAGGGGGCCAGAGGCGCGCGCGTGTGAGCCGCACCATTGGCGCGCTCGGGCGGCCTCTATTTGCTAGCGCAGAGGCGCGGGGAGGAGGAGAGAGGAGGGGGCAGACCACGTAGCGTGTTGCGGACGCCGAGGCGCATCGGTAGGCGCGCGGGGGAGGCCCGAGGTGGCCGGAGGTGGCTGGAAGGGGGCGGCTACAGTGCGGGAGCGCACTGTAGCGCGCTCCAGAGCGCCCAAATGTCCGGCATGGCCATTCTTTATGCATGGTGAGCGCGTCCTTTAGTGTCTAGAAGGTCTAGGGGTGAGTAAAGTAATGGGGTGGTGCATTGGATGCCATGGATGGCCACTGGGGTGAGGGGAGAGGAAGAAGAAGTGTGCAAATGGGCTGTCCAGAGAGAGGAAGTGGGGTTTTACCCATCCAATAAGTGAGCTATGGATTTGCCATTGTTACTGGAGGTGAAAGGGGACTAGGAGGAGCTGTGGTAAAAAGTTGAGCTCAAGGAGATTAGTGGAAGGGGTCAAAATGGTGTTTTTGGAAAAATGGCAGAAGGTGTTTGATAAAGGTTTTGGCAAGCAAATGATTTCCAATTGCCATGAGAATTAACAGGATTGAATGGCACATAGAAGTAGGATGTTCTACCAAGTTTGAGCTCATTTGGGCAAAGTAGCCAATGTAACTTTGGTAAACCCTAGAAATCAACAGAAATGGCTTTACCAAGATTTATTCATGCAAATCTATTCTCCTTGATGCACCACTTGGTGTAGTGTCATCATTTGAGGTTATGAACATGTCCACAAAAGTTGAGATCAAAAGGAGAAAGTTGCCAATGTAGAGTTGTTCAAATTTGGTTCTGAACAGGAAGGGGTTTGGGGCACTTTGAGCAAGATAACATTCTCTCCAACTTGTGCCATTTGGTCTAGATGAATAATTAGACCATTTTAGCATGTTAACAAGGTTTGAGAACATTTGGACATGTTTGGCAATGTAAAGTTGCTCAAACCTCAAAATGGACAGAAATGGTTTTGGGGAGATTTCATGGGGTTATACTATTCTCCATGACATGATACTTGGCAAGATCATCAAACATGTCATATGTGACATGCCAGAATTTTCTTGGAATTGTTGGGGAATATTTCCTGTAGAAATATTTCAAATCCTTGAAATGGGCAGAAATGGTTTTTGAGGGATTTGACCAATATCTTGAACATGACCATGTGTTGAAACTCTTATATATGGACAATATATGTCCATTGAGTTTCCATGATTTTTGTCAAATATTTTTGAAACAAAAAAATAATTTTTCCCTATTAAAGACCATTTCTGGCCTTAAGAAAAAGCTTTTAAATAAAATAGGAAAATAAATTTTAAAATTATATTTTTGTGGTTTCTGGGTATCCTATATCTAATAGGTTTCAAATATACCTTTGAAAGATTTTTCATACCTCAAATCAAGTACTTGCAGTGCAAATCTCAATTCAAGGGTTTTTGGAAAACTACTTTTAGAAAATACTTTTTGGCCAAATTATTTTTGTAAGAAAATACTATATTGCACTATACACATGGCATGATCATTGGGAAGAAGTTTGGAGCAAGAAGATGAAGTATAGAAGGTGAAGCTATGTTGACTTTTAAGAGCACTAGAAAAACACAGAGAGAAAACCAATTCAAATAAAAAATCAAATAATGCAAAAGTTTTTGTCAAACCACACTTTATCATGATTTATCATCTTAAGTGTTGTGCCATGAAAATCAGGGTGTGACAGACCTACCCCCCTTACAAGAATCTCGTCCCCGAGATTCCCAAACTAGGCGCGGAAAAGGGATACAGAAACTTGGATCTGGGGTAGTCTTCAAGTCCTCATGTTGCTTCTGCTTCCGTGTAGTGCTCCATTGAGCTTGAAGTACTTATTGGTGTGGCTTCGTGTATGACGCTCCTCTTGATCCAGGTTGCTAATGGGTAGCTCACGGTAGGTTAGATTGGGCTAGGGGTCGATGGCTCGGTGGTTAATGCCCTTGTAGAGATCGGGCAAGTTAGGAAGTTGGAAACACTTCCGGGGTGTGATGCTTGGAAAACGCACAATGGGTAACTCAGGTGGTAACTCTAGCTGGTAGCCGTCTACTCTTCATCTTGAGGTGATCTCGGAGGGGGCTGATGAATCTTGGTGTGGGTTCCCTTGGCATGGAAATGCTTGGTTCCTTTGAGAGAAGTGGTTTGCAGATATGCCTGGTCTCCGACGAGTAAGTTCACTTCTTGACGATGGTGGTTAGTATAATTCTTCCTCCTTGACATGGCAGTCTTCAAATGTTCCTTGACTAGCTGAATGGCTCTTCTTCCATCTTTGGGTAGACAAGTATGTCATCAAGGAAGGATGACAACTAACTTGTCCAAGCACTTCATGAAGTCTATGGGGTACGTAAAGTGGGCTGAGGAATTGGTGATGGACGCGGTTGAGCATTGGCCAAGGTCTTATCGATCTAGAGCCAAAGCCCAAGGTTAGGATCCAACCATGTTGTGGCTTGGTAGGGCGTAAGGGTTTCAAGGACTCTAGTGTGCGAGTGAATGTTTATCATCCCATCCTTGAGCACAGTTTCTGAGATGCCAATTGTCCTATATCCTCAATTTGGTCTTCCTTATGGCATCATTAGTTCTGGTGCTATTTTAGGATGATAATGTGCTCGTTCACTATGTCCACTAGTTCCATAATGAACCCAGTGCTGTGCAAGGTTTACAGAGGCTTAACTGGTTCTCTTGCAATTCTATGGGTTAAGCACATGGTTAAGGACTCGAGATAGGGTATCTCGTGAAGTCTCGAAGGGTCTAAGAATGGGTTTCTAGTCTGGGGGTTAAACATGACTCTACGGGGTTTTACTTGGTGGAGGAGGCTGTAAAAAAGTTCTTCAGTGCTAGTTGGTCACCGAAGTAGACTCCTTGGTGCATCTTGTCTTGCTGGTCTTCAGTTGAGGAGAGAGATGAGTGGGATAAGTAGCATAAAGGGGGATGCCTAAAGGGGGTTCTATAGTGCAGGTGCAAACAAACAAGTGCCAAAAAGGGCCAAACACATACAACAAAATAAGGCAGGTGATATGGTTGCGTACTTGTTGCCTAGGGCAAAAAGGGCGACTGATATCAAAACACAAACAAATAAAAACAAGCAACACATAATCATGGTTCTATTCGAACCTTCATACGGACTCGACTCCACATAGGGGGTACACGACTCATCCTACCCTAGGGGTTCTCGGACTAAGTAGTCGTGCTTTACTTCATGCCTCATGAAGTCTTCTGGATTTTTCCTCAGGTGTCGCTACGTCTTTTGTAGTTGTTTGATGAAATGATCTGGGTTGGCCTAAAGAATCTTCAACACTTCTCGCGTGATGAGATGATGGGGTGAAGGTGGCTCCTCGTAGCTGGCATTGACTTGGTCTTCTCTTGTCCTCCTAATCATGATGATCGCTTTTGCCTTTTTAAGGTGTCGGCGGTTCCAGGTGGCCATCCTTTATGCAATGACATTAACAAGGCATAATAGAGGCCCAATCCGTCGGACAGATTGTTGACAATATCGTCACCGAGAGCGGGGGATGAAGAGAACCGTTTTCCTGCTCACTATAGTGAGGCGGACCAAATGGCTAGGTCCTCATCCCTCAAGGATGTATCTTCTGTTGGTATCGTCTTGTTGTGATGTCGCCAATCTTGTGTTCAGGAGATGTGGGTGAATGCCTGACAAGGCATCTTCCTTCTAGATTATCCACGAGGATTAGAAGGAATCCAGTGGTCAGGGGCATAAGGGTTCTAGCGACCAAAGGTTTTGAAGGGGAAGAGATCAATAAGGAAAGTATACCTTAGTTTTTGAAAAAAACTGAGAAGGGAAGAGAAGTATAGATAGTTTTGAAAACTAGTAATAGTTTTGGAAATAGTTTTACCCTAACTAACGACCATGCTAACTAAGGCTTCCTACAGTCAGGATGGCTCTGATACCAGCTCTGTGGGGACCCTGACTCATAAGTCGTGATCACCGAATGCATGTGTACAGTGATCCCAGAGATCAATGCTCACTGAACACACAGAAGCTGAATAACAAGAGTCTTACATCCATACATACCGTCTTACACAAATTATGACCATTATGGTCAAGTCTTACATAGATAAAGCCTTAAGGGTCGAACATCAATGAAACACAAGCAGCGGAAATCTTCGTCGATAAGTAGAACCCATGCCATCTGCCTGAACCCTACATGCATTCTGACTAGGAAGTGTCCTAGTTCGCATGTTCGTCTCCAAAGAATTCTTCTTCGAACTCCTGTTCTTCCATGCCTGGCCAATTAAATAACCAGTGGCAAGCCAATGAGTACTTTGAATGTACTCGCAAGCAACCCAGGTTTTGGTTCAAGGAACAACAATGCATGATATAGGTAAATTTTTGCAGAAAGCTAGTTTTGAGTGCAATGACATGTTCAACAACTTGTAAGACATGCATCAGGAGAATTCAATTAACCACGAGGACAGGTTACAGATATCAACATAAAAAGAGCGGGCACCAACCCAACTCAATCATGTCAAGTCCTTTGACTTGACCCAAGTAGTTCTCCCCACTTATCCAAACACACACACTGGTTTGTAAACATGTGGACGTAGCCCAAGAGCGGTTACCCAACTGTCCTTGACCGTGGACACGGCTATTCGAATAGTTTTACACTCTGCAGAGGTTGCACACTTTACCCTCAAGATCCGGGGAACTTCCGTGTCATCCACGACCCGCGGTACCTCAAGTACCCGGGGTAAGCACCCGATCACTATCTTTCCCTAGACGACACTAACATGGAGTCCACTCGATTGGTAGTAACCCCCGTGCCCAACATTTCACAACTTAAAATTGTGGAG
Organism: Triticum aestivum; assembly: GCF_018294505.1. Taxonomy (NCBI): domain Eukaryota; kingdom Viridiplantae; phylum Streptophyta; class Magnoliopsida; order Poales; family Poaceae; genus Triticum; species Triticum aestivum. The sequence goes on from NC_057809.1 coordinate 233,365,811, forward strand.
CCTCGCTCCCATATTCATCACATACCACTGGCACGGGGTACCAACGGTGTGTCCGGTGCCCCATAAAAATGTTCTTGGCCGCCCTACCTGGCACGACCCCATCCCGAGAGAGAGCACCAACTCTCCCCCGTCACTAGTAATGCAGGCTCCAAGCTAGTATCGGCCTAGGTAATCAATAATGCCCTTTCCCATACAAGGGTAGAGTGGTTGCGCATGTAAGGTTGGAATAACGGTCGCAACTTAAACCAATCCGTTTTGAAAACAACACACACACTTGCCTCGGTACACCACTTCGTCATCAAGTGGCTACCCAACTCATCATCTCCCCTGGGCATAAGTGGCACCCGATGGGGTTTTTGAAAAGTCCTTTGAACATACTTTGTCTCCATCTCTATGCATATTCCCGTCCCTTTTGCGTAGCACTACTTTAGCATCCTATCTATTCCCACCGGCATAACCCTCATAAGGAGGTAGGGTCATGCACAATGCAAGTACCATCAAGGAGGAAATGAAGGCAACCCACCAAAGTGGCTACCCTCTCATCATGATTCCGATGCAACAATAGTAAAGTGCTATATGAAATGCATAAAAAGGGTTTCATAGACATGGTCAAAGGGCTTCTTGCCTTGGTCTTCAAAGTCTTCAAGTTCTTCAAATCCTTCTCCTTCTTCTTATTCTTCAGCAACTTCATCTAATACGGGATCTAATCATCGCAAGAAAATAACGAGAAAATAAGGCAATAGTAAAACAAAAAAAACCAAAGTGCTCAGAAAAATGTCAACTTATTTTTGATAAATACTAGGGGAACTCTAAGAAGGGGAAAATTATTAGTTATGGATTTGGAGTTGTATAATAGGAGAAATGGATTTTCAGAGGGGAATATAAATGCTCAAATTTGAATTTAAATTTGAACAGTGCAGAAAAGTTTGATGGATATTTATGAAAGTTACACCATTAAATAGGTGGGATTTTTAGAAAAATATGGGAGTTGGAATTATTGCATTTGGATTAATATTTAATCCTGTGGAATTTTTGCAAGTTTCCAGAAAAAGAAAAAGGAGAAGCAGCACTGTGCAACTGGGCCAGAAGGGCCATAGTGCAGCAGGCCCAGAGGGGATTCAGCCCACGCAAGGCTGCCACGTCGAAGGCGTAAAGGCAAAATACGCCTTCAGCCGACGCAGCGAACCGGTGCGCGCGCGTGCGTGTTTAAACCTGACGGGTGGGGCCCACCCGTCAGAGTGTGAGGCTGATCGACGGGCCCCACGACCGTCGTCTTCAACCTCGGCCCAGAGAGGGTGGCGAGCTGACCGGTGACGTTTCTGGGCACGGCGAGGTGAGCTGATGGTACCGCTGGACTCCTTGTCGTGTCGCCGTTCGGGTAGTGTTGGAGTTGGCCGGAGGGGAGCAGTGGTTCGCCGGCGACGAGGTTCGCGGCGGAGGAGCGTCGGGCATTGATGGCTCCGGCCGTTTCCGACTGCAAGAGAGAGGGGAAACAGAGGGGAAATGATCAGGGAGGTGTGGAGGGTCCAGATCGAGAGAGAGGAGGGGCGGAGGGAGCCCGTACCCCGAGATCGACGACGACCCGAGGCGGCGGAGCTCGAGCTCGATCTCGAGCTCGGGTGCTCCTGGAGGAGAGTGGAGGGCACAGGGGGCCTTTTTGGAGTAGGTGGGGGTGAGTAGTGGTGATTGGGAGGCTCGGGGAGGCCTTTAAGTAGGCGAGCCATGGCTCACCGTAGACCCGTGCGCCGGCGAGGTTGTTGCCGTTGCTGTGGGTCACGGGGGCGCGTTTGGACATGTCTGGGGTGTTGATGGGTTCGGTCTAGAGCGAGGGAAAGAAAAGAGGGAGGGAACAGGGGGACAGAGGCGCGCGCGTGTGAGCCGCACCATTGGCGCGCTCGGGCGGCCTCTGTTTGCTAGCGCGGAGGCGCGGGGAGGAGGAGAGAGGAGGGGGCCGACCGCGTAGCATGTTGCGGATGCTGAGGCGCATCGGTAGGCGCGCGGGGGAGGCCCGAGGTGGCCGGAGGTGGCTGGAAGGGGGCGGCTACAGTGCGGGAGCGCACTGTAGCGTGCTCCAGAGCGCCCAAATGGCCGGCATGGCCATTCTTTATGCATGGTGAGCGCGTCCTTTAGTGTCTAGAAGGTCTAGGGGTGAGTAAAGTAATGGGGTGGTGCATTGGATGCCATGGATGGCCACTGGGGTGAGGGGAGAGGAAGAAGAAGTGTGCAAATGGGCTGTCCAGAGAGAGGAAGTGGGGTTTTACCCATCCAATAAGTGAGCTATGGATTTGCCATTGTTACTGGAGGTGAAAGGGGACTAGGAGGAGCTGTGGTAAAAAGTTGAGCTCAAGGAGATTAGTGGAAGGGGTCAAAATGGTGTTTTTGGAAAAATGGCAGAAGGTGTTTGATAAAGGTTTTGGCAAGCAAATGATTTCCAATTGCCATGATAATTAACAGGATGGAATGGCACATAGAAGTAGGATGTTCCACCAAGTTTGAGCTCATTTGGGCAAAGTAGCCAATGTAACTTTGGTAAACCCTAGAAATCAACAGAAATGGCTTTACCGAGATTTATTCATGCAAATCTATTCTCCTTGATGCACCACTTGGTGTAGTGTCATCATTTGAGGTTATGAACATGTCCACAAAAGTTGAGATCAAAAGGAGAAAGTTGCCAATGTAGAGTTGTTCAAATTTGGTTCTGAACAGGAAGGGGTTTGGGGCACTTTGAGCAAGATAACATTCTCTCCAACTTGTGCCATTTGGTCTAGATGAATAATTAGACCATTTTAGCATGTTAACAAGGTTTGAGAACATTTGGACATGTTTGGCAATGTAAAGTTGCTCAAACCTCAAAATGGACAGAAATGGTTTTGGGGAGATTTCATGGGGTTATACTATTCTCCATGACATGATACTTGGCAAGATCATCAAACATGTCATATGTGACATGCCAGAATTTTCTTGGAATTGTTGGGGAATATTTCCTGTAGAAATATTTCAAATCCTTGAAATGGGCAGAAATGGTTTTTGAGGGATTTGACCAATATCTTGAACATGACCATGTGTTGAAACTCTTATATATGGACAATATATGTCCATTGAGTTTCCATGATTTTTGTCAAATATTTTTGAAACAACAAAATAATTTTTCCCTATTAAAGACCATTTCTGGCCTTAAGAAAAAGCTTTTAAATAAAATAGGAAAATAAATTTTAAAATTATATTTTTGTGGTTTCTGGGTATCCTATATCTAATAGGTTTCAAATATACCTTTTGAAAGATTTTTCATACCTCAAATCAAGTACTTGCAGTGCAAATCTCAATTCAAGGGTTTTTGGAAAACTACTTTTAGAAAATACTTTTTGGCCAAATTATTTTTGTAAGAAAATACTATATTGCACTATACACATGGCATGATCATTGGGCAGAAGTTTGGAGCAAGAAGATGAAGTATAGAAGGTGAAGCTATGTTGACTTTTAAGAGCACTAGAAAAACACAGAGAGAAAACCAATTCAAATAAAAAAAATCAAATAATGCAAATTTTTTTGTCAAACCACACTTTAACATGATTTATCATCTTAAGTGTTGTGCCATGAAAATCAGGGTGTGACAGTGAAGCACCTCCGCACCCGCGCCGTCCACACCGCGCTCGCCGCCGGCCTCTCCACCGGCGCCTCTACACCACACTTGGTGCCCCGTCCTCCGGCCGTCCTGCACCCCACACCAGTGCTGCAATCGCCCCAACCACCACGCAACGACGGGAACAGCGACAACCGTCGCCGCGGTCACGACAGTCAATGCCAAGGCGGCGAGAAAGGTGGCGGCGGCGGTGGTCAAGCTCCCCAGGAGCAGCCCCCGCCACCTTGGGCCGGAGGCTACAACCCCTGGACGGGCGTCGTGCACGCATATAGTATGCCAGTGCCGCGGCCCCCCGCCCCGGGCATCCTCGGCCCCCGCCCGAGCATGCATCAGGCGCTCCTGGCCGCGCCTCTTGGCGCCCACGGCGGTGCTCCCGCCCCTCATGTCGTGCCCTCCTATGGCGCATACGGCGCCCCCGGCGCATACAGCGCCCCCTACTACGACCCGGCCCTTCTAGTGGCGTTGCAGTAGCCGCCACCCTACTCTGGTGGTGGCGACGATTGGATTATGGACTCCGGTGCCACCGCTCATATGTCCGCCCATCCGGGTAACCTCTCCTCCGTCCATCCCACTTCCACTCCCTCCCGCATCATCATCGGCAACGGTGTTGGTCTTCCCATCTCTCATGTCGGTTCTGCACCCTTTCCCTCTAACTCTAGACCTCTATCTCTTAATAATGTCATTGTTTCTCCTCATCTCATTCAGAACTTAGTTTCCGTTCGTAATCTCTCTCGTGATAATTTTGTAACTGTGGAATTTGACGAAGTTGGCTTTTCTGTTAAGGACGCTCGCACCAGGATGATTCTTCACCGCTGTGATAGTCCCGACGACCTCTACCCAGTTCAGTCACCGTCATCTCCAGGTGGTCCTTGAGCTTTTTCCGCCGGCGTCGATCTTTGGCATGCTCGTCTCAGGCATCCTAGCACTTCTTCACTTCATCAAATAATGAGAGGATTTTCTTTTTCATGTAATAAAATGGCCGCTCACTCTTGTGAGGCCTGATGGTTAGGCAAACATGTTCGCCTTCCTTTTAGTTCCTCCTCCACAGTTGCTTCCTTTCCGTTTGAGTTAATTCACAGCGATGTATGGACATCTCCAATACCTAGTAATTCTGGTTATCTCTATTATCTTGTTATACTAGATGATTACTCTCACTTTGTGTGGACATTCCCTCTTCGTAGGAAATCCGATGTCGCCGCCACTCTCATTGCATTCTATGCTTATGTATCCACACAGTTCGGGCGACCCATACTCGCACTTCAGACCGACAACAGGAAAGAATTCGACAATCTCACCATCCACCATCTTCTTTCCTCCCACGGCACCATGTTTCGTCTCACGTGTCCATACACCTCTCAGCAGAATGGCTGTGCCGAGCGCATCCTACGCACCCTCAATGAGTCTGTGCGTACCCTTCTTTTCCATGCCTACATGCCCTCTCAGTTTTGGCCAGATGCCCTCTCCACCGCCACCCTCCTCCTTAACCTCTGGCCATGCCTTCCGCGCTGGAACTATGCGCCTCACCATCTCTTATATGGCACTCCCCCTCTTACGATGGTCTCTGTATCTTCGGTTGCCGTTGCTACCCCAACACCACCGCCACCACTCCTCATAAACTCGCTCCTCGTTCCGTTCCGTGTGTCTTCCTTGGTTACCCGGCCAACACTAAGGGTTATTGCTGCTATGACCCCATGTCTCACCGTGTCATCACCTCACGACACGTGTACTTTGATGAGCTTGTGTTTCCTTTTGCACAGGAACAAGTGGCGCTGTCTTCTCCTCCCGCGACGGGTTCTCCTCCGCGCCGCCGCCCGCTACCGGCCTTGTGTGCTTCAGAACCCCTGCCCGCGGCGCCCTCCTCCGGATCGGGGCCATCCGCGGCTCCCTCCTCTGGTTCGGTGCCCTCGTTGCCTGGCGCCGCGTCGATGTCGCCCCGGTCCCCTGCCATGCATGCTGGACCGCATGTTGGGCCGCTGGCTGGGCCGGCCTCTACTGGCGTGGCCTCCCCTGGCGGGGTCTCTCCCGGCGTGGCTTCGACCCTGCCTCGGTCGCCCGCACCGACCCCACCCCGGTCGCCTGCTGGCGCGATTGCCGCCTCGTCGTCGCCTGGTTCTCCCGATGCTGCGACCTCGACCCCAGCTTGGTCCGCCTCTCCCGTGGAAGCCATGGATGCCACGGCCTTGCCGCCACCCGCGGCTGCTCCGCAGGCCGGGCCCGTCACCCGCTCGCGCACCGGTGTCTTCCGCCCGAGATCCCGCTATGCGGATGACTACGTCTGCACCGCCTCGACATCCGCTCCTTCCCCGCTGCCGTCCTTGGTTCGGGCCGCTCTCCGTGACCCTCTTTGGATGGCTGCCATGCAGGAGGAGTTTGACGCTTTGCAACGGAACCGGACTTGGTAGCTTGTTCCCCGTCCCCGGCACGCTAACATGATCACTGGGAAGTGGGTCTTCAAACACAAGCTTTGTCCCGACGACACTCTTGATCGCTACAAGGTGCATGGGGTTGTTCGTGGTTTCCGGCAATGCACCGGTGTGGACTTCACCGACACCTTCGCTCCGGTTGTTAAGCCCGGGACGATCCGCACTGTTTTACAGTTGGCGGTCTCTCGTGCCTGGCCAGTTCATCAGATGGACGTCTCCAACACGTTCCTCCATGGTCATCTTGAGGAGTAGGTCTTCTGTCAGCAGCCCATGGGGTTTGTTGACCCGGCGTGTCCTGATCATGTGTGTCTGCTCTCACGCTCCTTATATGGACTCAAGCAGGCTCCTCGTGCCTGGTACCAGCGCATCGCAGCGTTTCTTCACCAACTCAGCTTCCGCTCTGCACGCTTCGATGCTTCGCTGTTTGTTTATCACCAGGGAACCGACACGACATATTTGCTGCTCTATGTTGACGACGTCATCCTGAAACCATGCACTTCTGAGCTCCTTCGCCGGCTTACTGATCGTCTCCGTGCTGAGTTTGCCATCAAGGACTTGGGTCCGTTGCACTACTTCCTCGGTGTTGAGGTGGTGCATCGTCCGGATGGTTTCTTTCTTCATCAACGGAAGTACGCTCATGAGCTCCTCGACCGTGCTGGAATGCTTAACTGAAGACCGGCTGCCACTCCTGTCGACACGAAGGCCAAGCTCTCTGCTACTGATGGTACTCCCGCTCCGGATGATGTCTTCTACCGGTCCATTGTTGGTGCTCTCCAGTACCTCACTCTCACTCGACCAGAGCTTCAGTACGCGGTTCAGCAGGTCTGCCTGCATATGCATGGTCCTCGATATGTTCACTGGACTGCTGTTAAGAGGATTCTCTGCTACATCCGTGGTGCTATGGATCTTGGTCTTACTCTGCGCGCCTCCACTGCCACTGATCTAGTCGCCTACTCCGACGCCGACTGGGCTGGTTGCCTGGACACCCATTGTTCTACTTCAGGTTACTGCATCTTTCTTGGACCATCCCTGGTGTCGTGGTCGTCCAAGCGGCAGCCCACCGTCTCGCGGTCTAGCGCCGAGGCTGAGTACCACACTGTGGCTAACGTTGTTGCTGAGTGCTCCTGGCTTCGTCAGCTTCTTCACGAGCTCTCGTGTCCTATTGAGAAGGCCACGGTCGTCTAGTGCGACAATGTATCCGCCGTCTACCTCTCAGCCAACCCGGTTCATCATCGTCGCACCAAGCACATTGAGCTTGATATCCATTTTGTTCGGGATCAGGTGGCTCTTGGCCACGTTCGTGTTCTGCACGTTCCCACCTCCCAACAATTTGCCGACATCATGACCAAAGGCTTGCCTACGACGTCTTTCGAGGAATCCCGCACCAAGGAAGACGACGCGATGCATACCACGGGAGGTCGACGCGCGGTGACGGCAAAGATGCCCACGGGCCGCAGTGCTACGGCCCGAAGGGGCAACGCAGCGGCGGCAGGCGGGTCGGGGCGATGGCGGGAAGACCTTAGGGTGGCGGCGGGGACCGTGCGCCGCGACGCTGCAGCCCGAAGGGGCGATGCAACGGCGGTGCACGAGTCGGTGCATGTGATGTTTATCTTTTATGCATCTTATCTTGCTTTGATTGACGGTAGCATTATAAAATGATCTCTCACTAAATTTCAGGATAAAAGTGTTCTCCCTGAGTATGCACCGTTGCCAAAGTTCGTCGTGCCCAGACACCACGTGATGATCAGGTGTCATAAGCTCTACGTCCATCTACAATGGGTGCAAGCCAATTTTGCACACGCAGAATACTCAGGTTAAACTTGACGAGCCTAGCATATGGAGATATGGCCTCGGAACATTGAGACCGAAAGTTCGAGCGTGAATCATATAGTAGATATGATCAACATAGTGATGTTCACCATTGAAAACTACTCCATTTCACGTGATGATCGGTTATGGTTTAGTTGATTTGGATCACGTGATCACTTAGAGGATTAGAGGGATGTCTATCTAAGTGGGAGTTCTTAAGTAATATGATTAATTGAACTTAAATTTATCATGAACTTAGTACCTGATAGTATCTTGCTTGTCTATGTTGATTGTAGATAGATGGCCCGTGCTGTTGTTCCGTTGAATTTTAATGCGTTCCTTGAGAAAGCAAAGTTGAAAGATGATGGTAGCAATTACACGGACTGGGTTCGTAACTTGAGGATTATCCTCATTGCTGCACAGAAGAATTACGTCCTGGAAGCACCGCTGGGTGCCAGGCCTGCTGCAGATGCAACTGACGATGTTAAGAACGTCTGGCAAAGCAAAGCTGATGACTACTCGATAGTTCAGTGTGCCATGCTTTACGGCTTAGAACCGGGACTTCAACGACATTTTGAACATCATGGAGCATATGAGATGTTCCAGGAGTTGAAGTTAATATTTCAAGAAAATGCCCGAATTGAGAGATATGAAGTCTCCAATAAGTTCTACAGCTGCAAGATGGAGGAGAATAGTTCTGTTAGTGAGCATATACTCAAAATGTCTGGGTATAACAATCACTTGATTCAACTAGGAGTCAATCTTCCGGATGATAGCATCATTGACAGAATTCTTCAATCACTGCCACCAAGCTACAAGAGCTTCATGATGAACTATAACATGCAAGGGATGGATAAGACGATTCCCGAGCTCTTCGCAATGCTAAAGGCTGCGGAGGTAGAAATCAAGAAAGAGCATCAAGTGTTGATGGTCAATAAGACCACCAGTTTCAAGAAAAATGGCAAAGGGAAGAAGAAGGGAAACTTCAAGAAGAATAGCAAGCAAGTTGTCGGTGTCAAAACCGGCGGATCTCGGGTAGGGGGTCCCGAACTATGCGTCTAGGCCGGATGGTAACAGGAGGCAAGGGACACGAAGTTTTACCCAGGTTCGGGCCCTCTTGATGGAGGTAAAACCCTACGTCCTGCTTGATCAATATTGATGATATGGGTAGTACAAGAGTAGATCTACCACGAGATCGGAGAGGCTAAACCCTAGAAGCTAGCCTATGGTATGATTGTTGTTCTGTATGTTGTCCTACGGACTAAAGCCCTCCGGTTTATATAGACACCAGAGAGGGTTAGGGTTACACAAAGTCGGTTACAATGGCAGGAGATCTACATATCCGTATCGCCAAGCTTGCCTTCCACGCCAAGGAAAGTCCCTTCCGGACACGGGACGAAGTCTTCAATCTTGTATCTTCATAGTCCAGGAGTCCGGCTGAAGGTATAGTCCGGCCATCCGGACACCCCCTAATCCAGGACTCCATCAGTAGCCCCTGAACCAGGCTTCAATGACGACGAGTCCGGCGTGCAGATTGTCTTCGGCATTACAAGGCGGGTTCCTCCTCCAAGTACTTCATAGAAGATTTTGAACACAAAGATAGTGTCCGGCTCTGCAAAATAAGTTTCCACATATTGCCATAGAGAGAATAATATTTACACAAATCTAATCTGCTGACGTATTCCGTAGTGTGACATCGCACCACGGCCAAGCCTTTATTTGAATCGTTTTATTATCCCACCTCAGTGCGTCATGCGAGGCGGTTTCCTCGGCACGTCTTGTTAAAGCAGAGATCATGTCCCCTTATTTCAGGATTCTCATCAATACGGGCGTGAGTAACCCAACCGCTTCTAGGACTCCTAGACTATAGGCAAGTCCAAACGGCCACGGAGAGGATGCTTGATATTCATCTTCTTTATAAAGGGACAAGGCTTTTATTTTTTCTCTCCCATGCTCAATCGAATCCTTCCCCCACCTCAAGCTCAAACACCCAAAGTTCAGGTCAGGTGCTCCGAACCTTCAATCATGTCCGGATCTAGCCTTCAAGGCTGATGGGTGCCTTCCTCCGTCACGGAAGAAGACATCAAAAAGCTGAGGGAGGCCAGATATCTGACTGCCGAGGTTTTGCATTGGCTGCCTGCCCGAGGGCAGGCCGTCCCCTCCCCCGAACCCAATGAGAACTTCGTGTTTGTCTCCCACTTCCTCCGAGGTCTAGGCCTTGCTCTGGATCCTTTCGTCAGGGGTTTGATGTTTTATTACGGGCTAGATTTCCATGATCTAGCTCCGGACTCCTTTCTTCATATCACGACATTTATTGTCGTGTGTGAGTCCTTCCTCCGGGTTACCCCTCACTTTGGCCTGTGGCTCAAGACCTTTGAAGTAAAGCCGAAGATGATCGAGGGGCAACATGCAGCGTGTGGAGGTGCCTCAATATGCAAGATGATGGGAGCTCCATGGCCCAAAGGTTCCATTCCAGAGGTGTCTGAATTGTGGCAACAGGAGTGGTTCTACATCACGGCTCCTAGAAGTGCCAAGTGGGTGGCCGCCCCTGTTTTCCACTCGGGCCCTCCACCACAACTGATGTCATGGATCAGCAGAGGTCTGAGCTGGGGTCCAGCCAAGGACATGCCTGTACTGTAAAGCCGCATTCAAGATCTCTTCAATGGAGATTTTAGTTTGGTTGCGGTAATACAAGTTATGTTGGTTCGTCAAGTCCAGCCTTGCAAACGCCGACCCCTTCACTTGTGGGAGTTTAATCCCGAGGGACCGTGTGCCATTCAAAGTTTCCTTAGCCTGACGCACGAGGAGATGTACAAGTCATTCTTCGGACCTCAGGTAGAGTGTCCGGAAATCACCGAGGACGTGGGCCTGAGCAGTAACCGTGCCGCCGAACAGGTAAGGAATCTTTCGGCCGAACATACTATCTCTCATTTGTTACGAAGTTATTTTTGAGAGTTCTCTTTTTGACCAGGACTGGCTGACAAAGGCGAAGTTGATTCGGTGTTCGGCCCCCCTCCCTGAGGGTTTGGACAATCCGGTATTGGAAAAGATGCTCCAGGCCGCACCTTGCCCGGAGCCCTTGAAGGAAGATACTGGGGAGGATAATACGGGCAGACGCGGGCCCCCAATGCTGCCCATTCTAACCGAGGGAGCGAGCGTCTCCATTAAGGAAGACGACCGGAGGAGGAAAAGGACTGCGCCCGGGGATTCGGAAGCCGAAGCTTCCAAACGGGAGAAGAAGTCTCCCACAGAGGGTCCTACCTTGGGGGGTGCTTTTGGCGCACAAAGTCCGCGGGGGGATTAATTCTCCAGCGAGTCGTAAGTGACCCGAAATACTTTAATAGTACATGTATGCCATCTTTTTCTTCTGAGAAAATAACCACTGCATATATCTTTGCAGTTCGGGCCTTAGCCCCTCTCAAATGAGCTCGTCTTCGAGGGATCTTCTTCCAGAGATGATGGAGAGCGAAACGCCTCCTCTGGACTCCCCCGCTCCGGAAGCGGGCGACCCTGAAGTGTCATCGCGGAGGGCCTCTCCGAGTCCGGTGAGGCCAGAAGATAATCCCATTGACCCCCGAAGCTCCCAGTGTCCGGCTCCCGAAGAGAGCGGAAAAAAGAGTCCGGCACCGTCTGGTGTGTGATCGGATGTTCTGAGGGAGTTGGTGGGGCGAGCGGCCATCTCAGATGAACGCCGTGTGCTGATGAATATGGTGATGGAGAGAATCTCGTCCTCCGAAAGCGGATTGCATGAAGCTTTTATGAGTCTACTGACAGGCTTTGAGGTACGTAAAATAACGTATGATAGTCCTGCACATGCTAGGTGTGCCCTGTGTAGATAGTAGCCCCTGAGACTCTGGTTGTCATCAGAAACGATGATAAACAGAGGATCATATTCCCAGGTAATAACCATACTACCTCTATGTGCAGGTGATGGAAGCTCCGGTGGCTAGCTGGACTAGCGAGTTTGCCCATTTAAAACGGCAGTTGGATGCGGCAGACGCCGACATCGAGCTTGTTAACAAAAGGCTTGACGAGGCACAGGGTAAGTGTCATTATCTGGTGAAGGCCACATAGTAAGAGCCGCATGATGCCAGTGTCTTTAATATGTTGTGACTACAGATGGAGCTGCCACTGTTGAAGCCTTGCGAGCAGAACTTGTCCGAGCCAAGGAACAAGCGAGGTTTGGTAATGCGACTGCTTTGAAGGCGTCCGAAGAGTTGAAAGCCGAGAAGGCCGCGCATGGTGAGAGCCGTGATAAGATGGCCAAGATGGCCATAGAATTAAATTCTGCCGCCTACCGTTGCCGGGTTCTTGAAAAGGAAAACCTAGCGAAGGCATCGGACCTTGAGAAGGCTGCTGCGACGAGAAAAGACATCCGCTCTACTATGAGGGCGAAGAAGGAGGAGCTGCGGGAAGCCAGGGATATTGTAGCTGGGAAATCCTTTATGTTGTGGAGGAAGTTCGGAGATCCACGATATGCCTCTCTGGATCGGCTGTGGAGTTCGAAGGATGTGTATATGGATTTGGCGGCAAGCGCTGCCGATGCGGCCAAGTACTTCCAGGGTCAGACGGACCATGAAGTGGACCAGCTGTTTTGGACACAATTCCATTATCCCGAGCGTCCTCTTTCATTGACTGACCAATTAGCCAAATGGGCCGAACTGAATAGGTTGTCCGGACTCGCCATGAGGTCAATTGTGGATCAGCTATGGCCGGAAAGGCCAAAACCGAACAGCTATTTCAGCTTGGTGCAACAGTTCCTTGATGTGGTGCCGCGCATTAATGCGATGAAGAGGTCGGCATGCATAGAGGGCTCACGGATGGCCTTTGCCCGTGTTAAAGCATACTGGGCGGAGATGGATGCTACCACTGTTGCAGCACGGGATTCGGCCATAGGTCGAATGGCTGCTGAGCACTACTTTGAAGAAGTTCTTGAGGGTGCTCGTTTGAGACCCAGTGTTCAAAAAATATTATGTTTGAGTGATATGTAATCTCATTGTAAGCGAAATGCTTTTATAAATTTTTATAAGGCTATTTTTATACTTTTCCCTGAAAGTAATATGATGCCTCCTGGGCGGCCGTTTATGTATACATGTGTATAACCTGAAAGATTGCAGCCGTCGGATTCAACCCCCATGCATATAATGCGGAGGTGCTCGCAAAAAACACGCGTTCACACTTAACCCAACGTCTTGGTCCTATTAAGTAGGTGATAGCGGAGCGAGCGAGGCAACCGGACTATAATGCTTTAGCACTTTCACTTAGCCATAGGAATTTGACAGTGGGGCTACTAGATAGCCCCTGGTGGCTCCGCACTCTCCCGGTCCCGGGGTGCATACATGCCTGGCCGGAAAACGGCCCTTCGTTAAGGCGGAGGAATTCTAACATTCCAACAAGTCATCGAGTGGTTGACCAGTCTCACGCTATATCATGACAGTCAGTTTTCGGCTTTCTCTACTGAGGTGCTCGTCCGGATGAACCAGGGCACAATCACAGTAGTTCTCCTGGTGCTACCTTAGCCAGTAAAGCGGAACGTAAGGCACCAAAATACAGGAGCCGGGCAAACCCAACATTTGACCAAAGACAATGATTCGGAGCTGATGCATATATGGCCAAACTCGCGACGCCGAACACTCCCTAAGGTATTCGGTCTTTGTGGTATAAACCAGGCCTAAATAATGGCCTTTGTAAGAAGCCCCTTGTGTCCAGGTACGTGCATTGTTCTGGCGTGGCCACATGCCAAGACGTCAGCATCCTTCTCAACGGTGGATATGTATCAACAAGAGACAATAAAAAAGGTTTACGCAGGGTCTTAATCTAAAAAGAATCCTTGGAGCGGGTCCCTGGTGCACGTCTGCGCCTGTGTCTCTGTTGTGCCGTATCCTGGACGGATGTAGCACGATGATCGTCTGTAAAAGAGAGGAATTTAGGTGAAAAAGTTGTCGTGCAAAAAGATAGTTTTTAAAGAAACCATGTATAAATCAAGATGAGAAGAAATTGCCACTTGTCTACGCGCGTTGAGCCCCTTGTATTGACAAATAGGGGTGTGACCATTTATTCGGTATAAATAGCGGCGCCGGACTTGATTAGTTGTGTCTGAGGTCTTGACGACTTATTGGATGCTTTCGCTGGTCCGGGCGCCTTTAGTGTGCGGCTGCCAAGGCAGCCGCACTCTCTTCGGCGCGCAGAGATCGCTTGATATTTCCGTTCACTGAAATGATGCCCACGTGGACCGGGCATCTTGAGTGTGAGGGAGGCGTAGTGTGGTATTGCATTAAAGCGATCGAAAGCTTCACGTCCGAGCAGTGCTTGATAGCCACTTTGGAACGGAGCGATGTGGAAGGTTAAATGCTCGCGACGGAAGTTATCGGGGGAGCCGAATATAACTTGTAGTAGGAGGGAGCCCGTAGAACGAGCCCCTGGGCCTGGCGTTACTCCTTTAAAGGTAGTATTGCTATGGCGAATTTTTGTTGGGTCTAACCCCATCCCGCGGATTGTATCCTAATATATTAGGTTTAGATTGCTGCCACCATTCATCAAGACCCGTGTGAAGTGATATCCGCCAATTACTGGGTCTAATACCAGGGCAGCCCATCCTGCGCATCGGATACTTGCTGAGTAATCGCGATGGTCGAAAGTGATCAGTTGAGACGACCAGTGGCAGGACTTCGCGGTGACAGGCACTTGGGTATATTTTCCTGGGAGTGCCGCGTTGTTTTTTCCCTTGATCACGTGTAACACGTTTACTGTTTTGACTTCTGGTGGAAATTTCTTTTGTTCCCCAGTGTCTTTCTTGGGAGGCTCGTCCTCGTCTTCACTTGGTGTATCCTCCCCCTTGTGTATGGCGTTGAGCTTGCCGGACTGCTTGAAGACCCAACATTCTCTATGGGTATGATTAGCAGGTTTACTCGGGGTACTATGGATCTGACATACTTGGTCCAGAATTTTGTTGAGGCTGGACAGTTCATCCCTGGTGCCTTTAGAGGGCGGCTTTTGACCTGGCCGAGAGCTTTTGAACCCGGCGTTTACTGCCATGCCCTTCGTGCTGTCTTCTTTATTCTGGCGTTTGTTATTACTGTTGCGCCGTGATTTCCCATTTCCATCTCTAACTTCAGATGTACTGGGGTCGCTGGTGCTACATCTGGCTAGCCAGCTGTCCTCACCCGCGCAAAAGCGGGTCATGAGGTTTGTTAATGCGGCCATCGTTCTCGGCTTATTTTGGCCGAGGTGTCTGGCGAGCCATTCATCACAGACGCTATGCTTAAAAGCTGCCAAGGCTTCGGCATCCGGACAGTCGACAATCTGGTTCTTTTTAGTAATAAACCTGTTCCAAAGCTTTCGGGCTGACTCTCCGGGCTGTTGAGTTATATGACTCAAATCGTCCGCATCCGGAGGTCGGACATAAGTCCCATGAAAATTTGCCTGAAAGGCGTCTTCGAGCTCTTCCCAACTTCCAATGGAGCTTTCGAGGAGGCCTTTGAGCCAGTGACAAGCTGACCCTTTGAGCTTGAGGGGTAAGTACTTGATGGCGTGGAGATCATCTCCTCGAGCCATATGGATATGAAGGATGTAGTCCTCAATCCAGACCCCAGGGTCTATTGTTCCGTCGTATGTCTCTATGTTTACGGGTTTGAATCCCTCTGGAAATTCATGGTCTAGCACCTCATCAGTGAAACATAGGGGGTGTGCGGCACCCCTGTAGCTGGGTGTACCGCGTTGTCCGGATGTTTGTTGTGTTGCATTGTATGCTGGGGCGCGCTTGCGTGGTCCATAGATGGATCTTGTTGCGCCGTCCTTTGGGTGCGAGCCCTCGCATGGGTCGCGTGTTGTATTGTGAGTGGTGTTGTATGCCACTCTGTGTTGGTAGAGGGGTCGTCTTTCCGGCCAGGTGGCTACTTTGATATTTGGTTGTGGGGGGTCTGAGGCATCCTCATCGAATTCAGGTAGCAGCTTCCGCTTTGGGTAGCTCTTGGAGGGGCGATTGTCGCCGTACCTCGCTGCTGTGTTGAGTATTTTACTCCATCTGATTTGGAGTGTGTCTTGCGCAGCCTTGAGCCTTTGCTTCTGCTTTTTAAGACTCCTCGCGGTGGCAACAAGCCTTTTACGGGCATTCTGCTGCTCCGGGTGCCTGTCCGGCGTGATGTCGTTCAGACCATTATCCTTGATAGAATTTGTTTGTTCGGTTTGATTATCTGGATTGCCGTTGTCCGGAAGCGGTTCGCCCTGCTCTAGCGCTGGGTCTGTGTGATCATTATTTCTGTCGAGGTGGGATTTGGGGCGGCGCTTGCATCGCGCTTTGACTGCTTCTCGAGGGAACAAGCCTTCGGTGCGTCCTTCCGCTCCTCGTTGTCATCCTTTGGTGCGTCCACCATGTATACGTCAGATGATGAGGTGGCTTTCCAGGGCCCAATAGGCACTGGTTCTTCATCGTCTCCTTCATTGGCGTCCATACCGTCGATGTCTTCGGAGTCGAAGTCGAGCATGTCGGTTAAATCGTCGACAGTGGCTACAAAGTGGGTGGTGGGTGGGCTTTGAATTTCTTCATCGTCCGTATCCCAACCTTGCTGACCGTAGTCCGGCCAGGGTTCTCCTGATAAAGATAGAGACTTTAGTGTCTTCAGAATATTGCCGAAAGGCGAGTGCTGAAAGATGTCCGCGGCAGTAAACTCCATGATCGGCGCCAATCGGATTCGATCGGCAGAGGCGCGGAGGGTTCGGAGTCCGGCTCCTTGGAGTCACGAGTCTCGCGGAGTGCGGGGCTGGTGTTTGGCTCGATCGCTGTTGGGATCGCAGCCCCCGAGGTGGTGTCCAACCACCCATCCTCGATCGGCGCAGTTGGCTCCGAATTAAGGGTCGAAGCCGATGCGGGTGCGGCCTCCAGGGCACTGTTCGGCGATAGAGCTAGATCATGCCCGTCGTGACGGTGTGGCGCGCTCAGCAGTGGCTCGAATCCGTCGAAGATCAAGTCCCCACGGATGTTAGCCGTGTGGTTTAAACTTCCAAACCTGACCTGACGGCCAGGGGCGTACCTTTCGATCTGCTCCAGATGGCCAAGCAAATTACCCTACAGTGCAAAGCCGCCAAAGACAGAGATCTGTCCGGGGAGACAAGTTTCACCCTGGACCACATCACTATCGATGATAGTAGGAGCCATCAAGCCTGACGGCGACGACACAGAGGAACTCTCAATGAAAGCACCAATGTCGGTGTCAAAACCGGCGGATCTCGGGTAGTGGGTCCCGAACTGTGCGTCTAGGCCGGATGGTAACAGGAGGCAAGGGACACGAAGTTTTACCCAGGTTCGGGCCCTCTTGATGGAGGTAAAACCCTACGTCCTGCTTGATTAATATTGATGATATGGGTAGTACAAGAGTAGATCTACCACGAGATCGGAGAGGCTAAACCCTAGAAGCTAGCCTATGGTATGATTGTTGTTCTATATGTTGTCCTACGGACAAAAACCCTCCGGTTTATATAGACATCGTAGAGGGTTAGGGTTACACAAAGTCGGTTACAATGGTAGGAGATCTACATATCCGTATCGCCAAGCTTGCCTTCCACGCCAAGGAAAGTCCCTTCCGGACATGGGACGAAGTCTTCAATCTTGTATCTTCATAGTCCAGGAGTCCGTCTGAAGGTATAGTCCGGCCATCCAGACACCCCCTAATCCAGGACTCCCTCACAAGTTGCTGCTCAAGAGAAGAAACCCAAGTCTGGACCTAAGCCTGAGACTGAGTGCTTCTACTACAAACAGACTGGCCACTGGAAGCAGAACTGCCCCAAGTATTTGGCGGATAAGAAGGATGGCAAGGTGAACAAAGGTATATGTGATATACATGTTACTGATGTGTACCTTACCAGAGCTCGTAGTAGCACCTGGGTATTTGATACTAGTTCTGTTGCTAATATTTGCAACTCGAAACAGGGACTACGGATTAAGCGAACATTGGCCAAGGACGAGGCGACGATGCGCGTGGGAAACGGTTCCAAAGTCGATGTGATCGCCGTCGGCACGCTACCTCTACATCTACATCCGGGATTAGTATTAGACCTAAATAATTGTTATTTGGTGCCAGCGTTGAGCATGAACATTATATCTGGATCTTGTTTGATGCGAGACGGTTATTCATTTAAATCAGAGAATAATGGTTGTTCTATTTATATGAGTAATATCTTTTATGGTCATGCACCCTTGAAGAGTGGTCTATTTTTGATGAATCTCGATAGTAGTGATACACATATTCATAATGTTGAAGCCAAAAGATGCAGAGTTGATAATGATGGTGCAACTTATTTGTGGCACTGCCGTTTAGGTCATATTGGTGTAAAGCGCATGAAGAAACTCCATACTGATGGACTTTTGGAACCACTTGATTATGAATCACTTGGTACTTGCGAACCATGCCTCATGGGCAAGATGACTAAAACGCCGCTCTCCGGTACTATGGAGAGAGCAACAGATTTGTTAGAAATCATACATACAGATGTATGTGGTCCGATGAATGTTGAGGCTCGCGGCGGATATCATTATTTTCTCACCTTCACAGATGATTTGAGCAGATATGGGTATATCTACTTAATGAAACATAAGTTTGAAACATTTGAAAAGTTCAAAAAATTTCAGAGTGAAGTTGAAAATCATCGTAACAAGAAAATAAAGTTTCTACGATCTGATCGTGGAGGAGAATATTTGAGTTATGAGTTTGGTCTACATTTGAAACAATGCGGAATAGTTTCACAACTCACGCCACCCGGAACACCACAGCGTAATGGTGTGTCCAAACGTCGTAATCGTACTTTACTAGATATGGTGCGATCTATGATGTCTCTTACTGATTTACCGCTATCGTTTTGGGGTTATGCTTTAGAGACGGCTGCATTCACGTTAAATAGGGGACCATCGAAATCCTTTGAGACGACGCCTTATGAACTATGGTTTGGCAAGAAACCAAAGTTGTCGTTTCTTAAAGTTTGGGGCTGTGATGCTTATGTGAAAAAACTTCAACCTGATAAGGTCGAACCCAAATTGGAGAAATGTGTCTTCATAGGATACCCAAAGGAGACTGTTGGGTACACCTTCTATCACAGATCCGAAGGCAAGACATTCGTTGCTAAGAACGGATCCTTTCTAGAGAAGGAGTTTCTCTCGAAAGAAGTGAGTGGGAGGAAAGTAGAACTTGATGAGGTAACTGTACCTGCTCCCTTATTGGAAAATAGTTCATCACAGAAACCGGTTCCTGTGACGCCTACACCAATTAGTGAGGAAGTTAATGATGATGATCATGAAACTTCAGATCAAGTTGTTACTGAACCTCGTAGGTCAACCAGAGTAAGATCCGCACCAGAGTGGTACGCTAATCCTGTTCTGGAGGTTATGTTACTAGACCATGACGAACCTACGAACTATGAAGAAGCGATGGTGAGCCCAGATTCTGCACAATGGCTTGAGGCCATGAAATCTAAGATGGGATCCATGTATGAGAACAAAGTGTGGCCTTTGGTTGACTTGCCCGATGATCCGCAAGCCATTGAGAATAAATGGATATTCAAGAAGAAGACTGACGCTGACGGTAATGTTACTGTCTATAAAGCTTGACTTGTTGCAAAAGGTTTTCGACAAGTTCAAGGTATTGACTACGATGAGACTTTCTCACCCATAGCGATGCTTAAGTCTGTCTGAATCATGTTAGCAATTGCCGTATTTTATGATTATGAAATTTGGCAAATGGATGTCAAAACTGCATTCCTGAATGGATTTCTGGAGGAAGAGTTGTATATGATGCAACCGGAAGGTTTTGTCGATCCAAAGGGAGCTAACAAAGTGTGCAAGTTCTAGCGATCCATTTATGGACTGGTGCAAGCCTCTCGGAGTTGGAATAAATGCTTTGATAGTGTGATCAAAGCATTTGGTTTTCTACAGACCTTTGGAGAAGCCTGTATTTAAAAGAAAGTAGTGGGAGCTCTGTAGCATTTCTGATATTATATGTGGATGACATATTGTTGATTGGAAATGATATAGAATTTCTGGATAGCATAAAGGGATACTTGAATAAATTTTTTTCAATGAAAGACCTCGGTGAAGCTGCTTATATATTGGGCATCAAGATCTATAGAGATAGATCAAGACGCTTAATCAGACTTTCACAAAGCACATACCTTGACATGGTTCTGAAGAAGTTCAAAATGGATCAAGCAAAGAAAGGGTTCTTGCCTGTGTTACAAGGTGTAAAGTTGAGTAAGACTCAATGCCCGACCACTGCAGAAGATAGAGAGAAAATGAAAGATGTTCCCTATGCTTCAGCCATAGGCTCTATCATGTATGCAATACTGTGTACCAGACCTAATGTGTTCCTTGCTATAAGTCTAGCAGGGAGGTACCAAAGTAATCCAGGAGTGGATCACTGGACAACGGTCAAGAACATCCTGAAATACCTGAAAAGGACTAAGGATATGTTTCTCGTTTATGGAGGTGACAAAGAGCTAGTCGTAAATGGTTATGTCGATGCAAGCTTTGACACTGATCCGGACGATTCTAAATCACAAACGGGATACGTGTTTACATTGAACGGTGGAGCTGTCAGTTGGTGCAGTTCTAAACAAAGCATCGTGGCGGGATCTACGTGTGAAGCGGAGTACATAGCTGCTTTGGAAGCAGCAAATGAAGGAGTCTGGATGAAGGAGTTCATATCCGATCTAGGTGTCATACCTAGTGCATCTGGTCCAGTGAAAATCTTTTGTGATAATACTGGTGCAATTGCCTTGGCAAAGGAATCCAGATTTCACAAGAGAACCAAGCACTTCAAGAGATGCTTCAATTCCATCCGGGATCTAGTCCAGGTGGGAGACATAGAAATTTGCAAGATATATACGGATCTGAATGTTGCAGACTCGTTGACTAAGCCTCTTCCATGAGCAAAACATGATCAACACCAAGGCTACATGGGTGTTAGAATCATTACTATGTAATCTAGATTATTGACTCTAGTGCAAGTGGGAGACTGAAGGAAATATGCCCTAGAGGCAATAATAAAGTTATTATTTATTTCCTTATTCTCATGATAAATGTTTATTATTCATGCTAGAATTGTATTAACTGGAAACGTAATACATGTGTGAATACATAGACAAACAGAGTGTCACTAGTATGCCTCTACTTGACTAGCTCGTTAATCAAAGATGGTTATGTTTAATAGCCATTGACATGAGTTTTCATTTGATTAACGGGATCACATCATTAGGAGAATGATGTGATTTACTTGACCCATTCCATTAGCTTAGCACTCGATCATTTAGTATGTTGCTATTACTTTCTTCATGACTTATACATGTTCCTATGACTATGAGATTATGCAACTCCCGTTTACCGGAGGAACACTTTGTGTGCTACCAAACATCACAATGTAACTGGGTGATTATAAAGGTGCTCTACAGGTGTCTCCGAAGGTACTTGTTGGTTTGGCGTATTTTGAGATTAGGATTTGTCACTCCGATTGTTGGAGAGGTATCTCTGGGCCCTCTGGTAATACACATCACTTAAGCCTTGCAAGCATTGTAACTAATGAGTTAGTTGCAGGATGATGTATTACAGAACGAGTAAAGAGACTTGCCGGTAACGAGATTGAACTAGGTATTGAGATACCGACGATCGAATCTCAGGCAAGTAACATACCGATGACAAAGGGAACAACGTATGTTGTTATGCGGTCTGACCGATAAAGATCTTCGTAGAATATGTGGGAACCAATATGAGCATCCAGGTTCCGCTATTGGTTAATGGTTATTGAGCGGAGACGCGTCTCGGTCATGTCTACATAGTTCTCGAACCCGTAGGGTCCGCACGCTTAACGTTTCGATGACAGTTATATTATGAGTTTATATGTTTTGATGTACCGAAGGTTGTTCGGAGTCTCGGATATGATCACGGACATGACGAGGAGTCTCGAAATGGTCGAGACATGAAGACTGATATATTGGAAGCCTATATTTGGATATCAGAAGTGTTCCGGGTGAAATCGGGATTTTACCTGAGTACCGGAGGGGTTACTGGAACCCCCCGGGGGTTAATGGGCCATAGTGGGCCTTAGTGGAGAAGAGGAGAGGCGGCCAGGGCAAGGGTCGCGCGCCCCTCCCCCCTAGTCCGAATAGGACAAGGAGAGGGGGGCGGCGCCCCCCTTTCCTTCTTCTCCTCCACCTCTTTCCCCTCTTCTCCTAATCCAACAAGGAAAAGGGAGGGAGTCCTACTCCTGGTAGGAGTAGGACTCCTCCTGGCGCGCCCCTCCTGACCGGCCGCACCTTCCCCCTTGCTCCTTTATATATGGGGGCAGGGGGCACCGTAGAGACACAACAATTGATCGTTTGATCTTTTAGCCATGTGCGGTGCCCCCCTCCACCATAGTCCACCTCGATAATACTGTAGTGGTGCTTAGGCGAAGCCCTGCGTCGGTAGAACATCATCATCGTCACCACGCCGTTGTGCTGAGGAAACTCTCCCTCAACACTCGGCTGGATCGGAGTTCGAGGGACGTCATCGGGCTGAACGTGTGCTGAACTCGGAGGAGCCGTACGATCGGTACTTGATCGGTCCGATCGTGAAGACGTACGACTACATCAACCGCGTTGTGCTAACGCTTCCGCTTTCGGTCAAGGAGGGTACGTGGACAATACTCTCCCCTCCCGTTGCTGTACATCACCATGATCTTGCGTGTGCATAGGAATTTTTTTGAAATTACTACGTTCCCCAACACTTAGCCCATCACAAGCTCTCATGGTCAATGAAGGATATTCCTTCTCCCGGGAAGACCCGATTAGTCTCGGAATCCCTGTTACAAGACATTTCGACAATGGTAAAACAAGACCAGCAAAGCCGCCCGATGTGCCGACAGTCTCGATAGGAGCTGAACATATCTCATTCTCAGGGAAACACCGGATAGGTCAAGCTACAAGTAAAACCAACCCTCAAGTTTCCTCGAGGTGGCCCCGGAGGCTGCCCGGTTCGGACCAAACTATCAAGGGGTTCCCATAACACCCAACCGCGTAAGGGACGCAAAATCAAGGAACATAACACCGGTATGACAGAAACTAGGGCGACAAGAGTGGAACAAAACACCAGGCATAAGGCCGAGCCTTCCACCCTTTACCAAGTATATAGATGCATTAAAGTAAATAAGATATATTGTGATATCCCAACATATCCATGTTCCAACATGGAACAAACTTTAGCTTCACCTGCAACTAACAACGCTATAAGAGGGGCTGAGCAAAAGCGGTAACATAGCCAAACAACGATTTGGTAGGAAAGGTGGATTAGAGGCTTGACATGGCAATATGGGAGGCATGATATAACAAGTGGTAGGTAGCGCGACACAGCGATAGAACGAATAACTAGCAAGCAAAGATAGAAGTGATTTCGAGGGTATGGTCATCTTGCCTGAGATCTCGCAAGGAAGAAGAACGAGTCCATGAAGAAGACAAATGGACGTAGTCGAATGAATCCTCACAACTCCGGAACGAAACCAAAGCTAACGCGAGAAGCAACCCGGAAAGAAGCAAGCAACATAGTAAACAACCATCACATAAACATGGCATGATGCACAACCAAGTATGGTGCATGTCCGATTTAAAAATGCATGGCATGGCAAAGTGCACAAACAAAACTACAAGTTAAGTGGAGGTCAATATGCAACGAGTTGCATATTAACGAAACACCACATCAATTATTTAGTTCTCTCTCGCTTATGTACCCAACAATATTAAATGCTATTAATCATGGCAAGAGGTGAGGCATATGAAAACTACCTATCTAGGCAAGTTTAAATGAGGCCGGAACAACAAACAACAAGTCCGAAAAATCCTAATATGCAAATTATGGATTTGGTACTTGTTGGGGATATTACTACTGGATGTAAACCGGCCAGGAGTAGCCGGGTTAACTCTATGAAGATTAGAAGCCCATGAAGACATGAGGATGGTGGCGCTTTACGAAGGCCCAAGACCCAAAGGCGGGTTAAGGCCTGTAGATGTAAACCGACTTTCTTATGTAACTTGCATTGTAAGATAGGGAGGATAGAGACCGAGTTGGGCACATTAACGATCCGGTCTCGGGACTCTGTAAACCTACGGGCGTCAACCTATGTATATAAAGGGACGACCCGGCGGTGGTTTAGGTACAACAAACAACAACTCAAGATCCAGGCAAAGCGGATTCGCTCCCTGGTCATCGAAACCCCAGCAATTCCATCACAACTAGACATAGGCTTTTACCTTCATCGAAGGGGCCGAACTAGTATAAAACTCTCGTGTCCCTTGTCCGTTTTACCCCCTTTAAGCTGACCCGTAGCGATGGCTCCACGACTAAGTCCTTTCACAAGGACATCTACCGTGGCAGAACCATGACAGTTGGCGCCCACCGTGGGGCTATTGCATGATGGTTTCGAGTTCTTGAAGGGCAGCTTCGAAGGACTCAAGGGATACGCTGTGGGATGGATGACGAAGAGTCGTCGTGGCAAGCTCTACATCGATGACGCAGGATGGGGTCCCGAGGCCGGTTCAATTGAATACGGGTACCGGGTCCCCTTTGGTGGGATTCACGTCTTCATCGGCAGGATCGGCGAACCGGGCCCTGAGTCGGACACCTGTACCGACACCATCGAGACGGCTCAGCGTGCAAGCTCTGCCCCGGTTCAGCCCGCCGTAAAACATGTCTTTGTAGGTGTCATCCATGGAGCGGAATATGAGGATGGACCGGCATCTGATGGAGAAACCGTTGTCTGTTCTGACGACGAGTCTTCAACCGGAGAGACCGAGTCGCTGCATCAGCTGCAGGACGGCCAGATTAGTGGAGATTCCGATGGCAACAGTATTCCGGACCCCCTTGATCTGCCAAGCCGGGTCGTGGTCTTCATGGCTGGTACACAACCGGCGCAACACTCTTCTACCGCCGCGGCAGTGATCTCCAGTTCAGCAACAACAACGCCAGCAGGAGCAGGGGGCTCTGAACCGTCTCCGGCTCGGATTCTGTCTAATTTATTCGACGCCTTAGCAACGTTGCTGGCAGCCAAGGTGGATGCGGCAAACCGGGATCGGCACAACACAGAAATTGCAAAGGTGAAGGATCAGATAGCTCAGGCTAAGGCGGACCTGGAAGCAGAGAATGCTAGGATGGCTACAGAATGGGCTGAGTTAGAAGCTCAGGCCTACCGGCTTAGGCTGGATCAGAGTGCCTCAGATGATGTCATGAGGAGGAGATACCGGTCGCACCTCCCGCCTGGTTTTGAGCCAAGAAATCTCTTCAACACGCCAGGAGCAGGAACCAGTAACTAGTCGGTGGTAAACCGGACTGAGGCACCAGTAACAGGAGCGCCAGTTCAGCCGCACACGATGAACCCGCCTCGTTAGAACAACATTGTGCCACAGTACGTTCCAACGCCCCCGGGGCTTTACTCCAACCCGTTAGATAACATTGTGGCCACCGCTTCACGATTGGTAGCCCTCCCAATTGACGACGAATCACCAGTGGCGATTGAGACATGACGGGCCAGAGAGCTCCTTCAAACAGCTTTAACCCAACAACAGGCTTATTCGCATAGTCGTGAGAGGATCCATTCCACCCCCGTCCAAGCTGGAGCTACAGCAGGCATATTGAGGAACCGGCTGTGTCAAGCAACGCGCAGCACCGTAACCCGACAGGTGGTGGTGCCAATGCACAAGATGTGGTGGATCATGGTCGAGCACGTCGAGAGGCCGAGTTAGCAGCTTAGCACGCAGCTCGTCAGCCTACTCCGGTTCGTCCAACCACCTCAGTGGAGCCAGGTGTGGTCTTCAGTTCTTTGGGGGTGCCCTGCCTCACCCCAACCTTGCGCAATGTACGACTACCCAAGGATTTCAAAGGCCCTCGCAAGGTGCCCAATTACACTACCGATTTACCCCCTGAATCATGGGTTGAGAGTTATGAGATGGCAATGGAGATGCTGGATGTGGATGAAGTGGTGTGTGCTAAATATTTCACCATGATGTTGGAAGGAACAACTCGTACTTGGTTAAAGAGCTTACCGCTAACTCCGTCGGGTCATGGGCCGAGTTAAAAAACCGGGTTATCCAAAATTTTAAGGATACTTGTAAGCAACCTATGTCGATTCTGGACCTGGCCGATTGTGTTCAAGAGGATGGGGAATCTACAACCCATTGGGTGAAACAAGTCTCGGCTATTCACTACAAAATAATACACTTCCGTGATGATATGTGTTTGTCAATGTAGGTCCCTTTTTTTTGTCATGCATGTACATACATGACAAATTTATTACAGAATCAAGATAGTCATACCTTTGCTGTCGTAGAAGTGTTCCATGGCATTACTAAAATTATCATCACGGAAGTGTCCACTTCCATGACGATAAATCATGCGTCACAGAAGTGCTTTCGTCAAGGGTGACCGACACGTGGCATCCACCGTAACGAAACGCCGTTAAGCTATCGGGTCGGGGTTTGGATCCGATAACCCGTTAACAGCCCCGACAAATGGGGATTTTCCACGTGTAAAATCATCATTGGCTGGAGGAAACACGTGTCGGCTCATCGTTGGGACATATGTCAACCAGTCATTGGACGGATGGCGCCTATGATACGTCAACACGTGGCACAGCCCAACAGAGGCCCATTCCTGTGAAAAGGGCGGCCCGTTTGACTTGGTCAAAAGCTGGCGGTCCGGCCCATGGAAAGCCTGTTAACGGCCTGTTCGAATATAACCCATTTACAACCCGCTAACCCAAGGCTCGTTACGCCCTATCCGAATTAGGCCCAGTAGCGTCATCTGGGCCATCCAATATGATTCCAGACCATTTTCACTTCTGGCCCATGTATGGCCCATGACGTCTTTCGGCCCATATGAGGCCCTATGTAACTCTTGGCCTACTAACGGCTCATGGTGAAACTGGCCCATAATGAACAGTGTATCACTTTACACCCATTAACGGCCCATGGTGAAACTGGCCCGTAATGAACAGTGTATCACTTTATACCCATTAACGGCCCATTATTCCGTTGGGCCATTTCCAACCCATGTTATCTTTCGGCCTTCTCGGAGCCCATTTATTCTTGGGCTCATTTCCAGCATTCGTTTACTTACGGCCCGTTACTGTCATTTTCTGCTTGTGGGCCAAATTCAGCCCGTGGTTACAGTCGGCCCGTTTGTGGTCCGTTAATACGTTGGGCCGATTTCATTGCGTCATCAAATACGACCTATTAACGATGGCCCGTTATGGTCGGCCCATGAACGGACGATTCCAACTCTAGCCCGTTTACGACCATAATGCGGTCTGTTTAGCCCATGTTTGGCCAATCGATTATACGACCCGTATAAGGCCCATTGATAATACGGCCCGCAGAAGGCCCATTGTTTCTACGGCCCGTAGAAGGCCCACTGTTTCTACAACCAGTAGGAGGCCCAGTGTCACTACAGGAAATATTAGCCCATGGTTATTGTGGCCTAGTTTTAAAAAATAGGTTATTGCAGCCACTAGCTAACCGCGGAAAAAGAACTGCAATGACTACAAGCAAACAAAGAAACAAGACAACAAGGAAATAAATAAGCAAGCAACTAACGCTAGGCTATCACGGCTGTTACACATATTACATCCACTGGGCATCAAAGTTCGCCACCAGTGCAAATATAGGGAACAAAGCAGCATATCATATACACTGGTTGTCAAAGTTGGCGACCAGCGCAAATAAACGCCACAGCAAAACAAATCCAGAACTGAAACCACTTTAGAAGATCTCAAGAAACAATATCCTGGGTACCCATAATGCTGGCAAGATGCTTAGCAAGCTTATTAACTTTCTCTTGTTTGGCGCTTAAATCCTCCAGTGCTTGCTGTTGCACCAGAAAATATGCATCTGAATTCTGCAGGGACTTCCTCAGTCCTTCAGCTTCCTGTCGCAGCACATCTGATCGATGTCTTTCAACTTGAAGTTGAGACTGAAGAAGACAAACTGATTCAGGAAGCGAGTTCGAAGAGCTTGTGCCAGCAATAGTGGCCAGTAACTCGAACACTACATCAAGACAGGACTTTTGGGTTCCCTCACTGTCATCAAGATAGTTTTTATTAGCTTTCTTGGAGACCAACAAGGATGTCTCACTGTCTTGAACCTTATCTGCATTACTTCCTTTACCATTGGATAACGCAGTACTGTTCTCCAATATTTTGTCCGCATTCTAAAAGAGAAACAAGCAGACACATCACATGTTTACCATGTTGTATATGAAACTCATTTTGGTAAATGAGTTTAGTAGTAAAGTGGACAGGATAACATCATGAAACAAACATATATCTATGTATCACGGTCACTTTATGGTCTATATCATTCTAGTTTTTGTTGCCAAATCAAGATAGAGACACCGTTCAAATAATATTTGTTCAAGACAAAGCAGAATAGACAGAATATAAGTGTGGGTAACTATAGAGCAATAACAACACTTGTAATGTGCATGACATGAGAACATAACTGTTTATTCAATTGAAACTGAAATCAACATAGAGTAGGTTACAACAGCAAACCAGTTAAAGAAACAGGTTTAAAACATACCTATTGCGCCATTGGAGTTTCAATTCCATCCTTCAAATTTGAAAATAGTTGGTATGAGTAAATACAGTCATGCAAGAGCAAAGGAGTATGAACCATAGCTACAGAACCTGACCTGAGAACAAATCTTCTTCTCCTTTAAGCGTTGAGTTGGGATTCGAAGTGGTGGTCCTCGTGCTTTGGGCACTGCAGTTCCCTTACTAACCGCTTGTGTTTGGGTGCTCTGTGGTGGAGACGGTGCTGTGTCAACTGGAACTGGGTTACTATCTGCCGGGGTTGGGGTTAGAAGGGGTGTAGCTAGTTCTCTGTCCAACTAGGTAGGGGTACAATCTATGAGAGTCTGGGTTATTTGTGGTGGATCTGGTCCTTGGGCAAGTACAACCGTGGTTCTATCTGCATCAACTGGTAGCACTATCTTTTCTAAAGATCGTGTTGTTACTCCCTTAGATACTGCCATCACGCTCTCCAATTCAAATGGCTGATAAACAAGAAAAGTAATTGAAAGTATAGACATTGTATGATAGACAGGTGCAATGGATAGTGGGGAATAAAAGAGGGCATGAAATAATTCATATTTATGTTGTCTAACCAAACAGGATAGCATGACACAATTTCACATATATGATGGCTAACTAAACAGGATAGCATGACACAATTTCACATTATGATGGCTAACTAAAAAAGATGGAAAGACATAGTTCAAAATATGAGACTATGTAAACAAGATGACATGACATAACTATATAATGTGTTTATTAAATAGGTTGGCATGCCATAACTCACATACATTCACGGATAGAATGCCATAATTCAAAATATGATGACTGTAAACACTAAACATGATGAGATGATATAACTATATGATGTCTTTATTAAATGGGTTGCCATGCCATAATTCAGATAGATGATGTGTATGTACTATGTAAACATGATGGCATGATATAATTCAAATATATGATTTATATAGTAAGCAAGTAAGCAGATGGCAATCCATATATGATGTAAGAACTAAGCAATGCAAGACAACATGCATGACATGGGTAATATAACCCTGCCAAGTTTGATCATAGACCTCAGGGGGAAAATAGGACTGGTCATCAGTCTCTGAATCCTCCTCTGAGGAGCTCTCTGTAACCAGCAAGATGTCTGCTTCAGCAGGTAGCATTGTCTGCTCTGAAACCTTGTTTTCACTCCAGATACTTCCATCACTGCTTCAAATGGCCGATGCACAGGAAGAGTAGTTGAATATACAAATGTTATCGCCAAATGGAACACGTAATACAAAAAATGATAGCATGATATAATTCGCATACATGATGATTGGCTAAACAACATGGCATTGCATAATTCACATATATAATGCCTTTGCAACAAGATAGCATTGTATAATTCACATATATAATGTCTTGCAACAAGATGGCAATGCATAATTCACATATATGGTAACTAGACACTAAACAGGTGGCATTCACACAAAGCATGTCTAAACTAATCAAATGACATAGCAATGCGAGACACCATACACACGATATGAGCAACATAGCCCTACCAAGTTAGAGCATACACCT